>NC_139940.1:23630531-24028031 GCF_963454915.1 Gymnoscopelus microlampas
TTGCTGTCCCCCAGCAGTGCTGCTGAGGCTCTGGACCTCACCCTGGATGAAGATGCCGTCATCAAACCAGTCCACTCAAGTATCCTGGGACAGGAGTATTGCTTTGAGGTGAGACACCTACCTACCCACCCACCCACCCACACCCACTCAAGAACAATCTTTACAAACAAAATGTATCATTAAAAAACTCTGAATTAATTGAAAATGTTATGTTAAATAATATATATATATATATATATATATATATATATATATATATATATATATATATATATATATATATATATATATATATATATTATTTAACATACTGTATATAATATAATTTTCAATTCATTCAGAGTTTTTATATATATGCCATATATATGGCACAAAAACAGCAGTTTTTGTGTTTAAAGTTCAAAATGTGCCCCCTGCCCCACCTTTTAATTTTCTGTCATTTTACAAAAACAAACAAAAGAAAAACATTTTCTATCTTTTTGTTTTTTAAGTTGAACATACCAAAAGTTCTGACTGAAAAAACAGACATTGTAATAGCACCTTGGTTACAGTCTCCATAGATACTAATGGCTGTGGTTGTTGATGTTACCATTGGCTAACCTCAGGTGACTACGGCGTCGGGAACCAAGTGCTTTGCGTGTCGCTCAGCTGCAGAGAGAGACAAATGGATCGAGAACCTTCAGAGAGCTGTCAAGCCCAACAAGGTGAGGGGAGAGAAAGGGATGCGGTAGAGGAAAAAGGACGAGCCCTCCCTCTGTCTGTGTGTCTCTCTCTCTCCTCCCTGTCTCTCGTTGTTGTCTGTCATCAACAGGAGCGCACGGCTTCATTTTTGTGTGTGAATGCCATTCTTTGTCTATATGTGTTTTTCTTGGACAATAGCTGCCTCTACATTTTATTTATATGTATGTATACTGTATGTATGTAATACTGTATATATATATATAAATAAAATGTAGAGGCAGCTATTGTCTCCCGGTTATATATATATATATATATATATATATATATATATATATATATATATATATATATATATATATATATATGTATACACACACACACACACACACACACACACACACACACACACACACACACACACACACACACACACACACACACACACAGTATGTAGAGGCAGAGGAACTTTTAATTCCACCCCCAAAGTACATAAACAGGAACATACAGGAACGTTGCCCTTTAGACATACCTGTATAACGACACAAACAAAATCAGTCTGGGATGAGGTTAGATAGATGGATGAGGTTAGATAGGGAGGAGACATACACATCCCAATTTTCTCCAAAAATAAATCCCCCAAAAAATGTAACAGTGCATTTGATGGCAACCAGTCGACCACAAGTTATAGAGCCAAACTGAGACAAAATGCCACCGGAGCTGAATGACTCATCCAGATGCTGAGGCCGTAGGGGTTCCTGGCTGAATCATGGTGCTTCAAGGACTCGATACAGGGGCTCTCGCAAACAGCAAGCATGTTGCATCCGAGACTAGATGCATCTGCAGATACGAGACTCACTGCAGAGGCAGGGATGCTCATTGTCATTAACTATCTCCCGGTTAAAACATTTTCAAGGCAAACAGCCATAACTCCAATATTTGATTACCATTTATATAGATGAGTGAAGAAAATCAGGAACATAAATGACAATGTGAGGGCTTAAAGTCATGTGAAAGGACATGTCTGAGCTGCCAGATGTCCACTGCCATTAAAAAGTTTGGAATCAGTGCCACATTGAGGTCGGCCTTGATGATCAAACACCACACATGTTGAGAACTTAAAGTGGGACTTTACTGATTTTGCACCCAAATCCTATATTAATGAAGAGGACATAATACAACTGATTCTGTGTTTTTTGTGTTTTTTTCTGTGCTTTATTTTTCATTTTGAACTTGATTTCCAAATCTGTGACATACTGTAACTGAATCTCAGTTCTTCCTGGACCATGTTTCCTGTGGTTCCAGTAAGCAGGCCCCTCCAACTGATGTCAATCACCTTGTTAAGACTGTCAATTACATTCAGGCTGTGTACCTACCAAGTGGTCAGGGAAGAGAGGGGTGTGGTTGAAGTATTTTTTGTTGTTTATTATGTTTGGTATTACTTTAGTTCATTATGCATTAGTTTTAACCTGTATTACAGTAGTATTGTGTCTGCAAATATTTGAGCTTTTAGATGGTGATTACATATCTTCTAAAGTTATTGTGGGAGTCTCACGGTGCCCTTCACTTTAGAGGTGCTGGTAGAGGCTGAACTAAATATAGTGAAGCATGCGGCCGGTCTGACTTGAACTATAGTTTTAGACTTTCCTATAGTTCCAGTGAACTGAGATTCAAGTCTGAGATGTCACAAAAAAAAAACACAAAACACACTACAAAATCATCTTGTTATGTCCTCAACATAATTAAAATGAGATTTTGGTGCAAAATCTGTGAAAAAAAACTTTAAAAAGGTGGGGGGGGCAGTGGCTTAATTAGGAGGTAGAGCAACCTTGGAACCGGAAGGTTCCCATTCGATCCCCTGCTCCTCTCTGTTTCATGTAGAAGTGTTCTTGAGCAAGATACTGAACCCTGAACTGATCCCGATGAGCAGGCGCCCTGCATGTCTAACTCCGCCATTGGTATGTGAATGGGTAAATGTGTAGTACATTGTAAAGCGCTCAGGGGTCTACTACAATAGTTGACTGGAAATGCACTATATAAATGCAGACCATTTACCATTTACCACCATGTGGAGAATGGGGTTTGATTTCTCCATGGTGCCCCCACTGACAAAAAATTGTTCTCTGCAATCAACGCAGCACTCTCTACTCCCAAGGGGAATGTCAAATATAGCTGGGGCTTTGTGATCGTTCTCAGAAAATGCAGCTTTCTCCAGTAACATTACAAGTCATAAATCCATCCTGTGCCTCTCATCCTGGCAGCACATTCATTGTGTCACTGGCTTCTTTTCATACGCAGATGGATTCTTTTTTTCCTTTTTTTTTACCCACTGGGACCGTTTCTTCTCTTATCTTTCTCCCTGTCTCTTATTTCCTCTTGTAGTTTCATCATCTTGCCTTCATCTCTGGCAGTACGTAGGTCCAGACTGCAGACCTATTTATTACTCTGTACCTTACAGTCTGCTTTAATGCCCAACTTATCAGCTGTTATTTTTCCTTTCTTCCACTTCCCAGCTATGACTGGTGCTCCTATATTCACACAAACATAATGCACACACACATACTGTACACAAACCCGCACAAGCACAAACACATTCCAAGATGCACAAGTTCTGGCCCTATATCTCAGAGTTTGCTATATTTTTGTGTGTTTTTATCATTTATTTTCATTTAAAATCCTACAGTACCTATTTGTGACACACCCAGTTTGTTAAAAGTACTTCACAAACAAGTTTGACTTCACAGGACAACAGCCGGAGGGTAGACAATGTGCTCAAACTCTGGATCATCGAGGCCCGTGAGCTTCCAGCCAAAAAGCGCTACTACTGCGAACTTTGCCTGGATGACATGCTGTATGCACGCACCACCAGCAAACCCCGCACTGACACAGTCTTCTGGGGCGAGCACTTTGAATTCAACAACCTTCCAGCTGTCCGCAACCTACGCCTTCATCTATACAAAGAGACAGACAAGAAAAGACGCAAGGTGAGGGAGATTATGTAATGTGGGAATCTGATAGTTTTGCTGTTTTTTTTTTAATAAAATGAATGAAGTATTCATTTTACAACTTAAATTGCTACTCAAAGTAGATTTATTTTGTCATGGGTAATAGTCTCACCAGTGTTATGCTAAATACCCCTCTGAGACCAAGTGAACCGATTGTGGTTATATGTTTTTTTGTGTGCAAATGATAATAGCATAGCACAATAGTGGTATACAGTGTATCTATATCTATATCTATATCCTATCCTAAAACTACACATTGTCTGTAGCCTACGGTATCTCCCCACATAAATAGACAAATCACAGCTCACGCCATACATGCATGATGTCGCGTTATTGGTCTCTGGCCTCTATTTTTAGGGTGGTAAAATGCAGGGTAGGTAAGATGATGCGCTCGGCTGATAACCCAGCCCAGCGCTTCCTCTGAGTTCAGAAATCTCCTGTCAGCGCCTATGTTTCCAAGTATGAGCTTAAACCTGCACCATGGATGTGGTATTCCTGATGTGGATGTGTCAGCAATAGTACGCTGACAATGTACAAGTTTGACTAATGACAGCCATATCTAACCCGTACAAAAATATGATGTCCTTCTTCCCCATTATTTGGAAAAGCATGTACTGTAGAGTTCAGTCAGGAACACTCACTTCATTAAGTAGATTATTGCAACAAATGGAATACAGTTAAACTTGGCGTTAATGGCTCCGCTCTTAAGATGTTCCCTACATTTTGCTAAGCTATGCTATGCAAAATTAGGGAACGCAGACCACAGATTGTGGTTATTATATACCTGTATTTGTCCTATAGTATATACAGTGTAATTATATAATATAAATTGCAAAACAAAATGCAATAAAAGCCAGGGTTCTTGTGGCCAGTTGTGCCTTTTTACCTCCACCTTTTTAATTGTTTTATGATTCATCCTTTGCTTTTAAGGAAAAGAGCACATACTTAGGGCTGGTCAGCATCCCCATCTCAAGCATCACCGGCCGACAGTTCGTTGAGCAGTGGTACCCTGTCATCCAGCCGAGCGTCCTCACTAAGGGAGCTGGTGGAGGAGGAGGAAAGATCATCAACGCATCCCTACGCCTCAAATCCCGCTACCAGACCATGAGCATCCTGCCCATGGAGCTGTACAAGGAGTTTGCAGAGTATGTCACCAATAACTATCGAACCCTGTGCGCAGTTCTGGAGCCTGTGCTGAGTGTCAAGAGCAAAGAGGAGGTGGCCTGTGCACTGGTGCACATATTGCAGAGCACAGGGAAAGCTAAGGTACAGCACATTGATTCCTCTAAGAGGCAGATCCCATGTGATTTATTGTATTAATTTCTTTTTTTTTAAATAGATTTTAGACATAATACTAAATTGTGCATATTAAGCATATTACACCAGCAGTACTTTACAAGTGATCTTTTTTGTGTGTGACATTTTCTGCATAATGATACACAGCATTAAGTTGAACCAATGAAAATTGGCCAGATGGCCCGAGAAATCAAAACTTAGTTGTGATTTTTGCCTTTTGATTTTTAAACACAAACAACAAATGTGACAGAGCAGCAATATTATTATTTTTTTACATACTTTAATGCTTCCGTTTTACAGGATTTCCTGTCAGACATGGCAATGTGTGAGGTAGACCGATTCATCGACCGAGAACACCTTATCTTCAGAGAGAACACCCTGGCCACCAAAGCCATAGAAGAGTACCTCAAACTGATTGGACATAAGTACCTCAAGGATGCTATAGGTATAAGTGGGGGATTTAGCTCCTTCAATTATAATCAATCAAATCAATCAATCAAAAGGTTACCAATTTTGAAATGACCCTAGCAATAATTACTAGTAAATAGTTTTCATGCATAAAAAACACCAGTGACACCATCAAAGAAACTAAAATGATCTTCCAATATCAGTAATAATAATAATAAGTATTATTATTATTATAGAAATCATCATCATCATCATCATCATCATCGTCGTCATCGTCATTATTATCAGCATCATCATCATATTTTAGTTAAGTTCACTATGAAGGGTGTAGTAACATTCAATTCAACATTTTGCCCGTGAGTGTGTAATTACCTCAATTGAATTTAAACTGACCTTGTTGATATGTACAGCTTTGTTCTTCATCGTATTCTTTCACAGGGGAGTTCATAAGGGCCTTGTATGAATCAGAGGAGAACTGTGAGGTGGATCCCATGAGGACCCCGCCCTCAGTGCTCCCAGACCACCAAGCCAATCTCCGCATGTGCTGTGAACTGGCGCTCTGCAAGATTGTCAACTCCCATTGGTCAGTAGTCAGCAAATGCAATGCAATTTAGTGTGATTTGTTGCATTGTGCTTCCATGGGGCTTACAGCAACTTAACACTAAATGCCTGTTTTGAGTTACTAAATAATGCTAGCTGGTCCCGATCTTGAGGGTTTGATTAGTTTTATTTATTTATTTGGCATTCAGTCAATAAAATTACACATCAAATAATTCAAATAGAGGGTCAAAATTATTAAGAGAATAATAACTGGGTAACACATTAAGCTGGTCAGGCCTGGCTTATCCAGGTGGTGCTGGGGTACTCTCCCACCACCATGGAGACTGGGGTCTGATTCCAAAACTTGTGTTTGCATTTAGGGAAGTCGGCAGGTAGAGGATTGTGTTATTTATTGCTGCAGTACTGACTGGAGGGATATCATATTCATCTGTAAACGTTATGCCCTACCAGTGAAACTCCTCACTGTCAGGTGAAGTATGGTTGTCTACCGCAGGGGTTCCCAAACGGTGTGCTGAGGCACACTGGTGTGAAGACACATTATTGCAATACACAACTATACAAAATGTTAAGATTTATTTTTCTTATATCAGTACTTTGTACACTAATTTCCCAATACAAATTTGATACCTTAAAAAAAACATTTTATTTGGCAATAGTAAATAAAAAAAAACGTTTACAGAGTGATCAGAGTGAGAACATGTTATAGAGGCTATTTTGCAAGGATATATGAATACACGTGTGCCTTGAGATTTCGAATTGCCCTTTGTTCTGCCTTAAGGCAGGTACACATTGCAGGACATTTGGTCCGATGTTGCTGTCGCCGACCTTTTTTGGCGCTCGCCACAAAACCTCCCGATCTGACACAGATCGGTCTTTGATCGGCGAGCTAATGCTCGCTGTGTGTGAAAGGCTCCGCGAGACGATATGGCCGCGATTATCCGCTCTGCGACGGCTTTCCGACCGTTTTCAGATAACTACCCTGTTAGATATTCAACTGTGTCGCAGACAGGACAGCAGACAATATCATACAATATGAAAGGAGCTGCGACCACCTTGCGAGGAGATGCACGCTACAGCCAATGAGAGCACATTACAGCTCGAAGGGGGCGTTTATTTGAGACTATTGCACAGAGATAGAGAGAGAGAAAGACACAGAAAGCGAGCGATCTGTATGTGTGTGTGTGTGTGTGTGTGTGTGTGTGTGTGTGTGTGTGTGTGTGTGTGTGTGTGTGTGTGTGTGTGTGTGAGAGTGTTGCCAGATTTTGCGAGAGAAATAAGCAACCAGGTTTGTGAAAACAAGCCCAACAAAAGCGACTATGACCACTTTAAGCCTATATACAAATACATTGGATACTTGAAAATAGACGATCTACAAGCTCACGTTGTAGATAGGCTATTTTTAAAGAAGAAATTGTGGGGGGGGGAGTGGAATATTTTTCAAATCCACAGATCTTGTATGGGGGTCTATGGCACAACATATTTTCAGAAGGGGGAGGTCTGCGCCTCTGCGGACAATTAATTATTATTATTATTATTAATTTGGGGGTCCTTGCCATGAAAATGTTTGAGAACAACTGGTTCAAACAACATTAGGAAACAAGGCCAAAAAAGCAACTACACTTTCAAGCAACTTTACAGAAAAACAATCCCAAAGTCGCTTATAATAAGCGGACATGGCATCTGCTTCAGCGCACTTGACGTTCGAGAGAGAGAGGGAGAGGGAGAGGGGCATATCACGGGATACGTCGATTAACACATTGGGTGCCAGGTTTTTTTAAAAACAGAGTACACTGAGTGCCAGGATTTTTAACCATTTTTTAGGAGCCGAGATACAGGCTTTTAAAGTCATAAGTTAACCAGAAAGTGGATTCGAGTCAAAATCTTCGGAAAATTATATCTCCTGGTGCTTAGAAGGTAAAAAAAAAAAAAAATTGATTTTTTTTTTTTTTGAAAACCGTATATATACGGTTTTGGCACTCCGTGTAAGTATTGCAAAAAACGTATATATACGGTTTTGGCACCCAATGTGTTAAAATGAATTGGAATAAACACAAATGTATGTATTGGGTCTGACTCTGGAGATAGCTTCCTAGTGAACTATCCTACAGTGTGTAATCCCTGGTCGGGGATCAATCTATAGGGTGAAAACCACAACGATATATGACAGCCGATTTCAAGAAATAAACTCCTGCAGTGTGTAATGCTTAACGATCAGACGACTCCCCGACCACTTTAAAGTCCTACAGTGTGTACCTGCCCTTAGGCACAAAACGTTTGAAAATCATTGGTCTACACCTTCCTCAGACCAGCTGTGGTGCTTGGCAGTGACAGAGCCCATGTGGTATTGCTCATTTTTCAAGAGGAATTGGCAAACTAAATTGGACCCCTAGTCATGTACCCAATCATCGAAGAAGTCCTCGACTTCAAATGCATCATTTGAATATGTGAAGGATTCAGTGTTCAAGCTCCAATGGGCAATTGAATATAATATGACCAATATGTTTTTTGGGGTTTTGCGATGAATTGGATCTGCTTTTAGGTACTCTGAGAAAGCACATTACATTTCCCTACCAATAGGGACTCAGAATCCCCAGTATGAGTAACCCTCATCAAATGCAATCTTACGCTCTCTCTCCCTCTGCCCCATTGAAGAGCTGTGTTGCCTTGGAATAAAATTATATTTCACACACAGAATTATCACTCACTCATTGCTGGTTATAGAGAACTTAACATTACAGCAATCTGCTTGTGTTCTGGATTAATTAAACAAAATGGTCTGGTGTGGTTATAGCAAACGCAGATCAAACGACATTGTATTAGTCTTTTATAAGCTTAACTGGCAACTGCTGATAAAAACACAATTTATTGACACAAGGAATTAACAGTCACACTTTTGTGGATTACAGTAAATTGGAATGACAATCACATTCACAATCACTTAATTCCGACATGAACTTATTATTGTAATTCATTCATTATTTCCTGTGCAATGGATGAATGAAACTGAAGTGTGTAATTTGGAGAGCATGGCATTGTGCGCAGCACAAATTGTCTTCTTTGAATAGACTATATCATCTTATTATTCATACTATAATTCTAGTAAGGTGCGTAGTGGTGAGTAGGTGAAGATACCCGGTTCTCCTCAGTGGCTGGAGCAATTGCTCTGATTTTGCACACAGCCATTGACCATTACCATCTGAACTTAACTGTGAAGCCCGTTTTTCAATTACACCAAATCTCAGCTTCTTATTAGCATTTTTGTGTCAAACACTGTCGCCATGGTTACGGGGCTGCCCAGCTATGGGACGAACTGCCTCCCGGGTTGCCAGATCATGTGCGCATATCCCCCCACGGATGCGTCGACCGGGTATGGTCGGAATTGACACTCTCACTTCTGCTGATTATAGGACAATTAGAGATCACAGAGATTCTTTGAGAATTAGGAGAGAGGGAGACCTCGAATGTTGTGTCGTTGTATATTTTGAAAGAATTGGATTTAGTTTAGTTTTTTTTTGTTTTTTAATGGAAAACAGGGCTTAAAGGGATAGTTCCACGCCAAAATGCCTTTTTTTCTATCGATTAGTCACCCATATATTTTTTTTTTGTCGCATTTCTAAGACAATAAACACAAAGGTCATCAAATTATTGGCTTAGGAATATGATAAAAACAAAAATGTATCCATGAGTCATTGACAAAGTCATTTTGGGGGTGAACTATCCCTTTAAGACAGGGGTCTTCAACAGGGGGTCTGGGACCCCTAGGGGGTCCTCAGAGTTAATACAGGGGGTCCGCCAAATCTTTGTGTGATATGATTTTTTTTTTTACATTAACCACTTGAACCCTAGCATCCCTTTTCTAAGGAGAATTTTAGCCAAAAATAGCAGATCTACAAGCTCACGTTGTGTGCTTGTAGATCGGCTATTTTTGGCAAAGAGGTGTAGAGGGAAAAAAGAGCAGACCATGTAAACAAAAAAAGTACAATTTTATACAATATAGAGGGGGTCCCTGCTTCATCTCTCTCTCAGTTAGGGGGTCCTTGGCCTGAAAACGTTGAAGACCCCTGCTTTAAGAGATTAAGATCCTTTCACACAGTAATAAAGAAAATCTGTCCATGAGTGTGGTAGCCAACGCATTTCATTTGCTATATTTATCTCAATAGTGTGTTTCCACGAGAGCTCAAGGAAGTCTTTGCCTCCTGGAGAGTGCGCTGTGCCGAAAGGGGGAGAGAAGACATTGCTGATCGCCTCATCAGTGGCTCCCTTTTCCTGCGCTTCCTGTGTCCTGCCGTCATGTCTCCCTCACTCTTCAACCTCACCCAGGAGTACCCCGACGAGCAGACGTCACGCACCCTCACCCTTATCGCTAAAGTGGTGCAGAACCTGGCTAACTTCTCCAAGTCAGTTCCTTTGAATTACTGCTGTGAATGTATGCTCTTGTTTATGCAGTTAAATGTCAATGGCTGGGTTTCCCAAAGAGATTCTGCATAGGGAGTTACGTGCTGTCCTTACGAAGGCTCCGGTAAGAAGGCTGCCATAAAAGGATCCCTGGCTAATAAGCCTTATATGCCTTAATACATTATAATTGCCCTCTATAACTCAAATGAATAATTAAAAACACCTTAAATATTTTATTTATTTTAGAAATAGTAACCTTTTAATCAGGTGGGACAATGCCCGTAGCAAGTTGATGATGTCATTTGTCCTTGTGTGTGGTCTAGCCCTATGGAATTTCTGGAATACATGTGCAAATAAAAAACAACTTAATACTTCCTACGGTAAATTTGTGCATCAAATCATGAGAAGGCTTTCGGGAAACGTGTTCCAGGAATGTAGTGTTTCCCGAAGCCAGTTAAGTAGACACGTAACGCTGTGCTCTTGAGAACCAACTGAAGTAGTGTCTCCCGAAGCCAGTTAAGTAGCACGTAGTAGTAAGTAGCACATAATTTAAAGTACTACGTAGGCTCAGAAGGCTTTCTGGAAATGTGTTTGCTGCTACGCACTACCTAAGGAGGCTCTTACGTAGCACGTAAGAGCTTTAATCACTTTGAGAAACGTGTTAATCACTTTGAGAAACCCGGCAAATGTCTTGTTAATTTGATATGGTATACCCACGGATAAGATCTATTTCCAAATACAGTATGATTATTGTTATAGATTGATTTGCGTCTATATTTATTCTGTAGTTGTTTTTTGTTGTACAAGTGCAACAACAAGGCATGGCTGTAAAAGAGCATACCTGCTTTGCAAACCTTCCTTAAAACTCATCATAATTTTGAAATGTTAAATTTGGTGGCTTAATTGTTGTGTTTCTGCCCCTCAAATAATTTTGTCATTCTTATCCACTCACCATTCACCTCCCACTCTTACATCTGCCCTCCTTCCGCTGTTTTCCCTCCTACCCACAGGTTTGGCAGTAAAGAGGAGTACATGGGCTTTATGAATGAGTTTCTAGAAATGGAATGGGGCTCCATGCAGCAGTTCCTGTATGAGATCTCCAACCTAGACAGTGTTAGCAATGCAGGGGGTTTCGAGGGCTACATCGACCTGGGCAGGGAACTGTCAATACTGCACAGTCTCCTCTGGGAGGTTATGGCCCAGCTCAGCAAGGTAAGACACAGACATGCCTACAACTCATCACCACTCATCACATAACCATCAATACATCTCGTTAAAATGTAATCCTATATATTTCATTGACTGTGGTCCCCCAGGGGGCTGTACTTGGCCCATCCCTTTTTCCCCTAACCTAACCCTAACCCGAAAGTTAAACTGAATGTTAAACTGAAGTTCATGTGTGCTTGGCTCTAAAGTTACTTAAATTCAGTGTTGTATAGCCTTAAAGTTAAGCTGCAATTCAAGTTTGTTGACTCAAGTGAAACCGATTAATACTTGCTATGGGCCCACTCTAGTATACCTATGGGCGGGGTTTTGCATAGCGTCGCCGTTCCCAGATTTTTCTTAGCATGCTGCTTAGCATTGCTTAAAATTGGGGAACATCTTGAGCCATCAACGCCAAGTATAACTATTTCATTTGTTGCAATAAATGGTTAAATCTATTTATGACGTGAGTGGACCTGACCAAAATAGATATACAGTAGATATAAGATACTAGAGGTTTGGGCCGCTACACGGCCCTCTCATCTAGAGTTCGGGCCCCTCACACCTACGTCGCACCGCCAATCTGACTGATATGCCCACATATGATCTCTGTATCAGTCCGTGTCCCTTTTATGCCCATATATGGAGATCACTGATGTCATCAGTATATGCTCATATATGGGCATGCCCCCTTTTGTGGCCATATATGGGGCATGGGGCATCAGCAAATTTGTTTGCTGATGCCATGACGACACATTGAGGTTGGACAACACACTCCATATTTGGGCGTAGCTCCATTGGGAAGTCATGGTGACATGAGTCTGACATCAGTGGTCCGGCCGACTGGTCCTCCCTTAAAGAAGACATCCATCCATTTTTAGTGTTATCTTTGATATGTGGCAAATCACTTACCAACGCTGGCTGCTTATCTCTCTGCCTGGCAACACCAGGTTGCCAGGTTTCGGAGAGAAACAAGCAACGAGCGTTAGCCCGTTCTGTTATAAGCGGTTAGCTTGTCGGCCGTTCATCGCCCGTAAGGGTCTCATGGGGCTCCACAATGAGTGCTAGGAGAAAAAAAACAGACTTTGCATTTGTTAAAATAGGCGAATTTGGGCTATCGTCGCGCCTCGTATTATGCCAACGGTGGGGGTCGACAGGGGGATTTGTGGAGTTAATCAATGGGCATTTCTACGTTGGTAAGTGATTTGCCACATATCAAAGATAACACTAAAAATGAACGGATGTCTCCTTTAAGCCAATCTTATTATAAAGGATGGATTATGGCTGTGCAATATGTGAAATAAATATGTCATTGTCAAAATTCAATTTATTTTCCCTCTAACTTTAGGATGCCATCATCAAACTGGGTCCGCTGCCCCGCCTCTTGAATGACATCAGCATGGCCTTGCGCAACCCCCACCTCCAGAGGCAGCCCAGCCACCAGACAGACAGGGTTCAGGAGAGACAGACAGAAAGGCTGCTGTCACGACCCAGCTTTAACAGGGGCGTGTCCTCTGAGTTTCAGAACCTCATGATGAGGGATCTCAATAGGTATGTGGCTCTTGTTCTGTGACCGAATAACAGCTTCAATGAGCACCCATGCTTTTATAATGCCATGTTGTCATCAGATGGCTTCAAATAAATTCAAAACATCAAATAAATAATTATACATGATGCTCATATTCTTCTTAAAGGGATATTTCACTTTATTTCACATTTTTGGTGGAATTTTAAGGTCTATTTGTGCTTTTGTGAACACCCCAGACAGTTTTTAAAGTTGCTTGATTCAGTATTTAGATATTTTATATTCAGTCTAACAGAAATGCCCCCTTCCTATACAAACCCATTGTAACATCAAACTCCATTTTAACCATGCTAGATTCATTGAAAACACCCATCCTTGGTTCTGGTGACTGATATTGTCCTTCTAATGTGTGTTTTTTTCAAAAAAAAAATTCAAATGCGTTTTGGGGAAAATGAAAAGATATTATAATAATGAAAAAAATTAATAACATAAATGAAAAAACACGGCCTCTACACACAGTCTCCTTTTTTATGCATTGTTATTTTGTTGTAGTTTTAATTGTTGTTTTACTGATTTGACTTTAATTCACTGTACAGCACTTTTGGTCAGTATTTGTTGTTTTTAAATGTGCTTCATTAATAAACTGGCTTGACATCACTTCATAGCCATCCCCTCCAGCTATTCTATGATTGACGTATTGGCTTTCTCCAGCTCCATAGATATCACTCGCTTGCCTTCCCCTACCTCTGGGGTGACCAGTGGAGGGGTCATGCCATCCCGCACCCAGCTGAGTTTCCAGGAACGTGACCATCTCCATCGAGCCGCCTCCAAAGACGTTTTCTATGTTTCCCGCCCTCCACTGGCCCGATCCAGCCCAGCCTACTGTACAAGCAGCTCTGACATTACAGACCCGGACCCCAAGGTGAGTTCTATCACATTGAGTTGAGAAATGACCATCCCATTGAGTAGGTCTGTCAAATCACTGAGCCAAAGGGAACTTAAGGTGATCCCGCATAGGGGCCACGCTTAATAGCCTTTTCCAGTGAATAATATAAGACTGTAGATCATGACATCTTGTTTTTTTTTCACTCGCGCGATTCATTTCTAGCGGTATTTCCTGGGAAATACAATTCAGGCATTCCAATATCGAGGCCTCTATAGGTACAGTAAAAGCACCCCACCACCACCCTCACCCATATATCATTCGTGGCCACACAACGTAATGACGGCATAGTGGGCACGCCAGCCTCTTATAATCCCTTATTAAGTAGGCTCTTAGTGTCAATAAAAACGTATCTATAATGGACCTTCGGATTCCCGAATGAACACCGTGTCTAACCTGCAGTCGGTGGACATGCTCAACTCCTCCCAGGCCTCCATCGCCGGAATGGGCAGCTTCGGTGGGCTGAGCAGCGGGGGCGGTGGCGGCCTGGGCTCGGGCCTGAGCAGCCAGCTGCGGGCCGGCGGGCGACTGTCGGCCGGCTCTGGCGGGTCGAGCATTTCGGGCGGTCTCCGGCTGAGCCAGCTGAGCCAGATGGGTACCACCACCGACTCACTGTCCCAGCAGCAACAACAGCAGGCTGCCGCCATGCGCTACCCGCTTTCCTTCCAGAACCCCCTGTTCCATCTGGCCACGGCGGACGGGCCGCAGCAGTCACAGCTCCACCACCAGCATAGCCGGGCCCAGCCGCCGCCGCCTCTGCTACTGGCCCCGGAACAAGACGGCTCCCACCAGGCCTACATCCCCCAGTTCGCCCACGGAGGGTTCTCCCGCAGCGAGGACCTGTCCACCCTCAGGACCAGGGACGGTCATCTGGGCCCACCCAGCATCATCCACTCACACAGCTACAGCGATGACTACAGCAGGGCCGATTATGGACGGAGGCAGATGTCCATAATACAGGTACGTACACAGTATACAGTATATACTACTACCTGCTATACTACACATGATGTTCTCATGGCATCAAACACAACCCCATGATTTACTGTAGTCTTGCCTGCTATCTGTTCATTTATGTATTTAATCTGAGGAACTGAAAAGGCTAAATTGAATGTGTTCTATTTAGGACAACCTGGGCATGGCCTCCCAGACGGGTACGTCCCACTCATCCCTGGCCACTCCCCCATCCACAGTCCAACCTGTGCGCCAGAGTTCTGTCGCCCCGCCTCCCACTCAACGTGTCAAATCCCAGACCTCCCATCAGCTGTCTGTCAGTTCCGCCGCGGCGCCCGCCGCTCCACCAAAAACGCGACCGCAGAGCGGGAATCTCCTCCAGTCGCCAGAGTCAGGCTACGCTGGCAAACAGCAGGGGTCCCGGCAGCTGTCTGTGAAGGACAACACGGCCCCGGGCCTGCCCCACCAACAGAGCTCTGTCAGAGAGAGCCAAAGTCCGCAGGGAACCACCAATCAGAGCACTCAACAGTCACCACAGCAACAGCAGCAGCAGCAACAACAACAACAACAGCAGCAGCAGCAGCAGCAGCAGCAGCAGCCACAGACACAGCCACAACAGCAACATCTGCTCAAACCCACCATTAGCAAACAGGTGATTCAGAAATCCCTTCATATCTGAATCCATGATCCATTCTGTGTCTTTGATTTGTTTTAGAGTCTATGATTGAAATATCCCTTCTTTTGTTTTGTTTCGGTGTCTATAATTTAAAGTTTCCTTGGTTTGTTTCACTGTCTATGTTTGAAAGTTTCCTTGGTTTCAGTGTCTAAGTTTGAAAGTTTACTTGGTTTGTTCAGGGTCTATGTTTCCTTCGTTTAAATCAGGGGTCTTCAACGATTTTGACGCCAAGGACCCCTTAGCTGAGAGAGAGATGAAGCAGGGACCCCCCAGGCCCCCACAACATATCCTATATTAAAGATACAGAGCATATCGGTCTAATCGGTATGCGATGTAGGTGTGAGGGCCGCGTAGCCACCCGAACTCTGGACCTCTAAATGTTTAAAACTGTGTTGCAGATTAAACTTTTTCGTAGATTTCATAGATAGTTTCTTAGACTTGTTTGACAGCACTATTATCAGTGTTGTGTAAATTAATGTTTGTTTGTTTGTTTACGCATTATCTTTTCTAATTATATGTTGGATTTGTGTTAATGTGTACTTTTCAGACATTTAACCACTTAAACCCTCAATACTTAGTAATCTTTTTTAGGGGGATTTTTCCTTCTTTATTGATAGATACAGTAGATTGACAGGAAATGGAAGAGAGACATACAGCAAAGGTCGTTGGGATCGGGATTCGAACCCGCGACACGCCGTCAGGCTGCATTAGAAGGTGCCCGGACCGCTACGCCAGCCGTCCGGACCAATACTTAGTAATCTTGACCTTCTTTGGCTCTGAACTTAGTCTGCTCTTTTTTCCTTCTACACCAAATCTCTTCGCCGAAAATAGCCAATCTACAATTTCACAACGCCTTGTGGCCGGTGTGAGCTTGTAGATGTGCTTTTTTTGGGGAAGAGTTGGCAGATCCCTGTAGTTACTCTGAGGACCCCTTAGAGGTCCCGGATCCCCTGTTGAAGACCCCTGGTTTAAATGCATGTCTTGTGTAAAGTTATTTTTATCTGGCTTCTGCATTTCGTGCCTGTGTACCTCAATGAGTACTGTAGGTCATGATGACACTAATCCATTCATAGATTAGAGGTTCAAGTGTAAAGTGTAATAAATGCTAAAAAATCATGGAACATTCTCTGGACAAACATATCACATAATGAATACTACTATTCACACAATTCACTTTCACGTTGTTTTGTTCTCCCAGGGATCCCAGACTCCCTCTACCCTCAATCCTCCAACCCCAGCCAACGAGAGGACAGTGGCCTGGGTCTCCAACATGCCTCACCTCTCTGCTGACATTGCAAGCTCTCGGATTGACCGTGAAGAATTCAAACTGAAGGAGTACTCAAAGAGCATGGATGAGTCCCGCATGGACAGGGTACGTATCATACGTTTTCAAATACTATTCATCGTTTCAGTAGGAGAGTGTGAATAGTCAATAAATTACTCAGTATTTCAGAATTATTGATACGTTTTTTTTTGTTAACCTTTTTAGATAGTTAATACCTTTGATGATATGTCAGAATGACATTCAAATAGGTGTCACCTTTTTCATTTTGGAATGAAACCCTTGATATTCCTCACTGTGGAGGAACATCAAGTCATGTCTATTGATACTGAACAGATGGTGCTGAAACACTGAGCTTTGGTCTTACAAATACTGTTAAAACGTTGATGTCTCTGATCTACTAGCATCTTGTGGAAGGTAACAAACCTGTGGCTGGTTAATACATGGATGTGGCCAGGGGATTTTCAAATTCATCAGCCAATGTGGTCGGCTCAGCGCACAAGAAATCTTCCCACCCTGGTATCAGTGTGTACAGTCTCTGGACACTGTCCTTATTATACAACCCTCGACCTATTTGAACCTACAGTACCAGAACATCTAAGTTTGCTCTCTGTGTGTGCGTTTGTTGTTCTGTCACCGACTGCTCTGCCTCAGGTGCGTGAGTACGAGGACGAGATCCACTCCTTGAAGGAACGCCTGATGATGTCCCACAAAAAGCTGGAGGAGTACGAGAGGAGGCTCCTCACACAGGAGCAGACGACCAATAAAATCCTCCTGCAGTACCAGAATCGCCTTGATGACAGTGAGAGGAGGCTACAGCGACAGCAAGTGGAGAAAGACTCCCAAATTAAAGGAATAATTAGCAGGTAAATGGAGGTTGTTGTTGGGAAGGAGGGCCAATGAAAGCTGAGCCATCATACCACATGTGATGTTTTAATTTATTTTTAGGGGGACCATGACCAGCTGTATTCACATGTCTTTACTGTGGTAATGACTGAGCTGACTGGACTACCCAGTAAAGTCCTCAGTGTTAAGGCCTGATTATACTTTGCACGTCTGTGTAGTGTCGAGGGTCTGCGTATAGCGGACGCATACGTGGTTCTGTACGCACTACATGTTGGTGTCTGCAGGTGCGGACGTGTTCCACACATGCACACTACAAATCTGAATCCGTCTTGCAGATATACTGCCACTTCTTCCTGCACACACTGTCATCTCGTCCAGGGGGCATCAGGGCAATCTCTCTCCGAGAATTGAAGCACGTTTGGTTGTCTTTCTAGTGTTCTATTGATGAGTTATAGAGACGCAGGTTGCAATGGATATCCTCACTCGACCTCTCCTAAAACAGAGCTTCCATTGTGCTTTTCTAGTGCTTTTCTAGTGCATGTACCCCCAGTGTGGATGTCCGTGCACATGTGGATGTCCACGCGGACATGAGGTGGTGACAAAATGTACGTCATGTGGAACCTTGTGCTTACATGGACACGGAGAGTATAATTTGGGCTTTACTTTAATTCCGAGTTTCATTGCAAAACTTTATAAATGTCATTTGAGAAAGTGACATTTACTATATTAGTGGAAAACTGAAGCACCTGATTCTTTGAGATTATACTGTAGGTAAGTCTTTGGCTGGCCGAATTAACATTTAGGCTATACACTGAATTCTATATATTTAAGAGACATTGCAAGATGAGTGTAAGGTACAGTATCCATTTATGTTCTTGCCAAAATGGATACATTGGCATAGAGCTGTATTTAGATGTTTTCAATGAATACTGGAGGGTAGATGTTGGAGTTCATTATTTTCAGCGCTACAGATTAGAAAGATTAGAAGGAGATGTATATCACAGGCCAAAGCTTTAGAATGGATATGACATTTTAAAAAGGGACCGGGTCTACCATATATGTCCATAGACAATAGAGTCTTTTAGTGAAAAACATGACACACTGGTAGCAAATCTACTATCCACTTTTCATTGCAAGGCATACTGGATTCTTAGGAATGTCATGTATGAAGGACTGCAATGAACTCCGGTTGACTTGCAATTTTAGTGAAAATAAGATGCTGCAGTTTTTGGGAGGAGTGATTAGTTCTTATTGACCATCTTCAAAATGAGGTTGTTGATGGAGAAAGTGTTCAACTGATTGTATCACGGCTGTACTCAGGGCCCAGAGCCAACTGTTCAACTGTCTTAAATATGAAATGCTCAGTGAACATTTTACTTGTGAGTGCACATTGGCAATCATACTCTATTTTGCTATGCTGCTGAGAGATCAGTTAATGGGCACTGTGAGGAAAGGAGTCAAATCATTTCTTGTCCATGTACAATAGTTTTCTCCCTGCAACTGAAGGGCAGATATCTATGACAGAGAATATTGCTTCTTCCACTCCAGGGAAGAAGAAATGAAATGAAGACAGAGACACTTCTGGTCACCTTGTATGGATCTGTAATGCCCTAGCTTTGTACATAATACCATCCACAACGTACAGTACCTTTATCCTTGATTCCTTTGTACTGGTGCACCCTTCAGTGACCGTTTTCTATCAACAAATAGAAACATGCTGGTGGGGTTTTAACTGCATCCCGGGATCATTTGAGATGATTCAAATTAACTTTTAACTAAATTAACGTCAAACTGAATCTTCCACCACACTGAACACTAAAAGCACAAGAGGATTGAAAGTTTGATATCCTGGATTATAGAGACTTGTTGTCTGTACGTTTGACAGACTATTATACAGTTTGCACAAAGCGTTGTATGGGACCTTCAATCAAAAGACCCTGGACGTATGTGCCATAAAGTTGGCGCTTCCATTTTAGATGGAACACTCAGCAGTGTTCACTGAAGGACATGATATGATATACTCTATTCTTCCGTGGAATGAAGCGGCCAAAAGTATTGCACAAGAGAGGCATATTTTTTAATCCACAGTCGTAGGTGGTGGTTATCCTTGTCATTTGCTCATTTCATCCCTTTTATCATGCCATCACACCATTCAAAATTAACGGGCAGGTCTGAATGCTTAGATTTGGCTTGTATTTCCGCTAGATAATCCCAATCACATGTGGATGTGGTTGTAATACAAATTCTCTATTCTAAGCACAATTCTGCCAAAATGTGGACAGTCCAATCTAAAACAAATCTACTTGGAATGACAAGTGTAACTATATGATATTGACATTGTATACTAACAACCTCTATTTATTATTTGATTTTGCAAATTCAAAAGGGGCAAAACATAAGTGATATGTTTTGTTAGCTAGCTCTATTTTCCCATAGTAATAATTGGTATATAGAGTGTTTGTTCAGTAATGGGGGTCTCTCCATCTATCCAGCTATTTAGTAAACAGTACAAATATTTTCAGGTTGGGATACTAAATTCATCCAATCGAGAGAGAGCTCATACAGGATACAGAATAAACAAGTGAAATTGGAAGTGATTTAACAAAAACAAAAAAATAATAATAAGTAAAACTGATAAATGTGTTCTCTCTCCTGATTGGATGAAATTGTTTTATTAAAGACCTCGAGAGACGGTGAGACCCCTGTTACTGAGCAAACACTCTATAGCAACGATTACTATCAGAACATACTGTAGAGCTTTAACTTTTTTTACCAAATATTTGTGTTGTAACCAAAAATATCACTTACAGCACCTTTACCATTTCCCAATCTAAAATATACATGATGCTGAGACTCTGGGATCTGCAAATTAGTTACAGTATATATTATAAATAACAAATTCATGGCTGCTTCTGGAGGCTTTAAGAAAGGTTGATACATTGCTATCAAATAATAATAACACACCAATGCCATGTTAATCTGTTGTCATGGGCTAATATGCAGCTACCAGCTAGTGATGTGATTCATCTAACATTCCTCTTATTTTGAATTGAAACCTGTTCTGTGGATGAAATATACTTTAAACTCAATCTGCTAGCTTCCATGAGCCCAGATGGGATAAGGAATGGTTTCAGATATTAAAAACTGACTATAAACCAAAGGCAAATATGAACACATACTCAGTGGAGCACTTCAATAGTTTAACATTCATATTTTTTAGGAATGGGGGGGGGGGGGTATTGTTTTTTTTTAATATCAGTATAACATTAAAGCACTTACATGAGCTTACATCAATATTTTATTTCTATGGGATAGGTTCCCATCAGCTAGCTAAGGCTGTCTTTTATTAGTTTATCAAGTGATCTGAAAAGGTTTTAATTTGAAGATAAACATTCGTCTTCTTTAAGCTGCTCTGAACTGACCAACAGTATAACATGAGCTTGGATGCTCGGGAGCTGCAGTGAGTTTGCAGCAATGTTTCTTGACTGTAGCACTGACAGTAGGATGGATCAGTTTGCATGAAAATACCCATGATGCATTTATAATAATTGTAATTATAATATAGTAATTATTATTATTATTATTATCATCGCAGGAACAGCCGGACGTTTGAGTTTAGGCATTCGTTTAGAGATGTTTAGACATGGGTTTGGTGTGGTTAAGGTTGGTAAGTATTTGGGAGGTGCGTTAGCAACTGAGATTGTGCTTTGTTCAGCTCCACTGTGTAATGCATGCTGGGTATTGTCCTGCTAACCTATCCATTCTAATCATGATTCTAATGGCCACTATTTCTTGAGGATTAGTTTACAGAGTATAGTGTACATTTGATAGTGATACATTTTACTGTTATCTATAGCATATCGAAATCAGTGATGTAAGAGCCATAGCATAATAATGGAGGCCTATTGGATATACTGTATATATATATAAATATTGAATTCTTATGTCTCAATTACATTATAGCTGTAATTAAATTAACCTTGCAATAGTTAATGTATTGGTAAGAGATGTGCAATAATAAAATTACTAATTAGATATTATTATTTATAGATATATCCACAGGTACTGTGTGTGCAAAGGCACATACAGCGTCAACATATTGGTATATTTTACCCAGTGTATGTGAAGTACAGTTACCCCCTGCCTTCAAAATATTTTACCAGGTGCTATACTATATATCAATAGTACACAAATCAATAGCACTAGCACACAATACTGTACGTCCATAATATTAGAGATATGGTATGTTGACTATGATCCACAATTTATTCCTAATTTATGAGTTTGTATATTTTGGTGAATTTATTAACATTTAAGAATGAAAGACTAAGGTTGATATTTATGCTATTTATGAAAATGATCCAATTTCTCTATCTGTATGATTTTGCTGTAAATGCTTGGTTTAACTTAGTTTTGATCTGCAGTTTGTCATTGGTGCTGTCCAGTGACATGGTGGTCAGTACAGTTGTATAAGAACGTTGGAATTTTGACAATTACCGTTTACAAAGTTATGGTACAATATGATTTAAATATTATTATCAAAAGGGCAACATCTGTGTGTGTGTGTGTGTGTGTGTGTGTGTGTGTGTGTGTGTGTGTGTGTGTGTGTGTGTGTGTGTGTGTGTGCGCGCACACGCACGTGTGTGAGTGTGTGCGCGCGTGTGTGAGCATGTGCGCGTGTGTGTGTCTGGGTCTGTCACAATGTTAACACAAGTCTAGAGGTTTTCTCTTTCAAATCTTTCTTCCAGAAATATTGATATATTGATATGAATATTCCTGTCAGTATGTCTGCCTCTCTTTTTGTAGCAATCATATATGGATAGGCTGTTTAAATTGAACTACTGTACATCCAAAATGATGTTGAACCCTTGCAAATACGCATATCCAATAATTGTGAACCTTTTGTGGACTAATGTGTTTGTGATCACACGGCTTGAAGTTGTATAATGTGGGTGGGGTTTATTGTACCATGATAAGTCAGACACCATCAAGGACGTCAGTCACAAAGATGTTATTATAAATTAACTTTGAAATTATTTCTTGTTTGTCTAAAATTGATCGCTTATTGCAGTAGTTCTCAAGGTATTTGGCCGTGGACACCCATAGAAGATTTGTGTTTCAAAAATATTCTGTTTTTCAAGATCGTTTTGAAAATAGCAGAGCTACAAGATCACAACGTGTCTCATCGCGGCATGCTGTGAGCTTGTAGATCGGTTATTTTCAAATAGCGAATGTATAAAATAGGGTTAAAGTGGTTCAACTGATTTTCATGCTATATTAACACATTTCACTGGGTCCCCCTCGAACCCCCCCAAGGACCCCATGGGGATCCTTGGACCCCACTTTGAGAACCACTGGCTTATTGTATTGTCATATGCAGTAAACCCCACCCCTCTGGTACCAAGGCAGGGTCAGGTCATAAAAGTATTTTCAAAAACGATTTGGTCCAGTTTATCTCTTGTATTTTGCCTTCTTTCTCTGTAGCAAAATATTCAGACCTCATGTTGACAGATATTCATATTATTCTGAATGGATGGAAGGCTTTACCTCCAAAACACACAATCTGAAAAGTAAATGTACAAGGATTATTCTGTTTCTCCTTTTTGTTTTGTACCATCACTTTCATGAATCACTGTCTGAATTTTAAAGTCATTTCAGAAACATAATGCTGTACACCCATGTTACATTCCATTGTTTTTGGAGACAGTTTTAATGTTTCTGTCAATGCTTATGATTGAGTCTTTGTTTTCTCTATTAATCATTTGTAAGATACCCCTGCATTGTTCATTATTTTCCGTCCATAATAAAACATCCAAACACTTCTGTTTGAAACTTCATATGTGGATTTTCGTTCTTTGTTAATGTGAAAAATCAGCTGAGCTTCCATGTGTTTCAAATAAAGATTTAGAAAGAAAAGGCAATAATAATGAGGTAGTAATGACTAAAGATACTGTATGATAGACAATAACAGCAGCTAAATGGTGCTATAATTTGTTATAATTAAACAAAATAAAAGGATTGTAGTGCTTAGGTAAATTGTATTAAAAGAAATGTCATGTCCCTTAATCAATCAATTTATCAGTGACAATCTTGCTGGTCCGATTGCCCATGTGCATCATACTTTGCTAACCCTAACCCTCTGCTGTCAAATTGCCCTTGTGTCAGCAATCTCTCGCTAGATGACATAGTATTACAGGTTCATTCAGTTTGTCAGAATGTGCCCAGTATGTCATGAATTTAAAATCCTGTCACAACACCTGGAAAGGGATTGTACCGGTAATGAAATGCAATGGCAATTCATGCTACAATGGTCAAGACAACAAGGGTATTATCCCAATCAGAAATCTTTTTTTGATGGAAAATGATGCCTGTCAGCTACTTGATTTATGTGGAGTATGCATATACTGTATAATGTATTCATTTGACATCAAATCCCTAAATGACCCTGACTATAAGCCAGGTCAGCATTACATTGCAAATGAAACCCTATGCTTAACATTGAGAGATAGGGAAACTGCACTGTTCACTAGCCCGTGAAATCAGCTAATAAGCTCCCTCATACTGGCCTGTGGAACCTTTGAAGTGACGATCACAAGGACTGGCAATGGATGCCATGGACATCTGTGTGTTGCATCATGTCAGTGATTCCCAAGGGAAAATTGTGGATCTCCTTCATCTAACCATTCAGTTAATTAAACAATCTGACATAATTGGCTGTGGTTATTGCATTTTTCAAAACGCCACAAACCAGACAAAAATACCACAACAAAACCTCATAGGCACATGCAAAAAATGGCCTCAAAAGTGCCTCACAAAGCCTACCTTTTGCGCAGGGTTTGTGGACACTGGCATGGTCTTGAATGGCCTACGTTTCCCAACAGGCATTCAGATTTGAGATGTGGGATACAGTAGGTAACTGGTGCCCACTTGACAAGCTAATTAGGCAATTTTGCCATTGTAAATGTTGCAGTTGCATGGATAACTTCTAAAGCTTTCATAATGTATCTTGGACTCAATGCTCTCTTTCTCTCTCTCCTTCACCATCTCTCTCTATCTCTCTCTCTTTCTCTCTTTTATTCTGTATCTGTCTCTGTCAACCCTCACCCCTCTTTTTTCTAAGACTCATGGCTGTGGAGGATGAGATCCACAGGGGAGGACCCGTCATTGAGCCAAAAACCAGGATGTTCGCTGATCAGGTCTGTGAGTCCTCGAGAACGTATGGTGGCCTGTGCCTCTCCCTGAGTGTCTTCTTTCTCCTTTTCTTATCCTCCATCTCCTTAGTTATTATTTTGTCTTCCCTCTGTGTACTGGTCCCTTCCGTTTGTCTTGCTCTGTCCTTGACCTTATTCCGTCTTTGGATTTTGACTGCCATCTGTCTGCCGACATATCAGGCGGGTGCTTTGAATATCAAAGAATG
Organism: Gymnoscopelus microlampas; assembly: GCF_963454915.1. Classification (NCBI taxonomy): domain Eukaryota; kingdom Metazoa; phylum Chordata; class Actinopteri; order Myctophiformes; family Myctophidae; genus Gymnoscopelus; species Gymnoscopelus microlampas. The sequence continues at coordinate 23,655,721 of NC_139940.1, forward strand.
TCCATTTCCATCACTTAGTTCAAAACTGTACCTAAAGTTGTTTGTGCGAGCATGCGTGCATGCATGTGTGTGCGTGTGTGTGTGTGTGTGTGTGTGTGTGTGTGTGTGTGTGTGTGTGTGTGTGTGTGTGTGTGTGTGTGTGTGTGTGCGTGTGTGTCTGGGCCTGTCACAATGTTGACACAAGTCTACAGGTTTTCCCTTTCAAATCTTTCAAAGCTTCCTGTCCGGGTTTAGCTCTTTAAACAGCTTCACGGGTGGGATGCCAGGCTTACGGTCAAGGGTGCTGAACAGCTGAACCCCAAATCACTGCTCACCATTCCATCTCATGACCCCCCCCCTCCCCCACTGCGTTTCTGCAGGCACACTGAACTAGGCCACCTTCGAGCATGAGTCATGCTTTAAATATGGTGTGGCGTGTGCGTGTGCGTGCGTGTGCGTGCATTTATGGAGTTACATCTAAAAGGGATAATTGGAGGAATCTCTACTGAAGCCTCCATGGTAGAGCATCATGCATTCATGATATTCATGGTAGCCTCTTTTTTGTGTTATTTTGTATATTTGTGGGATCGCTAAAGCGATCACACTAATGTTATTGTGCATATTTATTATTATTATATATTTATTCCGCCCGTTTTTTGGCACCTAACTAGTCCTTCATACTTTTAGCTACAAACACCGTTCCAACTCTTCAACGTTCGGCCTACTCAGGACATGTCGGCTATTATTCAAATTTTTGAAATAATTTGTACTTTTAGAGATATTGCACTTTTTACTTCTAAAAAAAGCCCATTCATTTCAATGGGGAAATTCATACTTTTAGCTAGAAACTCCGTTCCAACTCTATAACGTTCAGCCTACTTAGGACATATTGGCTACCATTTGAATTTTTGAAATAATTCAAATGGGAAAAAAGTTTTTTCCAAAACTTTTTTTTTTTCAGATTTTTTTTTTTTCAACATTTTTTTTTTTTCAGATTTTTTTTTTTTCAAAAACAATTTTTTTTCAGATTTTTTTTTTTCCCAAAACATTTTTTTTTCCATTTTTTTTTTTTTTCAATTTTTTTTTTTCCAATTTTTTTTTTTTTAAGATTTTTTTTCCGAACTTTTTTTTTTTCAATTTTTTTTTTCAGAATTTTTTTTTTCAATTTTTTTTTTTTTCAGATTTTTTTTTTTCTTTCCAAATTCAAACCTTTCAAACCTTTAGAACTTTTAGAACCTTTAGAACCTTTAGATCCTTTAGAACCTTTAGAACCTTTCAAACCTTTCAAACCTTTAGAACCTTTCAAACCTTTCGAACCTTTAGAACCTTTCAAACCTTTCAAACCTTTCAAACCTTTCAAACCTTTAGAACCTTTAGAACCTTTCAAACCTTTCAAACTTTTCAAACCCTTCAAACCCTTCAAACCCTTCAAACTTTTCAAACCTAATAACACTACTAACACTATCAATACTCAATACCTGCAACATTCTTAGCGATCCCACACTGTTTCTTCAGGAACAGTACTTTCTAGTTTAATTAAGTTCTTGTTAAATAAACATTTTGAGCACACAAATGTTTGCTCATATCAAGTGAATCATCCAAATCAGATCTATTTCACAGCTAGTTCCTTGGTTTGGTGTTTGTTTGGATGTGGTGATCCTGTCTCTGTTGCATGACAAGTTTTCAGGGGTTTCTTTGTGTTCTAAAGATGCACAAGACAATTAATTAGGCAACATACTCAACCATGATGATATGATTGCAGTACATGGTAACCGCTTGTTGCTTTAATTTAGCCTATTTACTGTATTTCACCCCATCTCACTTAACTGAAGAGGACATAATTGTCCAAAAGTACGAGAGATAGAAACTTTGACATCCAACAAATCCAACTTGACTGTAGAAATAAACTAGGAATCCAAAGTATATACATGTAACTGCAATTTCATCTGAACTGCGGTACATATTCACAGGATGATATTAGGTTGCCATTGAATATGTATCATATTCATATTTCTTAATTCCTGCTTCAACAGATAATTTCACCCTCAAGCCAAAGCCAGTTGCAGTGCATGAGGTCATTTGTCTTTTGGCAGACATTATTGCAAACCTTGTCAATGCCATTTTCAGGAAAAGACTCCCTCTTTGCCTTCCCTCCACGCTTTGTTTCACCTTGTTTTAACACTGCATTATATCATCTCTGCATAAGCAAACTGCTGTTGAGTGTCAGCAGATAGTCATTGTACAATAATGTAGGATACATCCTCTTCCAGTGGCATTCTAAACAGCTGCAATGCAGCTGAATAACCTGACATGTACAGTCATTTTACATTGCGGTCACAAACCCAAAACACCACGGCTTGTAGGTGCTTTCAATTGTTTATCGCATATAGCGCAGCTTTAAGCTCCATCAGTTTTCTGTCAGAATGTATTTCTGGAAATGCTGTGGCTCACTCTGCATAGTGCAGAGATATGAGTCAGACATACCTGTATGCTTCAGATAATTCTTCACAGGCTCAGAGGTTAGGGTCAGTATTCACAACACAAACTGCCTTTGATACCTCAGTGGTCTCATTTGAACTCTGACCACTGGTTTTCTGCTTAACTCAACAAGACTAGGTCAAAAACTAGTATACAACTGGACCGCTACTCTTTTTGTCTCCGCCAGGCCGAAGACTATGTTTTGCACCCTGTCCGTCTGTCCGTGTGTCCGTCCGTCCATCTGCGTGTCCGTCTGTCTGCGAGCAGCTAATCTCTGGCACCGTTGGCCCGATGGCAGCGAAACTGTACACGCGCATTCCTGGGTGCCAAAGCAGAACCTCTGCCCCAAATTCTTCAGATCGGCCTGTTATAGCGCCACCAGGAGGCCGATTTTTGCAACAAAAAAATAAATGAATTACTCCTACAGATTTTATCCATACATCACATAAATGGGTACACAGTATATCTATAGTCATGATTGCTATAACAGGCCGATTCACGTTTTTACCTATAACTGCACCGATCTGTGTGAAACTTTGCACGCACATTCCCTAGAGGCCAAGGAAAAACCTCTGCCCTGCAGTTTTCACATCTGCCTTTTATAGCGCCACCAGGAGGCCGACTTATATAAAACACATTTTTGGAGATTACTCCCTCAGATTTTCACAAATATTCACAAATTTCACATGATCTCTATAGCCATGTGATCAAGATGGATCTCTTTGATATTCCATCCTGATTGGCTAAGATTGACATCTAACGTTTGCAGGAGTGGCCCGTTTTGAACAAAATGCCTCAAATCATGAACACAGCGTCCGATTGCGGTGAAACTTTGCACGACTCTGTGAATTGTGCTGAAAGGTTTAGACTATTTGAACTTTGAATCAGTTGTATGGTAGAGGGTAGTGGGTACTGCACTGGGTACTCTGACAACAAGTACAATGGGTATTGCATAAATAGGCGGGGCATGCATTCCCAGCTTGTATCGTTCCCGACTTGCATGGTCCCCGAGTAGGCCGGTGCCCCGGTCTAGTTATTCTCTCTAGGTCGTCCTCAGACGAGCCCTCCATCGTTGCTTCCAGTCATCCCGATTCTCCATACATCTGGCCAGCTCATTGGTGCTATGGGCTCCTGCATCCTTCTTGAGCGTGTCCACGTATGTTAGTGTGGGGCGTCCTCTTGACCGGTGCCCATGTGTTGGTTCCCACAGCACCAGTTTGCTGGCTGGCAGCTCTCGGTGCCTTTGGCAGTGTCCTGCTAGTCTCATTCTCCTTACAGCAATCTTCTCGCTCACCCTTGGTATTCCCTCATACAGGATTCTGTTAGTAACATGCGCACTCTTGCTGATGTTAAGCACTGCACGCAGCATCCTGGTGTAGCACCCGTCCAGGGACTTCTCAAGGGCTGGTTTCAGGGTCCAGCATTCACTGCCATAGAGAAGAACGGACTCTACTGTCGCGTAGAAGAAGCTGAGTTTGATTTGTCGAGGGAGATTGGAGTTCCATACACTGGTCATGCCATTCAGGGCCCTCCATGCAAGTGCCTTCCTCACTTTAAGATCTTGCTCAGTTGAGTTGACCCATGCACCCAGGTATTTGAAGTCCTTGACTTCTTTCAGCACAGTGCCTCCTGCTGTAGTCAGAGGTTGATGTTCTGGTGGAACGTTGTAGGTGAGGACCTCAGTTTTTTTGGCGTTTAGCCTGAGGCCGACCTTGGCGCACTCTAGCTCTACCCTGTTCAGTAGTTCTTGTGCTTGTTCCACGTTGTCAGAGAGCAAACTGATGTCATCCGCATAGTCAAGGTCTGTGAGGACCACTGCGGGGTGTCGCCTCGACTTCCTTGGCGTTAGTGTGAAGCCAAGTTCCTGCTCTCGCCCACTGATTGCTTTCCTGAGCGCATAATCGAGGACTATAATGAAGAGAAAGGGGGCTAGTGTATCCCCTTGCATAACCCCAGCCAGGATGTCAAACTCCTCGCTGTTGCCGTCTGGGGTCACCACCTTGGCCCTTGTTCCTGCGTACATGGACTCTATTGCTCGGAGTAGGTTGGGAGGAATCCGGTATGCCTTCAGGATTTTCACCATCATGCCTCGGTGGATCGAGTCGAATGCCTTTTTGAAGTCTATAAAGCATAGGACTGCAGTCAGGTTGTCCCTCTTTACCTCTTCAATCATTCTCCTAAGTGCCAAGATCTGAGCTGTTGTAGTTCGCCCCTCTCGGAAGCCGTTCTGATTCTCCCTCAGGTGAGGGTCAATTGCTTGCCGGACCCTGTTTAGGATCATGCGGTTGTAAACTTTAGCAATGATGCATGTCAGACTGATGCCTCGGTAGTTGTCCGGCTTTGAGAGGTCCCCGGATTTGGGCACTGGGATGATGTTTGACAGAGACCACATGTCAGGCAGCCGATGCAACAGAGCAAGGTTACAGAACTCTAGAATGATGTCGTCACAGTTCTTCAGGACCTCTGGGGGAATGCCATCTGGACCGGGACTTTTTCCCACTTTCACTGTGGTTTTCGCCCTGGCGAGCTCCCTAGGCGTGAAGGGACCATCATCGATTTCCAGGTCCGGGAGGACTGGCGGCACATCTTCCGCAACTGCTTCTGCCGACTCTCCCAGCAGCCTCTGGAAGTGGCTGAACCAGGTCTTTACCCTCTCCTCAGGGCTGTGTCCCTCGACCTGTCCCTCCTTGGTCCTCTTCCTCCCAGTCATCTCGTTGATGACCCTCCAGGCCTCTCCATATTTCTGGTCACCCTGCGCTTCCTGCACTCTCTGCACTTTCTCCATCAGCTCCTCCCCTTTGATGGTGTCGTATGTGTTGAACAGAAGATGCTTGGCTTCATTCAGCTCCATACGTCTCTCCACAGTTGGCTCCTTCTCAAATATGAGACGGGCTTCCTCCATCTTCCGCCGTGCCGCTACCACCCCTGGGTGCTTGGATCGCAGGGAAGTACGGACTCTCTCCATCATGGGTACACACAGTTTGGTCGCCTCCTCGTTGGCAGCAACGAAACGCATGTATTCGCTGCTGGGATCCGCACCCATATCCAGCTGCTGGAATCGCTTCCTCACCTCCTCTGTGTACCTGGTTTGGAGGCCAGGGTCGCTGGAGAGCGCTTTCCAGTTATACCGGATCCTGGGGCTTGGTTTGGGGACCCTGAGGCTCAGACGCACCTTCATTGAGACCACTCGGTGGTCTGAGCCCACAGTACTGAATGTGGAGTATGGTTCTGCATTCATAATGGAGTTCCTCCACTTCTTCCTCACAAGGATGTAATCCAACTGTCTCAGCGTACCAGTGGCTCTGTCTCGGAAGGTCCACCTCTTTCCTATCCTCTTCCGGAAGATGGTATTTGCCGCCAGTAGCTCGTGTTCTGTGAGGAAGGCAGTGAGGTAGGCGCCATTGCGGTTAGTAGAGTCGTGGCAAGGGAAGGGTGTGTCCTCTGGTCCAAGCCTTGCGTTGAAGTCCCCAAGGATTGCCAGGAAGTTGTGGGCTGGGACGTCTCGGACCGCTGTTACCAGGTCCTCAAAGAACTCCTCCACGTCCTTAGGTGCTGCCACGTTGGTGGGCGAGTACACGACTATCACTGTTGTTACTGGATTGCCCGAAAACTCTGCGATCAGGATCCTGTTGGTGTGCTAGTGAACCCAACGGAGAGCCTTACGCGCCCGAGAACCCAGCATTAACCCTACACCGCCTGTTGCGGCCTGGGCCTTGTTTCGCCACGCTGATGCCGAGATGAACATTATAAAGATGAATAGACATTGTAATTCTATAGTATATTAATATTACTTTGAAGAGAAGACACTTTTAATGGGATATTACCACTGAATCTGAAAAAGGATATTTCTAGAGAAGGTTTTTGTCATATAGTTTACAATACTGTGACTGTAGACATTTCTCAGTAACTATAGTACCGATTTTAAAACGGTTTTCTATTTGACAAGATATTAAATCCAAAGATAACAAATGGAACTATCCCTTTAAGTAGCATCAATTTGAAGCATTTTTGCCTTTGGAATTATCACCTCACGTCTTCAGCTTCATCTTACTTATTGTGTGTGTGTGCGGCGCGTGTGTGTGTGTGTGTGTGTGTGTGTGTGTGTGTGTGTGTGTGTGTGTGTGTGTGTGTGTGTGTGTGTGTGTGTGTGTGTGTGTGTGGGGGGGGGGGGGGGGGGGGGGTATTTGTTGGTTTATTGTGTATACACATAAATATAACTCTGGGTTTTCTCTGAGTACTAGGTGACTGCATGTGTGATAAACGCATGTCCCTTGTCTAACCTTTTTGAATTGGGAAACATTCGACATACTGTACTACAGCTCTTTGATGGCTATGGTTTAGTGAACTGCTTTCAGATGCTGTGATTTGGAGTGTATGCTGCAATGCCTTTTGTTTCTCGCCCTCAGCATGATTGCTATTGTTGCTACTCTGCATGGCAGGCTGCTCTAATGCTTTCAGGCTGTTGAGTTCTCAGACAGTGTTTGTTTGTGTCTGTGTACGTGAGTTCATTATGTACATATCTATGTACAGTAGTATGCGTCATTAGGGTTTTATATATGTGTGTGTCCTTGTGTTTCTGTTCACTATGTGCTGTACTGTAAGTTGTGTATGTATTGTTTGTATGGCTGTTGAATGTCATTATTATTATCCCTTACTGCCCTTGTGACTTTCTTCAATGCGGACATGCCTCCCTTCTTTTCCTCTCCTCTCCTCTCCTCTCCTCTCCTCTTGTGTTTATGTTGATGAGATACGGTGATTTCTCTTAGGGGAGGCGTCAGTCCATCCTAGTGCAGCCCCGTCTCGCGCCTGCCCCACCGAGAGTGTCCAGGTAATAAAGCCGAACCAGCATACTGTACACCTCAGTGGAACTCCCACTCTCCATCCATTACCTGCTGCCTTCCTCCACTTCTACTGTTCTCTATGTGCGTCCCCCACCCCGTCCGTATGCAGCACCTTGTTAAACCATTACAGAACCAACACGCCAATGCAACAACAGCTCAGTTTAATTTCTCTCCCTTTTTTATTTACCCATTTATTTCAATTTTATTTTGTGACCAAATTCAATATTATTCTGAATGATGAGGCCATGTCAGCTTAGAGTGAGCAAATCAGCACAGTAGGCTATACATACAATCCACCTTGATAAAAGATATTTCAGTTACTATAATATCTTAGGGGATTTTTCTTATGTCCAATCAAATTGAAAAAAGCGTTTTGTGTGCAGCTGTTGCAATGCTCAACACATAAAGATGCTATTGCTTTTCCACATGTCCAATTCAGTCATTAACAGCAATCCACAGACAAATAGATTATGCCAACATTATTTGCAAATTGTCTTATACGGAGACCTCCCTGTAGCTCTTTGCATTGGGTAAACTGTTTACCTCAGGATTCAAACCATAAACATCTAGCATCATTTATGGTATGATTTAAAACAGAAATGCAGAGAAATACAAATAATCAATGGTTAGCATTGATTCTTAAAGCTGCACTGTGTAACTTTCCTCTTCTACCACTGGATTTGAACCCGGTTTCCTGTGCAAGTCCCGACATTTTTACCATTGAGCTAATAGAGCCTGCCTGCTTATTGCTCACGGGATGAATTCAGTCTTGACCATCAGAACTCATTTGTGTCAGATCCTGTGTCTAGGTGAGACATGACCTTTGACACGATCTAAATGTCTCATTAGAAGAGCAGGGAGACAAAAGTTATATTTTTTACAGTTATATTGTGTTAACATACTCTACCATATACAGATTGGACAAAATTAAGTTTTATTCATAAAAGAAAAGTTACATAGTGCTGCTATAAGCTCCGCTATGTTTGAAATGTTGGCATTTGAAAAATCTCATATCACACTTGGTCACCTCATCCTTTCACTTTCTTTTGTTTAACCACTTAAACCCTATACACTTATTTGACTGGGGTCTCCCAGGAATCTGTACTAAGTCTGCTTCTTTTTTCCCTCACCACCAAATCTCTTTGCCAGAAATAGCCGATCTACAGGCTCACAACACAACACAACACAACGCGTTGTGAGCTTGTAGATCTATGTTTGTCAAATGTTTGTCCCAGAATAGGGACGCTAGGGTTCATGTGGTTAAATTCTCCTTTGATTACATGTATTATTGTAATACATAATAGTCAACTCTATGCCCTTTGTTACCAGAATTATTTTATTATTAATTGTACATCAGAATCAGAATAATTTTTATTGTCACGTCACAGGTTTACAGGTGTAAATCAGTGGGTGAAATTCATTTTTGTGCAAGTTTCATCATTTTGTTGTTTTCAGGAAAGAAAGAAAGGGGGGGGGGCAGAGAGAGGGAGAGCAAGGATAAAAACAGGAAAAAAAACAAAAGATATCTACAACTTCATATATACAAACATTAATGATTTCATGATTTCTCTAAAATGTAATGTAATGTAACTGAACGTTTAGGAAATAGTCAAATCACCCCAGTTTTGGTGAACTGGAAAATATAACAACCGAGTCAACCTAAAAAAGCCCAGGACATTTTAATCTATTTGTGCACTTTCTTTTATTGCTAAACTGACAATTAATGGATGACTTGATGGGCTGTGGACACACATTCTGCATGGTTCAAAATGGCAATGACTCTCACAAATTCCACAGTCAATCTCTCATTCACAGAGTAGGTTATGTTCACACAATTATTACTCATATTGTACTAGATTGTTTTATTTATTTATTGTTATTCCAATTTAACTGCTGAATGTGTCATATGCACATTATATCACGTATCATTAACTCACATATATTGTACATTATCCGTAAAATTTGATCAGTTCCCTCCAACTTGCACTAGGATAAACAATGGGAATTATGGGAAATCTCCGTATCTGACCCAATCCTTCCCTGAGAAAAATAAAAAAAGATTAAATGTGCTCATGTTTTTGTATGTTTCTGTGTCTATGTTTCTGATACTTGTGTTAATGTATATGTATTATGTTTGGCACCCTGGGCACATTAGTTGATTGAATGGTGGTGTAAGTCAATTGTCATGTACGTATGCAATGTGTTTATGTTTTTTTATTTTGCTTCAAGTTAAGTTTTCTTTCACTGGGTAAGATAGAGGTCATACGCATTAAGCGGGTCACTTTAGTGTCGAAGTTGCTGTACTGTATGTCTATACTTAAAGCGCCACATTTTTTTTAATGTGGAGAAAGACCAACACTATGCAATAGACATCAACGACTCAACAAATGAGATTGGAGGAGGTGGGTAAGGACATATATATGTAAGATAAATGTGTCACTTGCTGTTCACCCAACAGTTGAACAGTCCACTATATGTTCTGTGTTTCTGTCTCCAGTACCTGAACATTCATTAGTCTCACTTTGACACCATGTAATGAGCTCTACATGTATGGATTTTGAGCAGTGATTGATTCATGTTTGGTAAGGTATAAGGATGCCAGTTTTAAAGTGTCTACAGCTATCCGCTTGTTTTTATTTTTATTTTTATTTCCTTGTTATCAAGCTTAATAGACATGTGTAATGGGCTACACATGGATATTAAGCACAATGGTTGGTGGTGATGTGTGGATATGTTACTGAAGTTGTGTCTACTGGCATTCTGTCACTGTTTGTGTCATAGGAGATGGGAAGAACACTGTTTATAGCACCAGTTAGAACTAAGGTCATGGGAGAAAAAAAAGATTTTGGTTCTGATTGAGAAGAGAAAAGGTCTGCCAATTCCCATCAGATTCTAATTTTTTTATGTTTGTTTTTCTTTCATTAGAAACAAAATAAGGCAACAACTGGACACATCAACCACTACATACACTAAACTAAATGATTAATTAACTTTTTAATCCATTTTGAACCATTTCTCTACTGGATGCAGACCAAACTACCCCTCTACAAAGCAGCTCTTTCCTATCTTTGCCCTCTCCAACACTTCATTCCATCCATACGACAGTACTCCTTCATACTTCCTTCCAAATGTGTGTACAGTGAAACCAAATGAACCATGGGTTAAAATCCTTCATTGCATATTTTCACCTTACGTGAGATTGCTCGCACATGTATGTTAAGTGAAACTGACCCCCTGTAGTCATGCCTTGACACTACACCAACAGATGTGTGAAGCAATCAAGTGCATCATAATTGTTTCAAGAGGCATTTCTACCCAGCCCACATAGATTCTAACATTCAAACTGCTTGTACACAGTAAAATCCAGAATGTTCATTTAACTCTGAGAGTGGTCCAAACACTCTAGATTTTCTGTGTAAACTGACGCCATCTTATGTCAGCTGTTGGGCACATTAAATACCATTATCTCAGATATCCTCATAGTTGTATATTGGCCCAATAACCCAACTGTTTTCTCTTCCCACTGCTCCTACACAGACTACAGTGAACCAGACTGGATATGAAGGCTTGTGCACAGACGTTGATAAATCAAATAACTGAAATGAATCTGATATTTGCGTTGATGTTATTCTGCGCCAATGTAGGTAAGGATAGATGGCAAACCCAAACTTTGACTTAATCACTAATCAAAAGTTCTAACTCAGTATATACACAGATGCAGCTTTTTCTTCTTCTTCATCTTTAATAGAACTCATTGCCTTGTCATCAATGGGACTGGGTTAGATATTTTGGCTTGTGATTTTGACACAGTTTTGGATTTCATCCCATAGGGAAATAAAATGCAACTTTATCTTGCTTTTCAATTTGGCGCTGAGCTCCATGTGGCTTTTGAGTTTTGTGCATGTTTTTCTTGGTGTCCTGGTAGGCCTAATGCTATGCGCTGCTATCATCCATTGGAAACCATTATTTAATGTAAGGTATATGCAACTCAAGCGAGCCTATTTGCATAGAAGCATAGTGGTTATTGATCAGGATTTGTAATCATTGGCGAAGAATGACTGACTTGAATTCCAGACGTTTTCTGACACCCGTCAAACAATAAACACTCCTTGCAACTCAACAAGAGGATCAAGACTCTCTGACCTCAAGAGTTTTAATTCCTTCCATCCCTTCTTTGTCTGTGTCCTCCTTCCTATACTGCCATTTTTATTGGTGTGTGTCATACATCGATTCTGTGACTCATTTGCCTCTCTCTCTCTCTCTCTCTCTGTCTCTCTCTTTCTCTGTTTGTCCTCCCATCTCTTATGTCTTTCATTTTCTAATCCTGCCTCACGTGTTTCTGCCATGGCTTACATACATGCTCATTCCTTAAATACATCTTTCTCTACTTCCTGGTTGTTGTTGTTGTTTTCAACTTGATCCGTAATTCCTCCTGCCTTCCCCACTTGGCACTCCCAAACTATTTCCTTCATGTCACATGCTTCTGTTATTCTCTTATTGTCTTTCTTTCGCTATACTATTCTCTCATAACTCCTTACTATACATCCATTGTTTGCCTTGTGTATTTCTCGTTACATACCACCCGAATGGATCATCTTTACATCTTTCACCCTCTCTCATCCCTCCCATTGTCCACTGAATGGTCTTTTCTCCTTCGAACCATCACTCCTCCTCCCCCTTCCCTCTCTCTCTGTCTCGCTAGGAAGCCCAGCTTTCCTCCCTGGGTTCAGCAAACCCCGGTGTGAACACAGAAGGTGGAGGGGGAGGTGTTGGTCAAAGAGGAGAAGTGAGCAGCCATCACGGCCACAGAGTATCTCCCTCAGCCGTCTCCTCCGACAGCTCCCCCCACAATGGAGATCTCCCCCAAACCTTCGACCCTCCCTCTCTGCCCGCTACACATCAGTCACCTAGACAGAATGGAGAGCTCCGTGGCAACCAAACATCCTCCCCCATGACAACCTCAAAGGCAACAGGAACCCCAGCAACGGCAACGGCAGGCATAGCAGAAGCAGGGGGAGTAGGTCAAACACAACACTAAAGCCAAATCAGAGAGAGATGACACAATTAGAAGGAAAATGCTGCTCCCGCAAACCCTCCCCATCCCATTTAACGAGACAATATTGCTGACATACTATTTGGCCAAACAAGAGAGAGAAGAAAAGTGTGTGGGAAAGAGATAGTTATTGTACGTGCATTGCACATTAACACACCACAAAGGGCTCTTTATCAGACACTTGTCTTTTTGATGCTTAAACCGAGCTTGGTCAGTATCACTCTTGCAGGACAAGATATGGTACCCCTTCACATACTGTATACTGTTTGAATAAGCAGTTGACATACAGGTACATAGTTGCCAAACCAAGCCGATATGTGAACATCTGCTTTATGTCGCTCATCGCCTGTTTGTGGTCCATGAATAAGAATAAATGTGAGGAACAAGCACTATAGAATGTCTTGCACCCCAAAGACTTCTCAGTAGCCATTAGCCATAAAAGTGCTACGAGCCAGCTCACTGGATCCCTTGATTCCCAAGGATGCGGGCGAATCCTTATTTATCTTTGTCCTGAATATGCCAGCTTGCAAATAGAGGCCTGACATCAGTGGCTATGAGGAACACCCTGTCACGGTGGGGCAGTGACAGTCAACGAAGAATGCAACATTGTCACCTTTTACTTCCCGATCTTTTATTCTGACTTTATTTCTATATTATCTTTTTGGCAACCTGCCATGGCAGGAATGTTAGACCTTATCATTGTTTTGCAAGGGGGACTGGGTGATAAGATTGCTGTAGTTCCATTTGTTGTCACTCCTCCAACTCGATGGCATGATGTCCCTTTAGCCTGATTTATGCGTCGGCGACGAAGTGCCACACGACTCATCACTCCACAGAAATAACGAGGCGCTGCGTCAATGCTTTTTTTCAGTTGAAACTGTGTTTTTTTTGTCAAGCAACACGTCACACAATACTTGTCACAGAAGCATAGATCAAGCTTCATAACCACTGATAACAACTCTCCAAAACATTGTGTGTGACGGGTCTCTGTAGAGATGTGATTAATGTCGTCTGGCTTCCTTAGTGCCTTTGAGTGTATTTCAACAGGGTCTTAAAAAACAGAAACGTATAGAGGTATCAAAGGGAATCCAACTTAGCATTTCTTGTAAGCTGGACAAAAAGGCTGAAAGTGTGATAGAATTTTGAAGGACAAAATGTATGGAAAAACGCATAGACATTTTGAGGTTTCTTTTTTAATCTAAGGGACTTGTTATTGGACTGAGCTTGTGCAGTTTTTCTCTTCTCAATCTCAGAACCGATATGTGATCTACTGGTGCTAAACAGAAACAAATGGTGCCATTTCCAATGTCAAATGTCTGTGTCAAACATAGCACTGCCTCTTTCATTCTTCACTCACTTTCTTTCTCCAGCTGTCTGTCTTTGCCAAGGCATTGTTTTCAATATGTTTGTATGTGTCTACATGTTTGTTATTTGTGCTCCCCTCTCTGTTGTTGTGTGTCTAATGGGGTAGTGGGGTCTACACATTTAGGTTTGTTAAAAAAAAAAAAGACAGAGAGAATGAAAGAAAAAAGAACACTCCTACAATCTCGGACTTGATATACAATAATCTCTAAAAAAAGCCTGTAGTGTGGCCTGGAAATTGAAGGATATGTCATTGCAAATAACTGTCACTGAGTTATTTCAATTATGCAGTAAACAATTTTATTTTCCCTTAATATGTATTACTTTTATTTTCTTTGGCTTTATTTAGTGTCAGTTACACTTGCCATGGCATAGCTCTCAGTTATAAAAACAGGGCTGATTTTTGGAGATAGAACCAAGCTTCTTTGAATGAAATGGAGAAAGTTATGTGTTTTCAGGTACTGTATTGAGATAATTTCCCATTTAAAAGGTGTTGGTGTCAATTGTGTTGAGGGTACCGGAGATATGTAATCACAGGATTAGCACTTTATTCGGGATAAGCCTCCAGGATGACATTTTCTGACAATACTACAATCTGTAGTTTGAGTAACTTGGTTGTAAACTACATTATGTAATGCTTGCTAAATTGTGGTACTGTACCATCATCTTTTATTTTGGGTAGTTACCACATATTTCAAATCCTTTTAGAGCAGTTGTATCCCAAGGACACTTTTTTTTATTGTTTCTCATACAACATGTTATTTTGAACAAACATCTGTAATGGTATCTCTAAGGAGAGGACTGTTTATTTTTTGCTGTCGCCAGTAATTCTAGCCATCGAGTGCCTGGAATTCGGACTTGTAATAGCCTTTGGCCGATTAGACTAGCCAGTCATCCTACAGATCTCCAGGAGACACCAATTATCTTCACAGAATATAGCTCACAATGCGTCCAGAATAGGGACGCATAAGAATATAAGGCCCTTGAATATACAGTACAAAAAGCGCATCGCTTTTTGCATTTGGGAATAGCTGAACTGTGATTCCAATAGAGCATTTGAATAAAAACGACACCTACGGTAACACAAGTATTAATAATACAAAATAGAAACAAATTGGCATTTTTTGAAGGATAGAAGGATAGTTATTTGATGACAAAGGATAACACTCATACCATAAAGAATGAATTCTCTATATATTGAACAGGAAACTTCAGGTAATCACTTTCATTCCAACATGGATATAACATTTTGAAAATGAATTCTTAAACTAGTCATATGTCAGCTGCTGAAACATCAGTCTTTGAATTATTTGTAATGTGTTGTCATATCCCTTCATTTTGTGTATGAACTGTCCACTGTAAACTTTGTTTGGATGTGAATCTGTTTTCGTCTTTGTAGCCTCACACTGGTGGCATCCTGCAACAAGTTATTTGTTTAGATTTGTAACTGGAATCAAGAACCGTAGAAGATCTTCATCATATCTTCGGCCATTTCTCTTTTGAGAAAATTAATCACTGACTGTGGAGGGTCAAAATGGCCAGCACTAGTGTTTCGTACATACAGGTCATGGTAGGTCAGTGAGAGGTTTGATTAAGCACTTATGAAGCAGAAATGGTGAAATTCCCAGAGTGAATATATATACCGCTGAACCACCAAATCTTAATGTTAGCAGTTCTACACAGGGAAAGTTTTTTTTTTTTGTCTTCTATTTTGTCATGACAGCTTTTATAGGGCTAAAGTTTTTCTTGTGAAAGCACTTGTGTCATTAATAAACACTGAATAAATCATCAGGCTAGATTTGAACATCACTGTATTGTGGTAGGGATATGAGATGACAGGAGTCATGATTGAGAAATTAATATTGCTATGAAAATACCTCAGTGACATCAAATTGAAAGACTCAGGTAAATAAGCAGTTGCCTCAGAGCTGAACACAAAACTGACAAAGATAACTCCAGCTTTGGAAAGACTATACCATCATTATAGTTGGACTGACTGGAATGAAATCTCTTAGCTATGCTTCAGTAATACCTGATCAAGCACCTGCCCCGATCCTTCTCTCTCTGTCTCCCTGTTTTTCTCCCCTTAGCCACTCACAAAGCTTCGTGGAGGACAATCTGGAACCTAATTGGCTGAACCGCCACGGGAAATCCAAATCCACCGGGTGGCACGGTCAAATATCAAGAGCCCTCTCTCGTGACGCGATTGGCTGACAAAGGGAGAACTTGGGGCATTCGTCCCGTTCTGTTTGCTTAAAGGATGGTGCAGAGCCCCAGTGAACCATGTAAGGATATGCTGGGCTTTTTTTTTACCCTTCTTAACTTGGGCCCTCTCTCTCTGATTGGAAAACTGGATTTTTAAGAGTTTACGCCTTCTGATTAGATGTACAATTTTCTTTTTGAAGATAGGCCCAACAATGTAATAGTATTTGTTGGCCTGTCAAGCATGCGAAGAAGCTATGCAGAACGTTCAATCAATAGAATGGAAGAACACAGAAGCAAAGGAAGGCACATTGCTCCAGAAAGAGAGGGAGTTATGTTGTACTGTAGGTAAGGTGTATTTCAAAGGTGCTTGACTTCTTTTCCTTATTTTTTCAATAGAAGCCCATTTATTTTTTAACCACTTAAACCCTGGCATTCCAATTTTGGGCATGTCATTATAGGTGAAAATAAAAATTGAAAATGTAAAGATTTTCTAACACTTTTCAAAAATAGACAATCTACAACCTTGTGCGCTTGTAGATCAGCTATTTCCGAAATAATTTAGAAAACTTTTATGGTTAAGGGGTTCAGCGATTAAGTGGTTAAAGCATTTAATTTCCTCTCATAGTCTCTCCACACTACAATATGATTGCTGTTCATCCATTTAGTCCTTATCTTTCTATGAATTTTAAAGCATTATTTGATCACCTCCCTTTCAGATTTTCAATAATTTCTCAATTTATAGTTTTAGCTGTTTTATTTTAATCTCTTTTGGACTTTTATTTAAAGAATACTAAATATGCACAGCCTATACAAGTGAAACTGCTTAAAAAAATCTTAATTCATCGAAAACTTTGAAAACTGGACAGAATGTTGATATTTATATTTATATGATACTGTTTATTGTTACCATAGTAGAAGAAATACTCTACATCAGAAATCTTCCGGAGCATATATTTATTTCTTGATAAAGATAGAACCGTCTATCTAAAGGAAGTTCATAAACCCATTTTATATGAACCAAGTTTTTCTTATTAAGACAATCTTATGGAACTTTGAGGAGAATCATTGTTCTAGGACTGTGACAAAAGGGATTAACTTGTGTTTTACCTGCTCCCCTTACAACGTTTTGCACGTTGCTGTGACTTGTGCTCTTGACTACTTGCATATAACTATTCAAAGATTGGATAAGAAAAGAAAACGTGGATGGACGATGTTTTTCGCCCAACAATCGCCATGGAGCTCTCCATTTATGGACGATCTGAAACCCTTTGGATGAGGACATTCTTACCATCTGATTTGTATCTCAAATCTACTATCAGTCTACAGCTTAATGAGCAGTGATTAACTGATGGATTATTGGTTTCAGTGTGACCATTTGACAGAATTCTGGAGTTAACTTGTTATGAAACTCCTTGTTGATTTCTCTGAATGGACTCCACTGATCCCAACCTGAGTTGATAATCCCTGCCATTTCCATCGCTACATAGTAAAATCCTCAGTGTTCATTTATCCATTTGTAACTTGGAGAGTGTACAAATCAGGGTCCACTTTGTTCCATTTGCACACTGTCAGAGTTAACTAACTAACACAGAGGATTTTACAGCGTAATCACTTGGATATGACAGAGAGAGAGATATATTAGAGGATCTGTTTAAATGAGTGAATGTGTTGTGTATATAAGTGTGTGTGTATCAGATACATCTTTGTGTATATACTGGGTAAATGTGTATATACTGTATGGTATGTCTATGTGTATATACTGTTTGATTGTATATGCAGAGTGTACAGTTATTTTTTTCCTCTAATGTTTCTCTCTCTGGGAATAGGTTTCCTCAAGTTACCAACATTGAGGCATGGATAGGTTTTAAGCGTATGGACAGCTATCAGGCACTTTCTGCACAGACTCACAAAATATCAGCAAGGTCTGTCAGTTATCGTATCTGTATTCTTGAAGCGCTCATACAAGAACCAACTCACATAATACTTAAGCTTGCACTCATTTTCTGTCCAACTAAAAGCTTTTTTTAAAGTAGATTTGAGTGGCCGAGCAATGTTTGTACATATATAGAATAAGACAATATTTCCAGAAACCTCCATCTGCATTTCTTTGAAATTCTTGAACTGTTTAAGTTCTTGCAGTATCTGATTTCAGTTTAGGTTCCTACAATATATGTTTGCAGCGGTTGTCTTTCAGAGTTATATATTTATTCTGACAGCCCTTATATATTCCTTGAAATTTAGTTCCCCAAATTCTGCCTATCATGGAGTCCTCTAACCTCTTGTCAGCTGAAGATTTGGTTAAGATGGCTATCCTTCCATGATGATACAGTCATTGTTTGCCATTGCTTGTTTTCGTATACAGCCTAATTTATACTTTGTCGTACGACTGCATCGCACACTGAAAATATCTGGTTTTCCAGTGACAATCAGTTAACGTGAAGATCAGCTATTTTCCTGCGAGTGATGCGATCATATGACAAAGTATAAATTGGGCTTTAGTCCTAATTAAGTAAATGTGCCTCCCCTTATACCCTTCACTAACCTTAGACCTGTCAACTCTGCTGGTCAATCATTTACATACCTGTTGACAAGCCATAGCCCGCCTAACCCAAACTCCTCTGTTGTTGTTTTGAAAAGGACAGACATTTGGGGATTTTGTGTATATTAATGGAAGAGTGATGTTGAAGAGTGTATTACAGTTGTATATGGATTTGTTATGAATGTGGATATTCTGATCAACAAATTATTATTGTAATAATGATAATGATTATTGCCACTTTGATTTTGTTGATTAATTCCTTTGATGCAGTTGATGAAAATTCCATCATTTCTTTTTTTTGAATAAACCGGAATTTATATTTTTCGGGTGGGTGAATCTTGGACATAGAAATACGTAAATAAATTAATAAATAAACAATTAAATTCTTAATTTGTTGTGAAACATTGTAATGTAATGTATATAATGTAAGGTAGTGTCTTCCAAGCCAAAGCATTTCTCTAAGTGGACTCTAAGTATTGCCATGGAATTGTCAGTGCACCTTCATGTTGATGAACATACTGATTATTCCACTTGCCCACAAGATATCTCAAAATCAAATAGTCAAATAGTCACGAAACTTGCTGAGCGAATTCATGCTCACAGCCCAACTCTAACCATTTTAGTGGCCCCATGACGTGTCATCTAGTGCCACCCTAAGGCCAAAGTGACAACTTTGCACATAATATCTCATGCAGGCAGATTGCAGGTTGAAAACTAATTTTGGTAACCCTGTATCTTTTTAAGCATGTTTATTTTATTTTGATTTAAAGCTTTTGCTGTCATTAACAATATATCTTAATCATTCAGTGAATATCCAATATACCACCTCTCATTCTGGCACTAATAATATATTTAAATGTTACACCTTACTTTTCAGTTTCAGCCCTTAAAAGAGCACAGTGCAGGGCTCTAAAGAATGGCAATGTTGGTCGGTTAAACTACTTTGATCTGCTGCTAGTGTCGGGCTATTAGATTCCCCTATCTAAAGGCAGACAGACAAACTGTCAGTACAGTTTCTAGTGATCCCTGGAGTAGCATGACATCACTCTTACAGACGCCACAAGTCAAGCAGGTAACAAACAAAGCAACTTCCACGTGTATCAGCTACTGCATCTTTTAAAGGAGTAGTTCACCCAAAAAATGACTTATTTTCTATCAATTGCACACCCCATGAAGCCTTGAATCCATGGATTTATTTTTGTTTTTGTGGCATTCCTAAGCCAATAATTTGATTCCCGTCTCCTACCGGCTAATGTATCCGGTAGGAGACACAAAGTAGATTATTTGTGTCTCCTACCGGATACACACCCGGTCATCAAATTATTGGCTTAGGAATGCCACAAAAACAAAAATAAATCCATGAATTCCTTTAATTATTAAATACCACTTAAACATAATATAATGTTATACATTTAGAGCTTGCCCACCTTCTCCCAAGGTTATTAAATGATAATTTTCTGAAGGAAATCTGGCTTCCTGGAAAGTAAAAATCACACCGTGCAGAGAGTGGTGCCTTTGATGAGCCCTGTATTGACCCCTGTATTGATGTCATCAATGTTTGTTTATTGGACATACATACATACGGACACACGGACAAAGTCAGATATAGGAGTGGTTGGCACCACTCAAAAAAAAAAGATTATATAGCATTGTTACTGAATGCACAAGAGAACTTCACACGCAGAGCACACACATCAACACAACTGATATCCTGTGTGGAAAGCAAACGCCTTGAGATGTGGATGAGATGTTGATTGTAGATGTGTGAAGGAACCAATTCCCAAGTGTTCATGAATTTTCCCCTGGATCATAGTGAAATGTATTAATTTGGCTATAAAGTGGTTTTTAGAGTATAGTTGACCTTTATGGAAGTAGCTCTAGTGCGAGATTTCTAAGACACTTACTAGTCCCTGTGGACACGTGGACAAGTGGTGAGTCACATGGAGTGTAGTCTCGCGTGGCCAGACTGTTGCCTCCCACAATTTTCAAATGTTTCCGGTTGTGGAATAGTTGTCTGGCTACGCGAGACTACATGGAGTGTGGACAAGTTGGAGTTGGACAAGTTGTCCAAGTTGGACAAGTTGTCCAGTTGGCTCCTTTTCTGAGTGTTGTGCCACTCCAACTCCAAGTTGGACAAGTTGTCCACTCCATGTCCACTAGGAGTGGTGAGTCACACCACTAGTCCCACATAAAATGATAAAATGTATTGTTCAAGGTGGGTTTGGTGCTCTGTCTAGAGACTATTAAGAATTGAATTGTTTTGAGTCTATTAATATGGCTCCAGTAGTCCCTGCTGTGTGTGTCACACACGCACGCACGCACGCACGCACGCACGCGCACACACACACACACACACACACACACACACACACACACACACACACACACACACACACACACACACACACACACACACACACACACACGTACTGCCAGAGTACTGCAGATCACAAAGCCATGGTGACTCGGTTTATCTCGTCAGTATGACCTGTAATCTCGCGGTAGTTCAGGCTGGTCACTGCCTCCTGGAAATAATGGCCGCCTTCGTAGCAATGGCTGGAACGGGGAACAACATAAGAAACATATCGGAGCGTTTTAGCTGACCAGGAACAGCGTTAAGTACGTGGTGCACCCCCGTCCTCCCCGGTGTCAGAGCGGATGGGTAGAGGGGGTCTTGCCAAAGGACACAAGAGACGAAAAAGACTTAAAAGTTAGGCGGGCATAGAGGAGGAAAGCTAACGTTAGCCGGTTAGCTAACGCTAGCTGGGCTATCAACACGGTTGTCACTGCCGGGGAGAAGCGACCCGAGCAGAGCCGTGACAACTGTGGGTCGAGGAGGTGTGTGGGGGTACCGTACCGTATCATAGCGTACCGTACCGCCGACCTAACGCTGGAGCGTCTGATCAAATAACCTGCTACTTGCTAATATGAGTGGACCCGGGCAAGACAGTGAACCAGAGGCAAAAGTCCTGCTCATCAAGAGGCTTTACAGGTGAGTTTAAGGCCATGTTGCCCCCAAAACCCCGCTATGTTGGCTAACGTTGGCATTGCTTCTTGTGGATACAGGATAGGTGGGCACTAGAGGGACACATCTGGGCACCTCGATGTAAAATTGGCTGTTTTTACCAAAATGTTAAATAATACAATATTTGACAAATGGTCTTAAGTATTATAAAGTATACATGATGTGAACATGCACGGAACATCCTCATTAGACTTAATTTGATCCTTCGACTTCTTTTTTTATGCCCCAAACTGACTGGACATACAGGTTTTGTAACAATTGTAGAAATATTACACCTTAAAATGATCGAATGTTTAGCATAGCTGCTGACACCTAATTGTAAACCGGTACATCAGGTCTAGACATTATTATTATCTTCTTAATATGTTGGAAAGTTATTGAATCCAAACTTGATAGTGTTATGGCGTATCATTAATTAATTGACGCCTGCTATAGGCTTGGAATGGCGACTAGGAAGATATTTTTTTAACATGAATAACATTATCGATTTAATAAATATGAATATTATTTTCCCTCACCAAGGGCTGTGGTGGAGTCTGTGCATAAGCTGGATGTCATCATTGGCAGCAAAGCATCCTACAGAGAGGTCTTCAAGCCGGAAAACATCAGCCTCCGAAACAAGTAAACTATTCCATCTATATATACAATTGGCAAGTGTGGCTGTGTGTCTGTGACTGTGTCTGTCTGGGTCTCAAAAAACTTAGGTTTCGGTTTCGGTTTGCGTGTAGCCAAATCATTCATGAGCTTTCCTCATGACCAGACTCTCCTGATGTGTGTTCAACAACAAAAATGAAAACGTACCTGAAGGACAGTTCTGTGTGTGCTGGCGTTCTTCTGCTTTTATTGAACTCTCTTGAGCTGTGCACCAGGTATATAGCTTAATAGTTGCGACTGAGTTGTGCTCACATTATTTCTAGTATTCACAGCTTCCGCCATACAGTATGTATATATCTTGCATACATTTAGGCCACTTTCCTGTTAATGACTTTGTTTACATTTTGCATTTCTTTAAATTATTATTACATCATTATTAGTCATTAAAATAAAACCTACCAGCATAACTGAGTAAAGTTTGGCTGAACAACATTTGCAGTTAACTAGAAAAATGTGCTCCTCGGAGCACAGGTCTCTGCCAGGGCAGGTAGCTTATTGTGGGCCAGCAATGTTTAATCACGGCAATCAGATTGCTGAGTTGATGATGTGAAGCATTTTGTTCAAAACGGGCAACTTTGAAAATAGAAAATCAGACATATCCGTCTTGATCACATGACTACAGAAATAATGCGTACCGATTGCCGTGATCTTTGGACAAAAGTAATATAATCATCCTATAATTCTGTGCGTCTGTGCCCAAAATCTCTTCTGCCCGCTTCTCCTCACTGGCTGGAGCAAATAATCAGCATTTGCACACAGCCAATTACCATGTGCACGGAACACCAAAGCCTGTTTTTCCGCTTTCCTCAAATGTCAGCTGTTTATTAGCGTGTTTGTGTTCGCTGGCTTCCGGGTTGCCAAATCATGTGCGTGAAACAAGCGCTGGCGTTGCCACATCCGTGAAACAAGCAGACCATGCTCATATCCCTCGACGGGTATGGTCTAGTAATAATAAGTAACTAGTCCAAAATATTTGCAGACTTTTAGTTATGTGTGGGCAAGGCATGTGCTCCTATGAGTCGATGTCTGCCTGGTGACAGTTACAACACGCACACAAACACAGGGGGTTGCTTCACACGTTGTGATTCACCAAGATACCTTTTTGTCTGCAGCTATGAGGCAAGCCGGACCCCCAGCGAATGCTTCGCAGGAACGTGTGAATCTGCGTGCTAGTGCTATGAAGATGATATCCAAAGCGCCCTCCAGCTCATAAAACGCAGTGTGTGTGTGGACACAGGGCATAAATGAAAGTCCTTTATAAGTTTGCAGCTTGTGGCAGTGGCCATGGTCGGCACTCGGCTGTTTTTGAATTCCGATGACAGAATTCTTTGATGACAGTTTCCCTTTGATGAGAGGTTTGCTTAATTATAGTAGGATATAAAGAAATGTGTATTGCAAAAATAGGCCTCCTGGTGGAGCTATAATAGGCTGATGTGAAAATTGGGGCAGAGGTTCTGCTCTGGCTTCTAGGGAGTGTGCGGGAGTTTCAAGCCGAACGGTTCAACGGTGCCGGAGATTAGCTGCTCACGGAAAGACGGACACACAAACACACACGGTCGAGACAATAAATCGTGTACCTTTGAATTTAGTTGGTAAATCGCCTAGGAATATTTCAGTTTTGCTCCTAATCTTCACATCGATCTGTGCTTTAAAACGCACAAAATTGCAAGGATGACACAAAAAATAACTGCTCAATGATATTTATAGTTTGTTTGATTTTCTATCTCAAGCATGTTTTGAGTTTATGCAATTTGATTTTCATAATGAAATGAATGGAATCCAGTGGATTCCCTGACAATCAAAACAAACTACACTATGCTTTGGAAAGTTGTCTGCAGTAATGTCAAGTTCACTGTGAGTCGTCAGTCAGTGGTAGTCAGTGGGCAAAACATGCCAGACCAGCGGTATGTTGCTTTAACCTTATGACCAACAGTTCACTATCCCCTCATGAATAATAAAACAAAAAATAAACCTGCATGACTTGTAGACTAATGCAAACCCAAGACACCATGTCATTTACTGTATTGCTGCCTTAAAATTAATGATTGATGTGATGATAAGGAGAGAGGAGGATATGATCCCATCATGGCTCACACATATCCTTTATTTCTGAGGTATGATACCATGTGCTGTTAAGAGTGGTCTGCTGTTTATAGAGCTAGATGGGAGTGCACTCTTGTGCCATATGTGTCATACACCAAGCCAGGCTTTGGTGACGCTGCCTCTCTAGATACACATTGGAGGTTGATGCCATTGTCAGCAACTTTTCACTAACCTCAAACCTAGGCTTTTTTGCAAGAAAGAGAAAGCATAGCATAGCGAAACTCTCAACAGAAGCGATAAAGAGAAATGCATTAAGCACACAGATACATTTATATATTCTCAAAAGTGCTGATGCAAATGTAGCAGCAACAGGGGATCAATGAAATGGGATGATCATCTTACAAACTTCTGCATTGTTTGTATGTTTAAATTGGGTACTAGTAGGGTGCAGCTCAAGGGTTATTTAAACTTAGTTGCACACCGGTGTCGCACAAGGAAATATAGCTGATCTGCAAGCTCACAATCCGTTGTAGTATGACTTGCTGTGAGCTTGTAGATCTGCAATTTTGGGTGAGTGACACACAACTAAGTATAATGGGGTTTAACTCTGGCAATGCTACCACTCTCCCCATTATAGGGCTGCAACTATCAATTATCTTCTATTGATTATTTGTTTCGATTAATCGAATAAATAAGACGCGATATGTTTTTATATATAGTACAATACTACATGTTATGAATTAGAATTAACGTATTTATATTGTCACATCAGGTTTACAGGTGGAAAGAAGTGGGTGGGGAAAAAAATCGTGTGTAATTTAGTACTTTTACTGGGTAGAAACGGTAAAAAAAAATCTAAAAGATATATAAATGTATACAGATAAGCATCTATAGTAGCAGGTTCTGGACACGATCATTATCATATGCAGGTGTGCCTGATGGGAGATAAAATAGAGTATATGTATGTATGTACTGTATATGCATTTAGTTTTTAATGTATTGATATATACAGTAGCAACATCAAAAAAGTCTTTAATTCTTTTTTTTATAATCAACTAAATCGATTAGTAAAGCTCGTTTTTTTACTTCGTTGTACAAAGGTGTTGCGCAAAATTGGTAAATCTACAAGCTCACAACATATCACATTGTGATTTGTGACACAGCTTCTAGATTTGATCTTTTGGAAAATCAATAATTTCATTACAACAGATTATCTTTTGTAATTGATCAGATCTATTATTTCAATTAAATGTTAAAACCCCATGTCCTTCCACATTGCAAATTTATGAACCCTTTACAATTTTATAATCTGTCTACGAAGTCTACTGTGAGAAGGGAACTAAGTTGTTCCACAAAGTTGAACTCCGCTAGTTATGTAGATCTGTCTCACTTCCTAGGGGAAGTGATTTCTCCACCAGCCGCCATACTGATAATCAAACTTTCCTGACCTGTTTGTGTGTCCATATATATGTCTTGTGTTTAGGTTGAGGGAGCTCTGTGTGAAGCTGATGTTCCTCCACCCAGTAGACTATGGCCGTAAGGCCGAAGAGCTGCTCTGGAGGAAGGTCTACTATGAGGTCATCCAGGTCATTAAGACCAACAAGAAGGTAAAGTAATGTGGTAGCTGGCCTAAAGAAGAAAAACACAAAGGTGCATTGTTGAAGCATGTATTTAATTGTAGATACATTATAGAGAAAACAACAATACAATATTGAGATAAATTGAATGTCAGTGCTTGCTTGGTCTTTAAATGTTGTGTTTCCAGCTCTATGGTAGTTATATGCTGTCATCACAAGGGTCTTCTCAAGAGAAGCAGGCAAGACATGAATGTTTCTGGAGAGATGGAGAGAACGCACACAGATGCTGGTCTGTCTGACTCAATCACTACTCCTGCTTTCTCGTTGGTTGATTATATTAACCATAGTGTAAAACTGTGCGATAAGCTCCTGCATTGTAAGTAGCAAATCTGCAGGAATCAAAAACAAATTTGCATTTCCTGCAATAGCACGCAGAAATTCAGTTCAAGCACAAATGAATATGCCTTAATTTCTCCACTTGCCAAAGTGGAGATTTAACACTTTGTGTAGTACTATATTGCACCAATGGGCATGGTGACATTTTGTATTGTATACATCATAAAACATAGAACTTGCTTTGTGGGACGGACAATACATCTATCATAACAAAAAACATTTTTTGAACCCTTGCCTTCAAAATGGCCTTAGGCTCAATGTATATATTTTTTTGTTAAGCAAAGGGATAGGTGACATTTGAAGTATAAATACAATTTAGGGTTTTTATTTTATAGTATGAACATGCACATTTTCATCATAGGTAAAATATATCCCCAAACACTGGTGTCATGCTTTACCTGAGCTTACCGGAGCTATGCTGATCATCTCTTATCAAATCATATCGCCACGTGTGAAAAAGGATTAGAGATGGTTGCCATAGATAGAGGGATCAGTGTAATTATGCTGACAAACAATTCACTGTCACATGTTGTAGATGAAATCATTTTTCACAGGACAATTTTCCACACCATAAATACTGTTGCATTTTCAGATGCCTTTCTGACTAAAAATATGTCTCCATATAATCAGAACCTCTCACTGAACAGAATGGGACTTAAGGAATAGTCAAACAGACGGTAGAATGTTCTAATGGTCATGGAGACAGGCCTGCAAATAGATGGTCACAGATTCGATTGGTAACAGCTCTGTATTCAGGTGCCCTCGAGCAAGATTAGCTACCTGTAACTGTAATTCAGCAGTTCAGTGGTTAATATTGTAATTTGTAAACTTAACATCTCTCATCACAAGGGTAGTTTTGCTCCTATAAGTTCACTCACTCTCAAATAAAGAATTAATGGGTGATATCTGATCAATGTTGTCAGCTGAGACCCTTGGCTTCTTTGGGTTGGTGGTATCCTCTAAAGGCATTAAACCAGATGTACTGGTTTAATGCTTTTTTGGGGTTTCCCAGCTACTACTCAGTTCTGAAGGATATTCCTTCAGGTTTTCCTGCTTTTGCTCTTTTTCCTCTTTTGCTCTTTTTTTGTTTTGTTCCCTTTCCTGTGCTACGTTTTAAAACATATATACATTTTCCTTTTTTTTCTCCCAAATTAGTCTTTATGCCAGTTAATCCTCCCCACACTGATGAAGGCTGGATAAGCGAAACGTTTGACATCATTTCAATACGAGGCATATGGAACAATAAAAAATATGGACTTTTATTTCTGAGTGCAACCCTCCATGGTTTGATTTGTTGAACGCACCAGAGTGGTCAGAGTGCCGTGGCACGGCAGAGTTAAGTTGGCCAATTTATCCTCCCCACACATTTTTGTATTCAATACAGAAATGTGTGGCCAGTGGCACTGCTGTTACCCTAGCCTGTAGGAGTTGCAGCAACAAAGACCTGGCGTCCCTCCTCTGAACACAGCCAATTGTGTTCGTATAGCGCTCAGCCAAGCCAGATGCACCGTGGTGGATTCGAACCTCTTTGTTGGTACTTCATCCTTGCACCCAGTGTTGATTTCGTCGACGAAAACTATGACGAAAAATGCTCGTCGACTACCTTTTCTCACTGACGAAAACTAAATAAAAACTAAATAAAACTAAGCTTTGATGATTAAAACTAAGACTAAATATATTGACAATTTCGTCAACAAATATAAACTAGACTAAAATGTTAGTGAGGGATGTAATTTTATATTTGGTTGCACTCGGGTGTTGCATGCTGAAAATAGCCGATCTACAAGCTCGCTGCAACGCGTTGTGAGCTTGTAGATCTGCTATTTTCAGCATGCAACCAAGTGTAAAATCAGCCCATTACGACGCCATCAAGGCACCGACAAAATACATTTTGGTCGACTAAATCAACTGTAGATTTAGTCGACTATAATTTTATGATATTTAGTCGACTAAAACTAGACAAAAACTAAAACATTTCAGATGACTAAAATATGACTAAAACTAAATCAAAATTTACTGACAAAATCAACACTGCTTGCACCACCCTTTTCCTTTCTTCTAATTATTTCATCTCTCTCCCTCTCTCACTCTCGCACTCTGTAGCACATCCATAGTCGCAGTGCCCTGGAGTGCGCCTACAGGACCCATCTGATTGCTGGTGTGGGCTTCTACCAGCACCTACTGCTGTACATCCAGTCCCACTACCAGCTGGAACTGCAGGACTGCATTGACTGGACCCATGTCACAGACCCGCTCATTGGTTAGTGCCAGAGACGGATCATACACACATGGCATAAGTGTCTGTTCTCTCGCTCGCTCTCTCTCGCGCGCGCATACCCATGCTCTCACAACACAAAATGTGTCCAACACACCAGACATTTATAACATTTGAACTAATCCTATAAATCAATGTCATACTGTACATCCATGATTCAGTCCTAAAGTACAGCTCAATAATAAAGAGACATCGAATCAGTAGACGTGTAATGATCCATCAATCTATTGATTCCACAATCCAATGTAATTGAGGCAAAGACAAAATATCAATTTCGATCATAAATGTATTTCAAAATGGAATTTGATTCTGCGGAAATGCATGAAAATTCCACAGTAGTCGTGGCTTGTGGGTGCTAAACGTCCTTCAATTTCCGTAAGTGCACAAGGATCCTTATTTTCTCTGAGTAATATCTTTATGGCAGCCATCATACAGTGTGCAGCTTTTAAAGTGGTAGATCCCTCACAGCCTCTCCTGGGAATGTTAACCCTTCTGGATCACACTTTCATTAAGCAAAGTTAATCATGGTTCATGGATTTCACGGGAGAAAGACATTGATGTACTAATTGTTGGATTAGCTGGCAAACTGTAAAACGACATCTAGTAATTAAACGATTCACGGCTCCATGCAAATAAAGTGGCCTAAACGCAAAGCTCCACATTGCAGATCATATATTATCAGAGGAAACTGTCAATTCTGAAGCAAAATAATTGTACCTGTCAACACGAAGGTAGAGAGAACTAATTCCACGTCTGTAAATAAATTAATTCATATACTCATTGTTGATAGAATATTGATAGACCATGCATATATCCATGCATATACTAATTGTTGATGGACCACATATTCATTCATATAATCACTGTCGATGGCTGTATATTCATTCATGTTTTCATTTATATTTATTGATGACTACATGTGTTCCCTCATATGTCCATTCCTAAATCTATTGAGGGTTGACCACTGTCTCTTTGAGGGACCAGGGACCTGTTGGGTGGGGTCTGTCACCAGATGTTTGTTTGGGACATACGATTGGGTGGTGAAGTCGGCTGGTGGGGTTTTCCTTTAAAATTGGTTGTCTAGATGGAAGTTGAGCAGTGGGTGGGTTGAAGACGTCTGCATTGATTGGTAGATGGGTGTGTCTTTGGTGTTTGAAGCATCCTTTTTAGTTTCTCGCCACCCCACCACTCGATATGTGGTGGGGTTTATTTTCTAGATAGTCATAGCTCCAAATAAGATGCAATGATAAACAATAAAAATTATTACATTTCAGTATGCTGGTGAGCTGATTTAAATGTAACATAAAAGTATTAGCCCCCCCAGTAATATGCCCCTGAATCAAATTGTTATCGTATATTGGCCAAATCATGTGCAAATCAGGGAATCAAAAATTAATCAAGAATCAAGGAACCAGAGCTCTATTTCACTGACGTTTTCACTCTGTACTCCGTTATAATGTTGAACGACCAGGAATGTTCTCCATGTTCTGTTGTCAATCATAAGTTTGTCCCGATAAGTGTCAGTTACATGTTTCCCAAAATAAACGACACTCATACAAAGCATCTGCATTCGACAGTGTTTTTAATGAGCTAAAAAGAATGATGCATGTTGCTGCAGTTTATTAATAAAGAAACAAACATTTCCCTGCAGGCCGAAAGAAACCGGTGACTGCCACCCCCAAGGAGATGGAGTGGGCACAGATGGCCTGTCATCGCTGTTTGGTTAACCTAGGAGATCTATGTATGTAATATGAAATTAATCTAATCTGTCTGTAACCCAGTTTGTGGTGAATTGAGAGAATCGTGAGTGTGTGTGTGTGTGTGCGTGCGTGTGTCTCAATTAGCCTAGAACAGTTTGGTAACGTAATAGAAACTGTGCTGGTGAAATGGCTATTGCATGGTTTCGTGCACTGCAGAGAGACTATAGAGTGGTATAGAATGTTTTTGCTTATATTTCATGGCCAATCCTAATGGATCAAATGCCCAGTTAGTTTGTCTTCTTGTTTTGGCTTTGATTTGGGCCTTAAGCTCAAAAGTCATACACATCTATAGTGTGAATGAAGCACAATATCTACGCCCTTCATCCCAATCCGTTATCCTCTAGTCACATTGGTTTCGTGAGATTCTAACAAGCTTTTCTCTTGAATGTTTGTCATGTCATAGCCCGTTATCAGAATGAATTGGCCGGGGTGGAGGCTGAACAGCTTGCCGAGAGGTTCTACCACCAGGCCTTGTCGGTTACGCCACATGTAGGTGAGTAACTGTGACCTAAAACCTCGTCCCGCGACGCACTGCATCGGTTATGTTTTACCAGGCCAGGAGAAGTTGAAGGAAAGTGTATGCTTGTTTACGTACTGTATGTACAAATACAAACTACTTCTGTTTACGGGAAGAGGGCAGTGTTTGCCCTGATGACTTGGCGATGAACTCACTGGCTAGTTAGAATATAAATTAGTTATTGCATATTCACACCACTATTATACATCAGTAGTGCAACATTTAAATGTATAAAATATTACAGAGTTTCATTTGAAAATAAGATATCACATGATTTGGAGAAACTGATCTCTGCTCTTACATAACATTTTTATTATTGCTATGTTATCGAAAAAACACTGGTGTGTGTAATGTCCTACAGTACATTTTGGAAAGTTAGGCTATGAATACAACTTCACTTAATTTTAGATAGCAGTTTGGATTTAAACCCAGTTGTTTTTAACTCGTTCTTAAAAGTATTCTTAAAATGTTTTATCTGCAGGAATGCCTTTTAATCAGCTGGGCACGCTGGCAGGGAGTAAGTTCTACAATGTTGAAGCAACATACTACTACCTACGCTGGTGAGAAATGATTTAGTTATAATTAAAGCAAGCACTATATACTTCCTGTTTCTAGTATGGCATTGATAATGATAATAATGATAAACATGGAAAACAGAAAATCAATAGCCCACATCAGTTTAATTTAACACATATGGGAGTGTATTTGTCCTAGTGGAACCTTATCAGGTTATTGTGTATTAAATAAAACTGTATGAAATAAATGTTAAGATGTTTTTGGAATATAGTATTGTGGATTCTACATTTGCTATTTCTTAAGCAATAATGTCAGTCATTAATTAAAGCAGGTGGGTCCCATAAATGAAGAAACTAACACTCCCTCATGTTTGTCCTGTTTTCCATCAGTATCCAATCAGAGACCCCTTTTGAGGGTGCCTATGGCAACCTAAAGCGCCTCTTTGACAAAGCTGCCAAGATGTATCACCAGGTCAAGAAACAAGAGATGAAAAAACTGTCACCTTCCCGACAAAGGTAAGGGTACACTTAACCAGATTCTTTTCACAATATTTGATTTAACCAGCACACTGATCGCCTCAGGCTCACATAGCCAGTCTGGGGAATCCGAGGCTGTTTCCACCATTCTAATGGATTTGTTTCCACGGGTAGGGAAACATCTTAGACGTAGATCTTCACTTTGTTTACTGGCCAATGTTTCTCTGAAATAATGTCCTTATATCCAAAGAGCAGCTGCATCGCGTTCTTCATGTCCATATCTGTGTGCTAATGGAACCAAATGGACCTGTACACTAACACGGAGGATTTTATTAGTAGACCTCTGTGCGGAAATGCAGGACAACCATCTGCGAGTCTAAGCCTGTGCCTCCCAGCGTGTGCTTAAAATAATGATATCTCCCCCATTATCTTATATACTACAATTAGAAAAGGGTGGATTTTGTTGTGGGGAGGGGTGGGGGCAGTCTAATCGTTGAGATCCCTAAAACTGTTTTACAATCTCAGATTTTTCTTTGATTTTTGTGCTGTGTACATGACAAATATCCTAGCAGAACCTAAAATGAGGGTGGGGAATGTTATTTGGGGATGCTTTGAACCTTATAACGGTGTTTCACTTGTAGTGACAGATGGATGTTTTACCATAACATCTATTACTATTATGTTCTGTTCAGATCTAAAGATATTAAGCGACTCCTGGTAAGCTTCATGTACCTCCAGAGTTTACTACAGCCCAAGAACAGGTAAGGGCTTACTTCTTTTTCTCTGTGTATAATAAATAAATAACAGTCAGGTCCACTTTGTCTGTGGTTCTCAATCTGTGCTACGGGACCCCCAGGGGGGTCTCCACGTGATTTTCCCAGATTCACATATTTATCTGTGGATATGAGTCAAACAAAGTGTAATGCCTCAATTCTTACATTCTAAGTGTTTGTGTGGGGTCCCCAGTTCAAATATGATTATTTTGGGAGGTCGCTGCTTGAAAAGGTTGAGAACCTTTAATGAGAAGAATGTTAGCAAAACTATACATCTTTGGAATCTTCAGAACACGGGGAATCCAAACTATCTATCTTTGCATTTGCACAGACACCTGCCGTTTTGGATGTTCATAATGGCCACCATAAAATACATAATTTGCTTGGCTTCTAGACGAGCTAGAAACTTAATTAAATTAGCCAATTCTATGTTTTCTGGGTCAAGGAATCCAATAAAAACCTCAAACATGTGCTCAGCATCTTGCAGTGTTGCCCTAAGGGCACCCTGAAAAGAATGATATTATGCTTCTAACTGATATTTTATATTGGGTACTATTCATTTAAATTAGTAATGTATTCCGTAGATTTGTTCTTAATAGCTCATATGAATGAAAATAAATGCATGCTCCTCCTGTCTGCTGTAATATATAATTTGATGTAATATATCTGTCACAAAGAGTGAGATAACATTTCATTGGCACAGACCATGCATTAATTTTATTTGTGGATTCCACATGCTCTGAAGATTCCAAAAATGTTGAACAAAAATTCATAGTGAACCTGACTATAAATAAAGATAACATTACCTAGAACAGTTTTTGATGCACCTGTTTAAGCTGCTTGCTTCAATGCATCCTACTATAATTCTAGTAACCTGACGGTGGATGGGGTCTTGGGACTCCGATCAGACTGCGCATGCGTCGCTTCGCGCCTGCATGTGTGTGTGTGTGTATGGGACTCAACGTTGCCAGGTTTCGCGAGAGAAACAAGCAGTAAACAAGGCCAAACCAAACGAACCCTACAAGCAACGAGGTCTATGAAAAGAAGGCCAAACGAAGCGCCTTCACATATATACCTTGCCTATTGGAAAACAGCCGATCTACAAGCTCACAACGCGTCCCCACACCCACCTGCACTTTCACAACCAACGCCAAAACACAACACCACCAATATTACCACTACAGCGCTTACAATCGGCGGACATGGCAACACCGACGCCGACGCTACACCATAGACCCCGCCCACTAAACACTCCAGATTCTTCTCGCACACACACTGCACACATTAGCTAGCTCCATAAAGAACCTCTCACTCCGCTGCGAGATGAGGTTCTATGTCGTTCTCTTCCAGGATCGGGCGAACGTCCGTCAAGGCTCCGCTGTTTACCCTTTTGTATACATTGTATCCCAAAACTAATGGTAGATTCTAAACCACACGGATGTTTAAGGTTTGGTCGGCCGCATAATATTTCAGGTCGCCAGCTAAACTACCCGTTTAAATCGCTTATTTAGTCAGCCTGTGGCCATGTTTCCCATTGGAGCCAAACCGAGAGCAGTACTGGCAGCGGACGTAGGGAGAAGCTGGACGTAGGGGGGTTTTTCGGGTTGAATGGGAAACATGGCCACAGGCTCACTAAATAGCCTGAATAAATAAGTTTGCCACGGGACCCGGGCCGGGCGAGTAACATGCCTACGCCATTCTCCGTGCTGATATATATATATATATATATATACATATATACGTCCGTGGGGAGGGGTGACCGCGGGCCGGGGGGGGGGGGGGGGGGGGGCGCGCGGGGACGTGCGCGGCGGAGAAACCGCGCGACAGGACGTGCATTAACCCCAAATTTGCAACTGGGTAGCGTTAGCAATTAGCATGCTACGGCTAACAGCTACGTTAAACATCTTAACAACCTGTATGAACGTCAGTGTGGTCAATGTCATCAATGCTAACTAATTAGCCCGTTGAACAGTGTTAATTTGGTGACTTCTGGGGGTTTCTGACTGTGACACAATGTCACGATGTCGCGGACGCAGCTCGCGGGAATCGCGGCCTACTGCGCCACCAGAAGCCTCGGATCATGGTAGTGGCCCTGTCCCCCAATCAACGTGCTTTCAGCACGAACGACAACAACACATCTACCGGATGTAAAAACACGGAATGAATAGCTTAGCACTTCCGGTGGTTCCTTCACAATAAAGGTTGCAACAAATACACACACCATGCAATGAAATAATCATATGCGTTTCTTAAACTCTAAATTAATACATTCCTTTTTTAACTGTTTTAACTACTCCTGCAATTACATTTATATGAAATAAATCACAACACCCCCCTATAACATTAAAAAAACGCCCAGTGGTGGACAAAGTCCTCACATTTTCAACTTAAGTAAAAGTATCAATACTGCAATGTAGAAGTACTCTGACACAAGTAAAAGGCCTAAAGTACAAAAGCATTGCCATCAAAATATACTTAAAAGTTCCAAAAGTACAAGTACTAAAATGTTTGAAAATAGCTCATCATCAGGCTCACAACGCGTCGCCATGCGTTGTGAAAATAGCAGATCTACAAGCTCACAATGCCTCGCAATGCGTTGTGAAAATAGGGAGATGGAGAGAGAGAGAGAGAGGGACGGAGAGAATACTCAAATACCTTGAGTAAAAATAATTCAGAGTACTCAAAATGAGTAAAAATACTTAAAAGTACTGAAAATGAGTAAAAATACTTCAAAGTTGAAAAACAAAGTACAAATACTTAAAGATTGATAAAAACACTAAAAATACCTAAAAGTTGAGAAAAACAGTAAAAATACTTAAAAATAGGGGGGCGCCACGACGGGCCGCGCGCGGGGGAGAAACCGCGCGACAGGACGTGCATTAACCCCAACTTTGCAACTACTTTCGCCTGCGCCCTTCACCGGGTATGGTCTAGTTGCTGCTAATTTGCTCTAAATGAGTACATTTGCCTGACATTTTCTTTTGCCCACCTCCATTGAAGTTACAGAGTTTATATGCATCGTCATGTAATGATACACAATCCTTTACACACAAATTAAAACACTCAGTTTACCACCTTGAATGTGGGTTTTATAAAGACAGAAGCCACCAACAATGTACAGGGATTATTCACAAGGTTTAATAAAGGATGATATCATGTGAGAGAGTGCAATATATAACGACTCAGGTATCAGTAATCCGTTTTCTGAAGTCCGGGAGAGAACAGAGTGAGTTTGCCAGATCAAGAATCAGATCAAGAATCAGGCCCTAAATACTACTAGGAATCTCATCTACAGCTGTTCTTGACCCGAGGTGAAACTCAACCAGGGATGGACGAGGGTGTCTTGCAACATAACATAACAACACATAACAAATACTTTCTTCTACTCCCCGGACTACTTGGCTAACGACTACGTATTAACGCTGGCTAAAGGACAATGTTTAGGCCGATTTGGTCTGACAATTTAGAATACACCAACTAATTAACATCTGGCTAACAGAACATATATACCACAGCCCGACGGAATGACACAGAACAAGTTTCTCCGATGCCAAGTGCTGGTTATAAGCAGACTGCATCTCGGTGTTGTGAGACTCAAAACAAGAATATGTGACAAGACTTTTCTATAGATTTGTATTGAGTAGTTCCATTGGGATCTCCTCCAGGCCAAAGGTCCGGGTTAGCAAATTATGTCCCCTGTGGGTGTCAATCCGGGGTGTAGCCATTTATCAGGTTGGCAATTCACAATTCTAATTAACTGCTTGTCTGTTCAACGTGCGTTGAAAATACAATGTATGAAACATCAATGCCCACCACAGGTTATGTGACCTGAGATAATGGTATGAAAGCACTGTTTCTATACACTGTTAAGGTGCCATAAAATGTCTGGAGCATCCAGAGACACCCGTACTGACAGAAAGTAGTTTACAAATCTTATGTGTCACATTTTTGTTCTTGTAGATAAAGTACAATAACCAATTGGCTGTCGGCTGACGCATGGAACACCATACGACAGAGTTCCCTGATAGTTCATAGGCCTGTTAGAATTATTACATAATAATCGCCTAATAGCATTTATTTATTATTTTATTGTTTCGTTCATTGGTATAAATTGATATGTTTTTCATAAATATCCAAAAACCTTTATGAAAAATGCGGAAATGGCAGATCACGTGTCACGATGACCTTGTAGATAAGCTATTTCTACAATTTTTTGATTATTGCTACCGGTCATTATCAGTCATTTCATTGCATATTTAAGTTATTTGCTATAAATGCCCAGTGCAATGTTTGTTTACAAAGCTTAATAGGCAAACCGAAATGTTTGCAATTGCAATTATTCAAATGACAATGATTTGTTTGTGACGGCCCTAATAGTTCGCCTCAAAATCGTTTTGCTAGTCGTGTTAAATGTCAGCTGTTTCCCTCCTCTCCCCTGCAGCACGATGGAGACAGAGCTGACGTCACTGTGCCAGTCGGTGCTGGAAGATTTCAATCTGGTGCTTTTCTACCTGCCCCTGCCGGCACCCAGCGGTGCTCACCACTCCCCCAGTGAGGAGGACGAAGAGCCACACGCCGACAACACTTGCCCCATCCTACCCGACGCCCTGGTCTTCAAAATGGTGGTCACGTGCCTCATGGTGGTGCACAGCCTGAAGAGAGGAGGTCAGTGTTTCGGCCGCCGGTTAAGACGGCACTGCCTGTCACTATAGTGACTACTGATTCAGGGATGTCACCTATTTTCAACCAAGTGGTCCTCACTAATGTTGTAAGATTTCACCACATCCGTCTACTCGCTCTGTGTCTCAGAAGTGGACTATATGGACAGTTCAAAAAACTGCCTAACAATTTCATCATCGGTGGGGATTCCAAGCTAATAGAAACTACAGGCTTCATCTTCCTGGATAAAAACAAAATCTCATTTGAAATGATCAAACCTGCCTACCGATGAAGTCATTCGTAGATTTGCGGTTTGAATCCTCCGGTGCCTTGGACTTGGCTGAGCGTTCCAAACAACACTATTGGCCATGTTTGAGGGTGCGAGGCTGGGTGGGGGAGGGTGATCTCTGTCGCTTCGCTAGTGGCTCCTACCAGTTGGTCAGGGCGAAGAACTTGGGTTGGATAGTGTGTTTCTTTGCATGTGTTACGTCGTCCCAGTGAAACTCGTCACTTGCCTGCTGAAAAGAAATGGCGGGTGACTTAATGTGTATTAGAGGAGACATGCTTGTCTACGTCCTCCCACATGACCAACAGTAAATAGAAAATTGGAAAACAACGAAATTGGGAGAAAAAGGAAAAAAAAGATTGGAAAAATAAAAACACATTTGTTAAAATGCAAATGTTACATTAAACCTTTTGCGGGTATAGAAAAAAAGAGAGAAAATATACCATTACCATTTTAAATTCTCACTCTGGTATAATAGAATAGTTCCAGACAAGATTTTCAAATGAAAGCCCTTTTCCCTGTTAATTTCATTTTAATAAAGTGTGACTCTTTCTTGCTGTAGGTTCGAAGCAGTACAGCGCTTCCATAGCTTTCACACTGGCCCTGTTCTCCCACCTGGTCAACCATGTTAACATCCGCCTGCAGGCTGAACTGGAGGAAGGAGAGAGCCAGGTGCCTCCACTGCACACAGACAACGCAGGTGGGCAGGCAAATCTCATTTTCCACGCTTAGGGTCTGTTCACACCGTCTGCCTGTTATGAAGAAAAAGTGCTGCCTGAGGCGATTATTCTGCTGAAAATGAAAGACACAGCATCCTCCAGCCCCGACAATGGTACAGGACATATCACAACCTTGTGCACAAGCTCTGTCTGGACAAAGCTTGTTTTAAAGTTGACTCCAGGTTAAGAAAAGGAAATTGGAATACGGGAAGAGGGTTGAGCCAGCAAACCCAAGACAGTTTATCGTGATTGGTCAGCTGATACAAAATGGGCCACGTCATACACACAATTTGAAATTGGAGCTGGAACAATATGAAATTAAAGCTGATAAATGGGTTCTCTCTGATCGGATGAAATTGGTGTCCTTCCCGAAAATGAAAAAAAGAGCCGGGGAGACCCCTATTACTGAACAAACTCAGTAATATAGAGACGGCCATTGTGCTAGGAATTATTGCTGAATAGAGAATTCTTTTTGTAACCATAGACTTTGTTTTAACCCCCCAAAAATATCACTTGCAGTACCTTTTAAACGTAAAATGGCGCAGTGCCTATTTTTTATTTACTTTTTCTACGGACCGTGTGAACATACTCTTTAACATGGACCACTTCAAATGGTTGTAGTGGTAGAATAAGCTCCTCTTCCTGGAGCCACGACATGTCAATCAACCAATAGCTTAAGCTGCAAATGTCTGAGAGTGAGAGTGGCCCCAAAAAGTAGACGTGACAAAAAATGATCACGTTGGAGAGAAGTACTAAAAGACACCAGGATTAAGAGCTGAAGAGAGGGAAGAAGGTTAATATATTTCTCTTAGTCTATCCCTCTCTCTCTCTATCTGTCAAGAGTGCACTGCATAGTGGTATTAAAGGAGGAATGGATTCAGGAAGTAAAATGCTCTACAATTATATTTTTTATCACCACATACATAATATATTAATATCTTGATTTGGCTCATCTGTAATATTATTACAGATCAAATGTAATTTGCGTGTGAGATGTGTTGTTGTATAGTCAAAGAAATTGATTTGACAGGCTTCCTGACCTGAAAAAGTCATCAGCACACTACTCAATTCATCCTCTGATCAACCCTTTATAGTATATGGTACATTGACACAAGTAATGTTTATTGCAAACCCTGATGTGGGTCAGTTAGTATAAATGTTAGAGCACAACTGTCTGATTTCTTATATTTGATTAAATGATTAAAAACAAATACAGAGAATAAATGATATGCCACATGAAGCAGACCAGTTATCCGTTACCCTGGTTTGCTGTTGGGCTCATATGACTTCCTGTTCTTATTAAACAACATACACATGGATTAGAGGTCTTCCACGGAAGCATGTCATGCACCAATAACAGGCTATCTACACGCTTACAACACGTAGCGCTATGACGCGTTGTAAGCTTGTAGATAACCTGTTTTCGGTTATTAATTCAAAGAGTATTTGAAGTGGTCACACTAGCAATGGAATAATGTTATAAAAATAATAATAATGTTCAATCCTCCAGAAAACCCAAATGATCTTGGATGTTAAAATCTCAATCTGCAATTTCTTCAACTGGTTGGGCTGTATTGCTACTAAAACATTATAATTGTACATATTGTGCTAAATGTTTATGAAACATGGTGCTAGTGTGTGGGGGGGCCTTTCATGCTTTTTATGTTTCACAAATCACAGATTAGGACTTGGCCAAACAAAATGTTTCAGTCGTGAGATTTTATTTTGCTTTAATCCACACATACAACCTTTGTACCCCCAGACGAACTGGAGGCGAGGGACCCATCAGCCCCACCAGCAGCAGGCGGCCATGACGAGAGGCCGCTGCACAACGGCTCGCTCGAGCAGGAAGATGAAGATGACGAGGAGAAGGTGGGAGATGCCTCTGGGAGGGGCGGGGCCAAGAAAAGCGACAGTGGTGGTGACATGGCTGAGCAGCGTAAACTGGAGGAGGAGAAACGGAGGCAGAAGAAGAAGTACGGCCGTCTGTCCCGACTCCGCAGGCGCCGCTGCGCCCGCAAGGGTGGCCGCCCAGAGGACGAGAGCGATCTGAGCGAGGGCTTTGAGAGTGACGAAGACGAGGATGACGACGAAAGGAGGGGCCGTGCGGACTCGTCAAGCGGCACCTCGTCTTCCAGACTTCCGCTCGACACCACCACCTCCTCCCTCGGCAAGGAGCCCAAGAGGGACCCCCTGGGTGAGGAGGGCAGCTGGGGCAGCGGGTCAGAAGAAGAGGAAGAAGAGGAGGAGGGGGGGACAGCTTTCGACGTGGAGACGGACTCCGACATGAACAGCCAGGAGTCGCGCTCGGACCTGGAAGACATTGAAGACGCGGACAGCTCAGAAAACCCAGAGGGTCAGGCGCGGGAGCAGCAGCACACGGATGAGGAAGAACGGGCAAAAGAGGAGGAAGATCAGGAGGGTGACATCCCTCCAGCCACCAACGGTCCCCTGCTGCCTGCCTGCAGTGACCCCAGCATCAGCAGTAATCTCCAGGCCATGTCCTCGCAGCTCTTCCAGGCCAAGCGCTGCTTCCGCCTGGCGCCCACCTTCAGCAACGTGCTGCTGAGGCCTCAGGCTCCGTCTTCCTCAGGCAACCCCACCCCGACCCCCACCGATGCCTCCGCCACCCCCTCCCAAGAAACACCTCCTCTTCCTGGGGACTCTCCCTGTGACATGAGTCCTGGTACTGCCAATGGAACCAATGAAAATGGTACGGTACCATTTCCTTTACTTGAAAATAATAAAGACTGACCCTTGGGTTAGTGTAATTTAATTTACCTTCAAATTTGCCTGCAATCTAATTTACTAGTATATTAAATGTTGGCGTCCTGTGGGAACAGGCGCCGATTTCGAATGCCGGCATATTTCGTACAGTCACTATTATGTCCCCCTACCCTGTCAGAATACAGGTAGAAAACCTTTACCGGTACCATAATTACAGTGTGTCTTGAAAGTGCTTACATAACCCACATTAGACACGTTACTGTACCTATTACATTCCTCTCACGTCACATGACAGTACACATGAAAGACTCTTGCTGCCTATGCTGCACTTTATGTAA
Source organism: Gymnoscopelus microlampas (assembly GCF_963454915.1). Classification (NCBI taxonomy): domain Eukaryota; kingdom Metazoa; phylum Chordata; class Actinopteri; order Myctophiformes; family Myctophidae; genus Gymnoscopelus; species Gymnoscopelus microlampas. Next base: position 23,696,919 of record NC_139940.1, read on the forward strand.
ATGTTTTACCCTGCAATGTAGAGAAATTCAGACCGTACTCAAAATGTCAACTGATCGCTCCTTATGACTGACTTATTTACCTCTATTTCTAGACTTGGACTCAGAGTCGGAAGGTAGCCAACATAGCAACCAATCGTTACACAGCGAAAAGACGCTGTCAGAGAAGCTGGAGATCCTGACCAATCAGGGGCTCATCAGGGTTGTGAAGGTCTTTGTCGATTGGCTAAGGACAAACACAGACATTATTCTAATGTGTGCACAGGTAAGGGCATGGCATCTCATTTTGTCCATCTAACAATGACCTTCATTCTTTTTTCTTTTGGTTAAAGTCCAATCCATTATCCTTTTTACAGAGTTCTCAGAGCTTGTGGAACCGACTCTCAGTGCTACTAAACCTGCTACCAGATGGCAGTAAAATGCTTGAAGCAGGTGAGTAACCAGTAGACAGTTACAGTGAGACATATAATAGGAGATGTATACCTATTATTTGTTGCGCTTTTGACATCTGAAAACGTATACTGTGTAACCCAGTGATCTGTGAGCTGAATGATGAGAAATTAAATTGTTTTTTATCCATGGTATATATTGTCCACCTTGAAAATCAATACTAACTGCTTTTTCACTACCCATCTCTGTTGTCTTTCTCTGCCACTTGTGAGCAAAATATAAATTAAAGTACTTTTCTGCCAGTAGACTTTTATTATAAAGAATCCGAAGGAAAATATAATTTCCACTGTATTCTGCACACAAACCATAACAGAGACCAAGACCGTGACTGATGTGGAACTAAAGCTATGTTTGCCCCGCGTACCACTGCGACATAAAGGACTATAAATAAATGAAATAAATAAAACAGACCTCCGCTGAAATAAAATGGATAATTGAAGGTCACCACCATGTATGTGTTGTAGAACTGGGCTTGAGCTCTGAGGTGACGGAGCTGCTGAATCAGTGCGAGCAACCCAACTTAGTCCAGAGTCTGCTGCTGCCCGAGGATCTGGCACTACGCCACCTGCCTGCCCTCAGCCTGGCACACCGTCGCTTTGACTTCACTCGACACAGACCCACCCTCAGCCCCTTGCAGGAGGTATTCACACTCGGCTCACACTCTTCTCTCACACATGCCAGATTGTCATTATCTCAGACCGATAACGCTTGTTTCCTGACAGACATTGCCAGACATTCAGTTTGGTTTTAGGTTTGGTCTGTAAGGTAACCTATAAGGAAATAGCTTTGCTTTTCACCAGGCAAACCATTCGTTACATGACCATGTCACTCGGAAGTGTTTTAAAAATCTTAAGTGTCAACGCAAATGACGTTGATGCTTTTTTCAGAAAAATGCATAGCTTTTTATTTCAACATTGCATTTTCGCTTTCACAGCCATCACCAACGCAATGATCAATTCCCTCATTGTGTCATCTTTTCTCTTAACACTTCTTTGAATCTCCCTTCAATGGTTTACTTTGTATGGTGCTTAGTACCTCTTCTTCCCCCTCTATCTCTCAGTGTGTGGTACGGGTGTGCTGCATCCGCAGTTTTGGCCACTTCCTCACCAATCTCCAGGGCAATGTGCTGCATTTCAACCCGGAGGCAGGCATCTTCACCAGCATCAGCCAATCGGAACAAGACAACCTGGTGCAGCAAGCCAAGGCACAGTTCCGCATGGTGAGTGACAGTCAAATAGGCCAATTAGGCGTGGCCACAGGTTCCCCATATTTATTTGAAATTGTTTTTTATTACACTTGTGTGAGTGTGTGAGAGAGTGGTTGTGCCATCTCTGACAATGAAGTCTCCTTCCTTATTTTCCAGGCTGAGGAGGAGGCTCGTCGAAATCGCCTGATGAGGGACATGGCTCAACTTCGACTGCAGGTCAGACATTAACCACATACTGTGATGTTCAAATACAGTGCCCCCATTGTACCAACACCACCACTGATGCAGTGTTTGTAGTTATTGCAGTATCTCATATAATCCACTTAACAGTGTGCCCTGGTATCCACGTTAGTAGATCTAACTATCATGAGCTAATGAAAAAACATATATATATATATATTTAGTCTGGTCTGGGACATTGAAACAACTGTTGAATTAAGTGTAACATTGTTAGATGGCTACAAACTAATGGCAGTCACGGAAGTCGTTAAATCTCATGTTTGGTGTAGTGCCTTAATTTATGCTCCATCGCACGATGGTGTCCCGTATAGAAAATAGCAGATCAGCAAGCTCACAAGACGCCGCCGACACATTGTGAGATTTTAGATCTGCTATTTTCCGGTGCAGGACACTGTCCTACGGCCATGTATAAATCAGGCCTTTATCTCCCCATCCCTGGTACCTTGCAGCTGGAGGTGTCCCAGCTAGAGGGTAGCCTGCAGCAGCCCAAAGCCCAGTCGTCTATGTCGCCCTACCTGGTGCCAGACACAGCCGCCCTCTGCCAGCACCTGAACCTCATCAGACAGTTGGCCAGCAGTGGCTGCTTCATTATCATCATCCCGCGCACAGGTTTGTGTCTTGTACCTGTCTCACCATATCCTACCATGCCTGTATCCTGTAATGTTTAATTAGTTTAATGGGGTTTACTTCCTTCTTTAAAAAAACACTTTTTAAATAATAAGCCTGATTTATTCTTCGGCTAATGGGGGTTCGGCTCAAATTATTGTTGCTGAGCGTCACATTGCATGATGAATAAATCAGGCACTAGCATTGCGTTTAGTGTCATTAGATTACATTTTTTGTAAGACGCAGAACTTTGTTGTTGTTGCATTATTTGCATAATTAAAATGTAAAAAGTCAGTTTTCTAGTGAAGTTCCACTCAAATTCCCCATAGCTGAATTTGGAGCCTCATCAAGGCTTTTTAGAAGAACAACCAGCACAGTTGTGTGAAAATGGATGCACTTGGGAAATATGCAATGGTAGTTTTAAATTATATTACTTTTTAAAAGGAATTTCGGGATTTCCTAAGGAACGGTCAGTGGCATCAGTAGGTAAATTCATCTCAGAAGGTCCGGCAGTCGTCGTCTCACATACAGCTTTTCACCATGATAGCAGTTTGGGTACACGGTCAACAATAAAGGCAAATTAATCCATAAAACTGTGCCAAATTGTAAGAGATGCCATGAATGCGTCAATTTGATGAAACATCTATGAGGCAAAAACCCAGCCTCTTCAAGTTTGACTGCATCAGAAATAACTGTACGCAATCATGAATACAAGTCATCTCATACAGGGATATTCTACCTTTCCCCCGCCCCAGTCCCATGAGGTACATTTAATCAATCTTAATGATCCAACTTTAGTAGAGCATAACTATGTATGTAATTAAAACCGCCTGTACAGAATCTGTGCTTGTCTTTCTTTTATTTAGAAGGATTGGTTCTTATTATTACCATCGTTTGATTTGACAGGTTTGCCAATCTTTTTATTTAAATCTGATTTTTTTAATCTAATTTCATGTCATAGTGATTGATGGACTTGACATGTTGAAGAAGGAAAATCCTGGTGCTAGGGACGGCATCCGCTTTCTCGAGTCTGAATTCCGCAAAGGAAATAGGTAAGTGTCGTTTTTGTTTGGCCAGATTTGTTTTAATTTCGTTTTTTGACATATGTTGCCATGCCGCTAAAATTCGTTGAGCAATGAACTAAATGCCCCAAAGAGATTATCTCTTGGGTCGAAAAGATCACGGTCAAAATTAAGAACAGATGGGTGGCTTTCCATGAGATTTGATGAGAAGGATCATTAGGCTATACCAAAAAGATTATTTGGGTCTCGGTTCAGGCTCAAAATTGAACGGATAGGCACTAGATAGACACTTAGTGAGAATATCATCAGTAGGATGCCCTGAAGAACTTATTAACTTTAGATCAAAAACGTTCAAAACGATCAAAAACCTTGTCCCGATGAGTAGGTTGGTGCTTGTATAGTTTCCTCTGCCATCTGTGTGTGTGTGTGTGTGTGTGTGTGTGTGTGTGTGTGTGTGTGCGTGTGTGTGCGCGCGTGTGTGAAAGTAATGCACATTGTACAGCAATTTGGATAAAAACACTATATAAATGCAACATTTACCATTGTAGGTATGCATTTACTCAGTTTAATCATTCTAATTTGTACATGAAATAGCCATAATGTGACATAACCTTTTCCCAACCTTGCCTCATTTTGTGTTTGGATCTATTCCCTGTTACACCTATTTAAATATTTAACTTGTTATTGTGTGCAGGTACATTCGATGCCAGAAAGAGTCAGGGCGGAGTTTTGAGAGAGACAAACTGAAACGGCAGGATATCGAAGCCTGGTGAGTCCTGACATGCTCAAACTGTGGTGTAATGTAACTTTGACCCATTAAAACCGGAAAAGCATCTGTGTCATCTGCGGCCAAATACATATGATTTTGGGGGTCCTTGTCTTGACATGAAAAAGTTTGAAAACCACTGATATAGCAACATACATAACAATGAGAAGACTGTTAGGATTTAGAAGACATTTTTTAGAATCGACATCAGGTCTTAATGGGTTAAGAAAATCGCTATAGAAATATAGTTCTCATGAAATGAGTTTGTGGTTTATTCTCAGGCATCTATACAAGATGGTGGACAGCTGCCGTCAACTTACGGTATCCCAGAGCAACGGAGATGAAGACACAGCCGGCATGGTGACCATCCTGACCGGCCACTTAGTGGAAGAGCTGTGTAACCGGAATGCACCTATGAAGGTCTGTCACAATCATAGTTGGAGTACTTGTACAAAGTTCTTAAGTTCAACTATAAATAAGTTGTACGGGCAACTTCAAACTCTAACAGTTTGTAACACTGATCTGACTACATTCACCAAGAGATGAGATTACTTAAGTGGTGCATGCAGATAGATTTTCAAACAAACAGTTGTATCGTTACCCTAGACCGACCTATATTTCGAGAATCAATTTTTAAAATACTAAATGAACCAGTGAGTGTTATGTGTGCGCCTTGCCACCTACCTCTAAAGAACCAAAAGTTATAGAAGCTATTTTGTATTTCTGTCTGTTTGGTAGCAGTATATGTATACGTACAAGACCGTTTCGGTATAGGACTTTCTGTACAGTGCAGATGTGTTCCGATCTGAATGCAAAGTAGACTTTTTTTTTTTGCGGATGGAACATAGGCTACTTGAAATCTGAGTTCCCATACGAACATATTAAGTGACGGCCCGGAAGACTGGAGCGCACAGCAATGACATTTGTTATTGCTCTGGCCCGATCTGAATTACCAAACGAAAGAATATGTGGGGCTGCATTTGCACCACAGTGTTTTTTTACTAGCAGCAGTGATATTCACATTTGTGTGGTGCAGTCAAATGAGTTAACAACATTGATGTTTTCTACCTAACCATGCATTTTGTGTACCGTTACCACCCCTACAGTATGGTGAAAGTAATTGGATGACCTCACTGCATCCATTACTTCAGTCAGGCATTTTGAAAAAGATGATTATTTTATGTCCTTCCTCGGCCGTTTCATGTTAGTGATGAACCATATGCAAAACGTTTGAGAGTACTTGTTTGGTTTGAACAGGTAACACTAGGCTTTTTCTTAAGATTAATTACATAATGATGATTTTGTTTAAAACAACTGTTGAAAACATGATTCAATGAATACATTAATAAGAATAGTTGAATAATAAATGCAGTTTTTAGTTAAAACCCATGTGCGATTAGCATGGATGTAGTAAACTCTGGATGTGGTATAGAAGATTTTTCATGAAAAATAAATCTGCTCATCCACTGCAAATGCTGAAAAGGTTTCTAGACTTTCTACTATGGATGTGTTAGTCTGGGAGGGTTAGCGTCGGAGCTTGGACAGCAGGGGCGCGGCCACTGCGTTGTGATTCAAATCAACAGCCAATGAAGAAAAGGGGGCGGGATCCACATGCAGTGGGTGTTGCATCTAAATAGGATCGACGGGAAGCAATTTCCCCTTGAGAAATTTCGGCCGCCATTGTTGTGTACTGCTGTTTGCCTCTCGTCGGACTTTTTAGACGAGTTGCATAGCTCTCAGACCGGTAAGAGGCGTGTCCGCTCAGATTCAGAGCGTGACGTACATCCCTCCCACAAATACCAGGGCTCTGGCCCAGAAGTTCCTCGCCAGAGCTGGCGAAAACTTCTGGGAACTCAGATTATGGATGTGTAGAGGGAAGGGAACGTGTACACCTAACGCCATCTGCTGGTTGTGTTCAAAACTTTTTAAATCACCATTCATTTCCCAATAGTGAAATGTTTTGATTGAACTATTAACTAGCACTGTTTTAGAAGAAAGCACAAAACAAAATAAAATGGTCCAGTGCTTCACCTTTTTTTAACAGATCCAAAGTATTTATCATGTCAGCAGGTGGATATAGGCACTTTCCTAACACTTTGTGGGTTGTGATAGTGGCATCTTCTACAGCACAGCCTTTCTGGTCCGTTTTGGAAAAATACTTGTAAAAGTTGTAATTTTCCTTTTTACCATCTATAATTTGAAATGCTAACATGGTGTCCATTATGTCTGTCCATTGATTAGGTGCCCACGTCCTGCTTTACGTTCCTTTGAAAATCTGCCCGATAGTCCCTACTACATATGTGCACAATACGAAGTATGTTCAGTGGGGAATCTTTTTTTTTTTCAAGGCACACACATTCCTTTGATATTGAGTATTGTTAATGAGCCTACATACCACCTTGTCTGTGCTAACAGATGTGGTACGGCGTAACGACGGCCAACCTTAACTGTCCCTTATGATGGGCATCATAAGAGGTATGCTGATTATTGGTGTCCGAACATGATCGAGAGATGCCAAAGCTTAGCGGATTGTGCATACTTTCATGATGCTTTCATCAAATCAAATACATTTAAATGAAATGACTAAATTATCTACTATCATGGTCCATCTAGAAACACGTGATTACGTTTCTGGTCAGTCCCTTTTACTCCATGTATTGGATGCCTAAAATAATTTGTGATCTAGTATTTTCAGTGTATTGTACTTAAATTCTCTGTCATGGACTCAAGGGGAAGCTGTTTGCTCAAAATGTTATGTTTTTTCATGTTATATTTCGCAAAGCGAGGAGAGCTTTATTGATTTAATCATCTATTCATTCATTGGTTCCCTCCTTCGTTTTCCCATGATAACCAGGCGGCCATCCAAGCAGTGGGCGTGGCCGGGATGGAGCTAAAGAACATTGTGGACTTCTACCGGCAGTGGAAGGAGATAGGCTGAGAGGTCCGAAGGAACAAGGTCGGCATGGCGGACAGCTGATAAGTCGCAACAGTCGCTCCCTCTCTCTCTCTCTCCCCCCCCCCCTCTCTCTCTGTGTCTCTGTCTCTCTCCCACTTCCACTCTTCGGCTCTGTGTGCATCTGCATATCCAAGGGGGAAAAAAATCAACTCAGAGAAAAGAAAGATGGAAGCGACAAACGAGTTGAGGCTTAGCTGAGGAGGAAAAGTTAATACAATGGAGGATAAGGAAAAAAAGCAAAGAGACGTGGGCGAAAACGGGGGCTATGAGAAACGGAAGATCTTTCCGCCTCTACCCCCTATCCCACACATAAAAGAGTAACCCCTAGCGGTCTGGATGAGGAAATTACAGGGATGTTAATGAAACTTAAGTGCCCCTGGTTCTCATCTTTAGCCAGGCGTATACTGTATGTTAGCAAATGAGTACATATGTGTCGAGAGAAACTGCACCTGCGTGGGTGCACGCACACACACACACACACACATCACATACACATTCATGCTCAGATAAGTCCATATGAATATATAGAGCAGTGTTTTTAGGTTTCCGTCCCTTCCTCCCTTTTTCCCCTCTTGTCTGTTTGAGAGCGGGTCACAAGGTCGACGGACTCTGGCTGGGGCAGGTTTGGAAAGGGCAAGGGTCATAATATGAAGAAAAAACATTGAGAGAGAGAGAAAAAATATACAAGTCTTCATCTGACACCTTGGCTTACCAAGCTTCCAGCCTTAAGATACAACAAGGGTCTCCTAACTCAGAGTAGAGTTGTAGAAAGGGTTGAGGACGATGCATCTACACTTCTCCGGATTTGTTCATTTCCTATATGGCTAATCTTTTTGTTTTCTTTTTTCCTTTATTTGCGGTGTACTTTTGGTGACCAGTGACTAATGTATTGTGTTAATCTGTGTATGAGAAGAAAAAAAAATAAGACAACATGACGGGTTTGTCCTGTTTGTTTGTAATTTGGATTTTATTTTTGTACTCAAATGTACTTTATTTTGCGTTTTTGTAAGCTGTTGCTGAATTAAATGCAGAGGAATGTTTAGGGAAAGGGAGGGGATTGCCATTGTGTATTGTTCCACTAAACCAGGCCTTCAGTTCTCGGAATGAAAGAAAAGAATAATACTTATAGTAACCCAGACTTTTTATCATGGTGTCATTTTAGGAAGATGTTGAGTAGCATCAGTATCATGCCATTGGTAGTCAACAAGGAGAGAGGGGCCTGTTGCTTCCCCAGAGGAAAGCAGACACTTGTGTTTGGGACCCCTGTGAACTCCTAGAATATATATCCCATCTACCATCACTCTCCATAGTAACTGTCCCTTCATGCACAGTGCGAAGGAAAACCAGTATATTTGTGGCCACGCATTCAACAATAAAGATTAAAAAATGTATTGAATCTGTCAGCTTCTTTGTTTTAATGGTATTAATTATTACTTTGCTGGAACTGTTTTATATTCAAGGTAACCTATCAAATTGTAGTGTTTAGTACATTTTATTTTGCATCTCGATTTTCCCAGTATCTGTTAGAAATAAATGTGGCTTACCATTGTTAACATTTTTGAATGAAACTTATTTTGGATATTTGGATTTCCAGCAACATAGACAAATGATAAAGTAACTTGATGTGTGTACTGTAGTCATTATAATACTATAAAACTGTCTATATCACCAGATTGTCAATGTATTACCGAACAAAACAAGTTTTATACGAGCAGATGAGGGAACAAAGTGAGATTCAGACCAATGTGTGCATGCATGCCAGGTAAGAACAGCAAACAAATGGCCTACAACAGAGAAACTTATACAAATTCCCCTACCCCCTCACTAAAAGAAAGTCCTACTATAATTTTAACACAAAAATCTCATCCAGTATTTATATTGGCAACATGTGATGGCCTTTTCTGCACTCTCTAATTTCAAATGTTGAATTTACAAGTCTGTCAATGTCTTAAAGAGTGCAAATCTTCAAGGAGCCATTTGGGGTCCTACTGTGTGAGGTCACAACCATATACCCAGGCCACAACTGTTCCTGCTTCTCCACGCTCATGCTGAAAAGGTAAGTGGTCTCATGGATGAGAAGAGTCACGTTATGCTCCACTTAAGTAACAGAAATTAAAGGGGCAGACCGTATTCGGCAATACAGATTTGCTTGCCAGGAACTGTCCACCCCCCTCAGACCAGGTCAGTGGTAAATTAATAAGACTGGCTATGCCAACTCAAATACAGCCCCAAAGACACGATGCCAGCACTATTTGACCCCACTGATTGCGAAAACAGAAATGAAAGGAGGCGGACTGTTTTCGGGCAATACAGATTTGCTTGCCAGGAAGTATCTGCCCCCCTTTTCTCAGACCAGGTGAGTGGTAAATTAATAAAGTGCTGTGCCAACTCCAAACAGCCAAAAGACACGATGCCAGCACTAGTTGACCCCACTGATTCCTAAAACAGAAATGAAAGGAAGTGGACTGTTTTTGACAATACAGATATGCTTGCCAGGAAGTGTCTGCCCCTGGTCTAGATGCGTCTAGCACTACCCTGATCAGAGGGCAGATCAGATTTGGGAGATCAGGTTGGGCTTCTATAGATCTTTTTCTGTATGAAGTTATAATGTTTATTATTTTGATATCAGACCATTTACTTTTTACTAAACCCCATAATGGGAACCTTTGATTCTTAACTGTAACTGTGGTATAAATGTACTGCCAGTGCCAGTCATGTTTCTGTGCCTTCATCGACACAGCGAGGGTAGCAGCCTCCCGCCGATGGCTGGCCTGGTTCATCCCTTGAGGACTGGCAGATAGAACACGGAGGTGGGCTTCAGGCGATCAGCTATGATCCAATGGCGACATCAACGTGTTTGACGTATGTGTTTTGGCACCAGGATGGGCGCCCTGTATATTGCTGCACGGACCATGGCTTGCGTGGATATTTGCAGTGTCTTGGCGGTAGGGGTGGGACGATATATTTTTCTTCCTCCCGCGAAAAATAATCAATATACTGCTGAAAAATATCTATTTCAAAAAGTAAAAAACTATTTGTGTGATGATGATTTTGAACTGTTTGGTGATATTGTATGTGTTTATGAATTTAATACAAGGACTATCGTGATATATCGTTGGTGAAATTTCATGCAATATATTGTGATATCGCAATATATCGAATATCGTGATATTATTGTTATCGAGGCCCTAATATTGCCACAGATATCGTATCGTGAGATACCCATATCGTCCCACCCCTACTTGGTGGTGGCTTGCCAGGTCATGCCAGTGAGACCCATGATAACCACTTGGCCTTAACGTCTTCTAGGTGTTGCTTGAAGGACAGTGTCCTAACCAGATGTATGCTGACGTGGGGCTTGCTCGAATTCCAGGTGCATGTTGTCAATGAACATGCCTGGGTCCCTTTTTGATTCTCTGTTGTGAAGATGGTATGCCGCAGACACTGTCTTGCCAATAATGAGCTACAGACGCCACCTCCGGGGGTAGGCTACCAGGGTGGCCATGTCTTGGTTGAGACCAATAATAATTAAACCTATTTGATCCTGTGGGAGTAAATTACGTCTTCAGTTACAGTAGGTGTTCAGTGTATTGCATAGGGACATCTCGACAATTTGGCAGAGTTGGGAATCAAACCTGGGACCTGCTGCTTCTGAGGCAGGTTCTTTACCCATACAGCTATGGCCACCCTGTTAGTCTTTCCGTCCATGTTGGTCATCTCAGCATGATGCTAGGTCATCCACATAACCATATGTTTTAGATGTTGTATCTGGTAGGTCATAGATGTAGATGTTAAACATTGAGGAGAGAACAGACCCTTACGGAATACTATTCCTCAGTCTTCTGAGCCAGCTGTGCTGGCCATCACTGGCCAGCTTCAACCTGTAGAGTGAAGCTGCGGTTTGACAGCATCTCCATGATGAAGTTCACCATATGCCGATCAGGGATTGTCCTCCGCAACTCCAGGTCGAGTCCTCTGTGCCAGACAGTGTCGTATGCGGCTGTCAAGTCCAATCGACTTGGATGTGGTCCACAATAAATGTATACTTTCAAGTTACAGTTAAGAATTAAAGGCTACTATTTTCGGGTTTAGTACTACAAACAAAATCAATGTTCTGATATCAAAAACATTTTTTAATAATAATAATAATAATAAACTTTATTTCACTTTCATACAGAAAATACAGCTTAAAGTGCTTCACATAAAACTTTATATGAAATGAACATGAAAACAGTGCATAACAATGCATAACATACAGAAATGGAACTCGAACGGTTAAGATTTTTTTTAACACTACTGCATCCAACACAGTATCTGGTAGATTGTGGGCAGTATTGAACCTTTTGTGTGGAAATTTGACAAGAAAACATGCTTAAATATGTTTTTAACATAGGCGTCAATGGGAAATTGTGACATCACCTATTGTTCAATACTTTCCACCACTTGGATTTTTAGGACTTTTGATATGTTATAAGTAACATATGTATGAGACTAAAACAGTTGAAAGAGTTTCTGTTGCATTTTTCCCAGGTCATTTTTTATAATGCCTATACTTAAGTAGCGATAAGAGTCGGTCTCTGAACAACCACCAGAGATCTGATGATTTATTACACTTGGTTAAGTTCACCATTAGTTAATGGTGTGGACCAGGAATTAAGTTCATGATAAATACATGATAAATTAATGAATGAGTTCATCAGTAATTCATCATTAATTAAGCTTTAATTATGTCATTAATCATGAATTAAGTGTTACTTCAACGTAAGTGTGACCATGCTTTCTCTGGCATAAGTTACAGCCAGGTAGATTTTTATTTTGTCACATCAAAGTGTGACATGTAATAAATGAAAAGACAATCTGTCTACACTCACTGTAGACAGATTGTAGTAAGGGGCTGGTTTCAGAGGTTTGAAACACAAACATACACACTTTCTTCTTCCAGTCCCTTTATGCATTCATTTATTTTGTTTACATCATTATTTTTAAGTACGTTTTCATTTTTCTATGGTTTTATGGTTAGAATATACTATATATGTGTATATATATATATATATATACACACATACTATAATAGTACAGCAATACTTTTTAATTGCATGTGCTATATTATCATGGCATGCCTCCAGACCCCCCTACAGAGATTTGGTTTTGTCACCTTGTTTCACTCCTAATAAGTTTGCAGGCCTATATTTTGGTTGGCTGGGTAACAATAATTGATCAACTTTTTAATTAACTCCCTGCACTTTGTTCTAAATGTTCATAGTATGTGCCATCATCTCCCAGCTACTCTACTGCCCCCTCTTTTGTCCCTCTGCCCTGGGCCTCAGCAGTGGTGGTAAAAGTACTCAATTTGTTTTACTTAAGTAAAAGTATCAATATTGCAAAGCAGAAACACCCTAGTCTGTTACAAGTGAAAGTCCAGTAATCAGAAATGACTTGAGTAAAAGTACAAACGTATTGAAATCTAAATATACTTAAAGTACCAAAAGTAAAAGTACTCATTGTGCAGAATGTTATGTCTAAAATTATACAAAATATTTTGAAAATAGCAGATCTACAAGCTCACAACTTGTGATAATTGTAGTGGAGTAAAAGTACAATATTTGCCTCTTAGATGTAGTGGAGTAGAAGTAAAAGTATTGAAAATTGGAAATCCAGTAAAGTAAATGTACCTCAAAATTGTACTTGAGTACATGTAGTACTTGGTTACTTTTCACCACTGGGCCTCAGTCAGTGGTTGGCACAGTGTTTGGCCCACTTTTTCGGTGAGCAAGAGGGACATTGAGTTCTTTTTTCTGTTCCCAGATCAACTGGTGGATAAGGACTTCAGGGGGGCCAGCTGGGGGCGGGTTGTAACCGAGTGGGGCTCGAGCTGAAAATTCATGATTTTCTATCCCAAGAAAATAATGATCTGTCCGTTTAAATGCTCCTCTTGATGAAAATGCTGTTGGAATATGAAACGCACTTTAAGCCTCGCCTACATGCATAAAACATTTTGAGTGAGTATAGCTACTATACATTTATTTGTTGACCGTGTTTTATCACTGAGTAGGTTAAAACGTTGAATATGTCCCTACACTCTGCATCAATTTGGTGCGAGGAATGAAGTCGTATTCTGATAGGCTACTCTACAGTAAGCTATTAAAGTGGAGGGACAGTATAGGAGTTTATATTATGCACTTAAGCAGCATGTTTATGAATGAATGCCATCAAGCCCCATGGTGTGATTGCAACGGGTCTTCCTGCTTATCTCCTGATCGTGAAAAACAATGTTTCTTTCTTGTCTGCATCCAATGAAACAAGCCGCTGTGCCAGTGGTGTGTAAAGCAACTAAGTACATGTACTCAAGTACTGTACTAAGTACTTTTTAAGGTATTTATTTTTACTTTCTTCAGTATTTACAATACTTTTACTTACTCCATACATCTCAGAGGAAAATATTGTACTTTTAATCCACTACACTTATATGAAAACTTTAGTTACTAGTTACTTTGTAGATTTTTATTTTTTATTACAAAAACATACATAACCACCTCAGCCTTTATATATTTCAGCCATTTGAAAATAGCAGATCTACAAGCTCACAATGCCACCCGATGCCAGGCATTGTGAGCTTGTAGTTCGGCGATTTTCAAAAGATGTTTTTAATACATTTTGAACTTGTGAAATAGGACAACATTCTGCCATCTGCACAATGAGTAGGCTACTTTTGGTACTTAAAGTATATTTTGATGCCGATACTTTTGCACTTTTACTCAAGCACACTTTGAATTCAGGACCTCTGCTAACAGAGGATAGGCATTGCAGTATTGATACTGTTACTTAAGTAAAACATGTGAGTACTACTTCTTCCATCACTGCGCTGTGCTGATGGTGTTGCAGGAGTCTGGTTCGTACTAGCTCCAATCGGAACCTCTCCCTCCGCTATATAGCTCCGAGATGAGGTTCCACGTTTGTCGCTGCCGTTTGACCGGGACATTTTCGAATATTTTCCACTTTACATGATTCTTACCCCTTTCCGCACATCGTATCCAAAAAGTAAAGGTATTCTGCACTGCTCTCAGATGTTTTAACCTCTAGCGCCAAAGACAAATCTAACTAATGGGTTCAAGTAAGCGTTTAAATCGCTTAAAATGTTAGCCTGTGGCCAGTCAACCCCCGTCCGCATGCGCACTACTGCTCCCGTAGGATTGAAACATGGCCACAGGCTAACATTTTAAGCCATTTCAACGCTTATTTCAACCCGTCAGTTAGATTTTTTTTTTTGGCGCTAGAAGTTAAAACATCTGAGAGCAGTGCAGAATATCTTTACTTTTTGGATACAATGTGCGGAAAAGGGTAAGAATCATGTAAAGTGGGAAATATTCCAAAATGTCCTGCTCAAACGGCACCGACAAACGTGGGACCTCATCTCGGAGCGGTAGCGGAGGGAGAGGTTCCAAATGGGGCTAGGTTCGAAATCGTTCTCTGGAGATTTGATGCAGCGACCCGCGGGAACTGCGTGGAATCCAAAATGACTTGAGTTTTATAAATGTTCAAAATGTGACATAATAGGCTCTATGCACAGCAGCCATATCATAAATTCACAGGTGTTGCCAATGATACTAATAAGGCTCTGTTCCAGACAATCTGGTCAAACAGAGTCAGGGTGCTGATATTGTGCATGTTGGCTGAACTTGGCTCACTGAAAAACTACTCTGTTACACCAGTGGGTCTAAAATTGGGGACCCCCGGACCAGGGACCCTCATGGTTCCTTTAGGGGGTTCCAAATGGACCCTTACGGGTGTGTAACTCTGAGTTACGGGTCGTGGAAATTAAAAAGTCTGAGAACAGAGCCTTCATGTCATTGGTAACACCTGTCAAGTGTCAAGGAAGTGATAACATGTCTGCTGTGCACAGCCAATTGTTTTCCCAGTGGCATAACGTCAGAAATTGGGTTCACAATTCATTCATCAGATCGCATCGACAAAAAAAATCTATAGATTTTGATTCTGCAGTAGTTTTTCTTTTAAGCTTCACAAAGTAATTAAGGGGGCTACATTTACTCTCGACTCGAGTACTGTACTTAAGTACAGTTTTGAGTTTTGAGGAAATTGGAAATATTGAACAATATTTTTTACTTCTACTCCGCTATCTCAAAGGCAACAATTGTACTTTTAATCCACTATAGTTATTTGAAAACTTTACTTTGTAGATTTTGGTTATTATTTAAAAAGCACTTCAGACCTATACAGGTATATGGGCCTATACTTTGTCAATTAGCTTGTGAGTACTCCACGGCCTGCGTTTCAAGTTTCATAGTTCTGAAATGTCTCGTGTGACCATGATGACGACATCTTACCCCCAGTGAAGTTTTTTTTTTGCTTGCTCTTTGTGGTTACACAACAGTGGTGGAAAAGTACTCACAATGTTTTACTTAAGTAGGCCTACAAGTAGCAATACTGCAATGTAGAGATACTACTACTTCACTTGAGTAAAACAAAAGTGTTGGTATCAAAAGTACTTATAATATCAAAAATAGAAAGTACTCGATCATTTTGCAGAATGTCCCATTTCACAAGTTTTCAAATGTATAAAAATCTTTTGAAAATGATCTACAAGCTCACAATGAGTGAGCTTGTAGATCGGCTATTTTCAAAATGTAGGCCTACCTGTAGTAAGTAGCCTACAGTAGGCCTATACTTAAGTAAATGTACTTAGTTACTTTACACCATTGCACAACTTTAATTATCTATGGATGAAGCATGGTCGCCGCAAGTCGGTGTCATAACAATATTTCATGACAGAGCTAGAGTAATTGTACAGGAAGGTTTAAATTCAAATGAAAAAGTAACCTAATAATTACACGTGCATTGACTAAACAGCCAGGATGAATAGTTACGTAATATCATAGTGTTAAAAAAAAGAAAAGAAAAAAAAGAATGCTGTCTGCTAACTGACTGTTGAATATTGACATCATTGAGCTACAGTGAAGGATGCGTTGAGGATGTGGGGATGGGAGAGTAGGTGGGGAGGAAAGTACTGCCAGTCGACACACGTGGCTGCAGTGGTGTAAAGTAACTAAGTAGGTTTACTCAAGTACTGCACATTAGTGCAATTTTGAAGTACTTTTACTTTACTTGAGTATTTCCAATTTTCAGTACTTTTACTTCTACTCCACTACACCTCAGAGCGAGGCAAATATTGTACTTTTACTCCACTACAATTATTTAGTAGTAGTAACTTTAGTTACTAGTCACTTAGATTTAGATTATTATTACAAAACATATAAACCACTTCAGCCCTGTATACATTTCGGCCATTTGAAAATCTACAAGGCAAGCTCACAATGTGTTGCAATGTCACGTGAGCTTGTAGATCTGCTATTTTCAAAGGATTTCTTCTACACATTTGAAAGCTTGTGAGATGGGACCTTCTGCATACTTTTGGTACTTTTACGTATATTTTGATGCCAATACCTTAAATGTGTACTTTTACTTTTTAACTTGTAACAGAGTGCTTCTGCATTGTGTGAGTATTGTGTACTGATACTTTTACTTAAGTAAAAAAAATGTGAGTACTTTTTCCACCACTGGGGGCGGGACAGTACTTTGGGGAGGGAAGGGACACACATGGCTGTTGTTATTGTTGCTGGAACAGTCAGTCCACGTGAGTTCCTCTTAGCGCTTCCTACTGGCTCCTCCAGGGCTCTTCAGAAGGGCGCAGCCTACAGCGACATACACACACTCACAAACACACACGCGCGCGCGCTCACACTGCGTTCACGCAACAATAGCCGTCTAGACCACAAACCACTTCTCCCTCCTTTTGGCCGCGCTCAGCTTTTCCGTTATGTTTTTTAAAAATATTTTACTTTTTGTTTAAATATATTTGTCCTTTATAGTGGATATTTTGTAGGCGGACTGGGTGGCATTACTACCCCTCCTCCTCCTCCGCATGCCCGACACCCACGGTAAGTTGACAAAATATTCATATCGCTTTTTTGTTTCATATTTTGTTCACACAGCAGCCGTTAGTCATCAATTCAATTCGATGCAATTCATCACTACGTTGTTTATGTATTGTTTTTGTGCTACACCGTGTTGCATCGACGTTTCGGTGGTCGTGACTGAAGCAATGAGACGTTCAGTTTGTTGATGTGTAGGTTGAGAGATTCCTGGAAAGTCATGTACCTAGTACTGAACAGTGGGTAAGACATTGAGTGCCGAGTTTTCCATACTTGATGGAATGCAGACACGGAGGAAATGGAAATGCCTTCAGCTTTTCATCTTGGGCTTCTGGTAGCAATGAGACAGAATGAGTGTTGCATTATATACCCTTTTCTTTGTTAAACAAACGAAATTGCGGACACTTTTCCAAAGCAGATTTTGGAAGTAGAACGTGAATATATAAAAAAAAAAAAACTCCCTTCCGTTCCAATATCTGCTACATTCTTGACTTTGTCTCAATCAGGTCTCAGCAGTCAGTTGAGTAATAAGCAGCATAAACTCTACTTCAGGACCAGGAGGACATTCATGTTCCTAAAAGTACAGTGACCATTGGCTGGCACATGGATGGGATGGGACAGCAGTCACAGCACAGCATTAGGCTATAATATTGTCAGTAGGGCTGGGCAATGTATCAATATCATGATATGAGACTAGATATTGTATGCGATTTTTTACATATCGAGATATGGCATAAGTGTTGTCTTTTCCTGGTTTTAAAGGCTGCATTACAGTAAAGTGGTGTAATTTCCAGAACTTACAAGTCTTGTTCTAGCTGTTCTATTATTTATTTTCCTTCACCCATTAACTATTTTCATTACTGATGATAATTTATCAAAAATCTCATTGAGTAAATATTTTGTGAAAGAACCAATAGCCATCCAGTATTTTGCCAAAAATATATTATATTTTGTCCATATCGCACAGCCATACTTGTCAGTCAAAATAGTTGTAAACGTGCAATAGTGTATTTAGACTTTATTCCTGGCAGCTGTCAATGCAGATGGCTCCCCACCCTGAGCCTGGTCCTGTTTGAGGATTCTTGCGTTAAGTAGGAGGTTTTCCTTTCCACTGTCGCCAAGTGCTTGCTCATGTGGGAAACACTGGACTGCTCAACATGTAAAGTGACTATGAGACAATTTGCGCTAAAATAAAATCTGGAAGAAAAAGGGAGAGGGAGTCCCACACACTGTCTTCACTTACAAAGGAGTTTATTTAGTTAAGATGCAACGCTTCGGTCGCTTGGACCTTCATCAGGCAACAGGTTGGAATTATTTGAATTAGAGTATAGAGTTAACATTTTATCGTATTCTGTATATTTTATTTCAACACTTCGCTTATATGTCCTTATTACTGCAGGTAATTGAGAAGTGCAAAGAATGTATTTCTCACAGGAGCCTCAGGAGGAATAGATTCCAAGTAGGCGTAAACTATGACACAATCCAGCACAGGTGGAGAGTATCGTGACACGTGAGAAGTGTATAGTAGTTGAGGCGTAAACGTACATGAGTCACTGAGTGTTGTGAAGCCTGTTTGTTGGGTCTGCAGGTTCTTAGAAGTTACATGAAGGCCAAGGAACATGCCGAGACTGAGCCGAGACAACCCCCTCCTCCCAAATTCTGAGTTGGACTTCTGTATAAAGCAGATTCAAATTCAACACCTAGTCTTTCATGAAAAAGTTAGTTTATTATCTCCACTGCATTAGCTTGTGATATCAACATTAAGTAAGATAAATAAAGCAACCATTTGGTCAGAGTTGTAATCTGTAATGTCAGATGCACAATGCAGAAATGGAGCAAAGTTAAGGAAGGATGACTGGGGAGGGGAAAACAATCCATTAGACACGGGAAAAGTTGTAATGTTTGTCTCAGTTTGTAGTGAGTTACAGTGAGGTGCTAATGTACAGTACAGACTGGTGCAGAAAGGGCATAATGTACACATGGCATGCATGTCACAACATGACAATGGAATGTTCTGTGACTTGGGCCTCTGTTCTGAATGTGCCTCGGATGTTTGCATAATAGGTGTGTGCGTGTGTGTGTGTGAGTGTGTGCGCACTGCGCAGACATGCTCTGCATAGGCTTCTTATTGTCAGCCCCCTGGCAATAAAGATGTCCATTGAGAAAGGTCATGTGACAGCATCACGAGTGAGGGAAGGAATTTCAGAATTTAGGAGTAGGACGAGTTCAAAAAACGAGGAGAACAATTTTTTCCCCCAAATAGTTTGGATACAATGGACTAATCCAGAGGGTTGGTAGACTACTAGACCCCGGGTCTTCAACGGGGGGTCCGGGACCCCTAGGGGGTCCTCAGAGTTACTACAGGGGGACTCCCAAATCTTTGTGTGACAGAAACATTTTTTTTACATGAACCACTTGAACCCTAGCATCCCTGTTCTGGGGGGAACATTCACAAAAATGAGCCGATCTGCAAGCTCAGAAGACGTCGTAGTGTGACGTGTTGTGAGCTTGTTCATTGGCTATTTTTGGCAAAGAGATTTGATGTAGCTGGAAAAAAGAACAGACCAAGTACAGAGCCAATGGTCAAGTTTACTTAGTTGAGGGTTTAAGTGGTTAAATGTCTGAAAATAATGAAAATAATTAACATGATTCCAACATATTAATTGAAAAGATAGTGTGTAAACAAAACAAACATTAATTTATAATGATGATAACATTGATGATTGTGCTATCAAACAAACGCAACATCTATGAATGAAATCTATGAAAAAATGTAATCTGCAACACAATTTTTCTACAATATGCAGTGGGAACCTTGCTTCATTTCTCTCTCAGCGAAGGGGTCCTTGGCCTGAAAAACGCCTAAGACCCCTTTACTAGACTATACGTATATTATGTAAATAAACTGGGCACTGTGTTGAGAGACAGAGAAGAAGGAAAACTGTGATGGGCTGATGATTCAATATCACACGTGGACTGGAGATATCCACCATGCCCTTAACAGCTATGTGGGTATTGAATTTCTCCCTAGCTGTTAATTAGTGGACATCTTTTTTTAGGCCAATACCTTCTTTGTATGCTATACATGAACATGGGTATGAACTCATTGTACTAAATAATACTATCACTCTTAAACTACTTAACTCAACTTGGCAGACTTTCAACTTGGCATCCCTATATTCGGCATGTAGGCAAAGAAAAAGTTTACAAATCTTTCAAAAATACTACAATTGGTACTGGGAGCTTGTAGATTTGCTATTTTTGCACGACAACCATCGTACAACAAAGTATAAAATAGGGCTTAAGTGGTTAACATACAATAGTCTGTACTGTAATCGGGTTGTTGCATTTGGCAAGTATTGAATAGATAAGATGAACCTTTATACATTAGATACCTGGAGGGATATGCAGGTGTGTAATCGCAGCGACGGCAGGAAAAGGAGCCTTCAAGGAAAACATGAGTTTGTGTTTGAGTTTTTGGGTTGTGTGGGTGCTTAATGGCAGAGATAAAAAGGGGTAGTATATGCACATCCACATAATTATTGATATAACCAGTGCTGGGCCAAAATAATTTGAAGTAAATATACTGTAGATAAGTGTCCACACACAGCATGCGTATTGGCAGAGACCACAGAGCCCTTTGAATAACACCACCTGTCCCTGGTGTCTAAACAGATGAGAGAAGAGAAGTGGTGGTGTTTTGGGGCTAGGTGAGGAGTGGGCGGGCAGCAAACACCTACAGGCTTGCACTTCCCTCTCCGTAAACAAGTTGTCACAAGATCCAACCATCTCAACCAGCACATTTCCCCAGTTGTTGTTGTTCTCTCCAGCCCTCAGCTGGCCTTTCCCAGAAGTACAGAACAGAAGGTCAATTTTCTTTTTTGCGCAATAACCAGATATATGCAGGAGTCTACCGTTAGGAGGATAGATGCACACCTTTAAGTTTTCATGAAGCACTCATTCGTCATTGTCACTCTCTCCCAGTTCAGTTTTCAAGGTCGTGATAGTCTTTGAAAACCTCGGGGGGGAGAACTGCAAGGTCCCCTCCCCATCATCAGTCACTGTCATAACTTTGGAGAGTGTGCGTCCAGCAGCATGACTCATACTAGGGACGTGTTGTGTTGGGAGTGAGATGGGAGTACTTCTTTCCTGCTGTCAGCTGACTTAATGTTTACAGCAGGAGAAAGCTGGCCGGCGTAAAGCTCAGTTATGTGGGAGATTACTTCATTTGTGATAGGGTGGAGGAAATGCGGAGTATATTTCTGCCTTGTTGATGTTGTCTGTACCTATTGCTCTAATACATGTCTGACCACCAGCCAGATCATGTTAGTCATCATGTCTTTTGGCTTCTCAAAGGCTTAATAGGAAACTGATGTTTATAAACTTTTACTGTTGTGGTGCTTTTAAAAGGAATATCCACCCCGAAACAGAATTCATGGGTTATTTTATATGTTCGGAAGAGTTTCTCCCAGAGCTTGATCTATCTGGCTACATGTATACCACTTTCTAGAGCTATGTGAAGCTGACTATGCAAATAATGCAAGCAATCACTATATTAATGAGGGTAAAATTGCGCACCATTTGTTTACATTCAATAGATTCAGAACTCTGCTATGCAACAAGTGACACTGAAAACAACCGATTTCATCTGAATGCAAGGCGTGAGTGCTTAGATCGGCTATTTTTGACATGCGACACAGCCATACGACAAACTACTAATCAGGCTTTATTGTCCAGAAAGTGTCCCTTAGGGAACTTCCAAATGAGTCTTTGTTTTGTAATTCAAATGTTTATTTGTTTTTTAATATGATACAAAATGTAACTCCATTGGTACAAATCAGCATACAGCATAAAACAACAATACAACCATTCCAAGAAATAAAAAATAAAAACAAAAT
This sequence comes from Gymnoscopelus microlampas, assembly GCF_963454915.1. Lineage (NCBI taxonomy): Eukaryota > Metazoa > Chordata > Actinopteri > Myctophiformes > Myctophidae > Gymnoscopelus > Gymnoscopelus microlampas. The sequence goes on from NC_139940.1 coordinate 23,719,008, forward strand.
ACAAGATAAAAGCTGTCCCAATATCAGAAAAGGTTCATAATGAGTCTTTGTTGATTCTCTTTAGATTTTTTTCAGCTGCTCATGTTCACCAATATTGATCTTAAGGAAAACCTGTTCTGATACCACTTAAGGTGTTGACTTCCTCAAACTCAAAGCCCTTGTTCAGTTTCATAGAAATAGTCCTTGTTGAACTCTGACAGTGAAGAAATTTACAGTTACACGCCCTCAGAGGGTATGGATTTTGCACACACGAAAGCCCCACACGTGCCTTGAGTAAGATGACAGTTAAAATTGTTGTCGCCTCAGGCGGCTAAACATGTGAATCCATTTCTCTTTCACATGTTACTCTTCAGTATACCCAGGGAACTCGCTCACTCATGGTGGAAACGAGCTTCTTTCCTGTGTGTACTGTGGCCTGTGTGCATGTCCATTTGTCCAGCATGAAATGAATGCAGGACTTGTACCCCACAGGATTTGCATGCAACTACACACTAATGTGAAAATTCTGTATGTGGCGTGCATGACATGTACTGTTAACTGGTGTGTGTGTGTGTGTGTGTGTGTGTGTGTGTGTGTGTGTGTGTGTGTGTGTGTGTGTGTGTGTGTGTGTGTGTGTGTGTGTGTGTGTGTGTGTTGTCTCATTTTCATCCAGTGCAGTGTGTAACAGTCGTCTCATGGCCCTCGTCTCTCGAGGCTTGGCCTACACAAAGCTCACTTTGTCACAGTTAACTGGCTTGGGCCCACAGCTGGGCCACTATAAGCGACAGTCCCCACACATTGCTGTTGGGCCAGAGAAACACCCTGAAGGTGTGCTGAGCTGTGCTCTAATAACATGGGGACGGAGTGTAGTATTTCAACTAGTCATGTCCCTCCTATTGTGCAGGGTTATACTGTAGGCCAAATGGCCAATTGGCAAATAATGACAAATTCTGGATTTACTCTTAAGTGCATTGCGTTTATCACTTGAAAATCGGTTGTTCACAGCAAACTACACTGTCGTGGGACAAAGTATACAGTAAGCTAAAGGGTTTGATTCCCATATAAAATGCATATTGTACGTCACAAAATTACCAGATTTTATATGTTTGGCTCCATTTATAATGAAGATAAGCATAGTTTCCTGTGCATTGTCTGTGGATGGTGATGCATTAATAATTATGTCAGAATTGCAGACACAACCTGAACCTAGTGTATGTGATCATCCTGTTTGCCAAATATGTGTGTGTGTGTGTGTGTGTGTGTGTGTGTGTGTGTGTGTGTGTGTGTGTGTGTGTGTGTGTGTGTGTGTGTGTGTGTGTGTGTGTGTGTGTGTGTGTGTGTGTGTGTGTGTGTGTGTGTGTGTGTGTGTGTGTGTGTGTGTGTGTGTTTGTGCGCGCGTGTGTGTGCGTGTGAGTGAGCATGTGGGGTAATCTATTTCAGTTTGTCTGTCAGGCAACTGTTTCCTTTTCATCACAGATTTTCAGCCTTCAAAGTGTGTTCCTGTTGTGCTGTCCCAAGTATTTAAATAAACAAAGAGCTAGACTGTTATAATCTGTGTCCTTCATAAATAAGCGTGGCCTATTAGTATTTACTCAACTGAAACCATTCTTAGCAGAAATTAAAAGTCAAATCGTTTTACCAATTAAATCATGTCAAAGGAAAAGCATGTTTATTTATCAATTTAAAAAATTGTATAAAAAAATAATAATTAGACAATATGAAGAAGGTGAATAGGAAAGGATTTGACTTTGTAGTTATCTTTGTTGTTGTGTTTTGTTTACTATATATGTTATTCATTTGGTTGCTTGTTTTGTTGCTCGTTTTTGCTTGTTTTTTTTGTTTGTTTTTGTTTTTGTTTGTTTTGGTTATGTTTAAACCTGCATGTTAGTGCAGGTACCGGTGGTATGCGCCGATCATCAAGGATATATATATATATTTTTTAAATTGGATAGGGGGCAGGTATTAATAAGAATTTATTCTTCTTCCTGCTCCTTTTCGCTCATGGGTGTATGTGAATTAATGAATTATTGAAATTATGATTTGTATGAACTGTAATACACTACCATATGCGAAACAAAAAAATAAAATGAAAAAAAATAAAATTAAATGAAAAATGAAAATGTCTGAAATATTGGAGGATATTTTATATAGGCTGAAAAACAATACTATTTTATCAACAAATGTCCCGTTGACAGAGAGTGATTGTTGTTCTCTGTGATATTGGCACTCAGGATCATGATGTTATCACCATGCAAGCTTTGTTAGCAGCCTACTACAATGTGACAATGGTGGTCATTCTCTGAGTCAAAGTCTGTCTGGGTAGCCTACATGTTTGATAATGGGAGGTTCTTGTTAGTCTTGACTCCAACAAACAAATACATCATAAGCAAGTTTGCTATCATACTAAACTTGAACCTTGATAAACACATGGCCTGTGATAATAACCCCAAGGGAGGACCATACTGGAATGTGAATTAACCATAATTCCAGTGTGTGGAAACTGAGTCATGGCCTTGGAATTTGAATTTGAATATGACTCCAATGATGGATACAATCGTCAAGACATCTATCATTCTAACTTAGTCCATTTATATAACTATTACTATACATTATTGTCTCCGCCAGGTCGAAGGCGTGGCCGAGACTATGTTTTGCACCCTGTCCGTGTGTGTCCGTCCGTCCGTCTGTGAGTCATACACAAAACAAAAACAAAAATTGCATCACACATTCAACATCATCAGGCACATCAAAGAAAAACTTACAGAGGCATTACAGACACAGGCAACCAAAGATCATTATTCTAACAACCAATTGTCCATACATGACCTTCAGGGCACTCATAACATGCTTTTCTGCGATTGTCTATTCTGACACTGATGTATATGAAAAAGACAGGGTCTAACAGTGTGGATTTCATGTAGATCTCAGATGTCATGTTGATGACATCATCTTGAGTTCTCGACACTGATGTCGTATCGCTGTGGCGTTATTTGCCTCTCCATTCACTCAATTATGAAATTAAAGTTTGAAAAAAGTGCCAAAAATATAAGTATTTGGAGATTTACCTCCTTTGCCTACGGGCAATATGCACAAGAAATGTGGTGCTGATCAGTTCAGTGGTTTGCGGGATTAGCCACGGACAGACACACAGACAGACACTCAGACCCTCTTCTAGATTGCTCGGCCAGTCCGGTGACACGCCTAAAAAAGTAACTAAACCCATCCTCTACACTGAGCACCATGAAACAAAGGGCAGAAATTACTTGAAAGAAATAGTTGCCTCAAGTCTTAATGCTTCTCAAAGAAGACATATTGTTTTATTGTGTGTTCCTTGAATATCTCTCTGCAGTGTTTCCAGTGTGGCGGGGCGGAGGGACCAGTGGTGCTGGAGCTGGTAGATGGGCCCAGGGCTGGGGCTGGGGCCGCTGCATGCGATGGGAAACAGGAGGGCCAAGAGAAGGCGCTCATGCCCCGGTGTTTGACTGCCCCGTCTGGTGTGTCCTGTGCCGGGGAGGATGGACCAGGCTCAGGGAGGCTTGTCAGAGACGGACAGGTGCCATTAGACTACCCACAGACATGCTCAGCATCAAACTACCCTGGGGTAGTTTTGATGTCTTTGACACCCACCAAGTTCCCAAGGTAAGTGGGGAAGTAAGAAACTTGCCTTAAACCTACTTTTCAACCGATTTCACGGCCGCAGACAATTTCAGAATAAAACCATGACAGTTCTGCTAGAGTTATGGCACGCTCCTGTCATCTCTATCGTTTGGTGTAAGGTGGGCATAAAACTCAGTCCGAGCTGTTTCAAGTCGAGTCTTTTTCTTGTCTTGACGTTCTGATCAAATCAAATGTGTTTAATATTATGGTAAGTTTTTAGTCTTGGCACATGCTTGTGAAGTCCAATGATATGAACATTGTCAACAACCAATTAGTCTCGCATAGCCAGACGTTTCGATAGCTATGTAGAGATCTCTGAAAGTCTGGCTGTGCGAGACTAACAGCCAATCGGCGTGCTCTTATCCTTTTTTTCTTATCTTTTCATGTATTTCATGTTTTCAGTTTGTATGTTTTTTTTTACACATTTTCAAAAGGCACAGCTTCCTCATTAAAGCACATAATTATACAAACATGTTTTTATCTTTAAAGAACATTTATTTTAGTGATGCCATAAGCAGTTAGAGATATTATTTTATGTTCTTTAAACCCATACGTATTAGATAATTAGATATGGAAATACAGAGATATCATATGCATAAAGTACTGTAAGCAAGCAAGATGAGAGTCAGAGATTATCTGTAGATATGGTCTTCCCTGATTTGATCATTTGTTTTATGTTGTATGTTATGTTGTTTCCTTAATCATTTGTTTTGTGAAATGTCATTGTGTTTTCTCATGTGCTCATTTGTTGTGAAAATGTAGTGTCTTGTTCTCCCAGGCCAGCGTAAACATCCGTAAATCCATCCTTTTGCTCCACTAACTTTGTATTCTTGTGGCATTGCCATCATATACTGGCAACAAAGCTTTTCAGAGTTCTGATTGATGTGGTGCTTGTTAGATTTATCACAGTATAACCAACTATTTATTAATACTTTTGGAATAAGATTGGAAAGGGAATTACGCTCTCCTTTGGGTTCTTAATAGTTGAATGTACTTTTGTTCGTTTCCTCGGACATTGTCAGTCTATATTGACATCGATATTGAGAATGTTAATAACACAGCTGCAGTAAGAGCCAGAGGGAGATCATCATGTATGGCTTGTGATGACTGGACACAAGCCATACAAAATGTAAGTTAATCTGTGAAAATGGACGCAGTCCATTTTACTGTGTAGTATTTGACGTACTATGTGACTGGATCCTCAGGTGTTTCGAGAGGATGGCATCATCTCTGGCTATCGTCACCCTCGGAGCTCAGCTCTGGACTGCATCCTCAGCAGCTTCCAGATGACCAATGAAACCGTCAACATCTGGACCCACTTCCTGCCAACGTGGTGTGTAGTACACAGAGATGAGATGTGTTCTTGCTTTACCCAGCTGGGTCATATGCATGCATGATGCAACATGTATATGCATAATCATATGCATAATCATCATAATGCATCACCTGTATGCATAATTACTATGAACTAATATTTGAAAATGGGATTAGTGTACAATTCTATTCAAATACCACTGCACCATCTGTGTGAAGCGTAAATTATTTGATTTGTCAGAGAGCACTGACCAGAATATAACATTTTGCTACGTGAATAAACGTATACAAATTAGGAGAGAGGCTTGTTACTCTCACCATGTATCAGATCCTAGTGGAATTTATCAACACAAACCTCTCCACAAGGGCTTTATTTTTTGGAAGGTTTCATGACGGAACTGTTTTTTTGTCATGTCCCCCAGGTACTTCTTATGGCGGTTTAGCATTCTGTGCTCCATGCTGAACTTCCTGACGGATGGCTACGTTTGGCCGCTGCTGGTGTACATGCTGCTGATATGTGTGTACCCCTTCACATCCAGCTGTGCTCATACCTTCAGCACCATGTCTGCAGAGGCACGTCACATCTGCTACTTCTTTGACTACGGGGCCCTCAGCCTCTACAGCTTGGGTGAGAAACCAAATCATTAATTTGTGATTTTCAGACGAGAACCTAAACAGGTTGGGTGAGTGGGAGGCTACTTGTTTGACTCCCCAGAGCAGTTGGAAAAGTGAATGAGTAACACATTTACTTCTTCATCAGTTATCTAATGAGTTGTCCATGTAAGTGTACTTAATCCACAACTACGTCTATGAAATGGCTCACTGAACAGCTATAAAAGATTGCACTGGGCAGCTCAGGCATGAAATTTAGTAGAATGTAGGGCACTGCTAAAAACAATACACTTCGATAAGTTGCCCTTGATAAATGAAGTGGAATTAAAATGGTACAAGTAGCAATGGATGACTGGCACACAGAACAAAAAAGGAGTTCAGATTAGATTCTGTATTTTAAATGTTTCTATTTGATACATCACAGGGCTGTACAGACTTTCTTTAGTTCCTCAGTTCAACATGGTCTGCTGCATGTAACCCTGACCACCGCAGAGAAGACAAACAAAGGACAGTTTGTTACCACACAAACCCTTGTGTCCCTATTCTCATTTGGTAAAAAAAAATTGCCCATCTAGAAGCTCACGATTCATCGCGGCGGAAGTTACGCAACGTGTTGCAAGCTTGCAGATTGACTATTTTCAAAGAAGAGATTTGATGTAAAAAAAAAGAGAGGACCAAGTATTGAGCCATACCCCGGTCAACTAAGTATTTAGGGTTTAGTGGTTGAGGCCCAGGCACATGCACAGCTCAACCTTTGCAAACCACAAATGGTTCAAGACTTTTGGTCAAGACATTCCTGCTGATTCATGTGTCTTAACAAAGCCAGATTTCAAAATGCCACCACAAGTTTCAAGCAGTCTAAAGCAGTGGTTCTCAAACTTTTGTCAATGTCAAGGACCTCCAAATTGATATGTATTTTGCCACGAACCCCTGTCTGAAAAGATTTTGTGCCTGGGACCCGTCGCATCAGGAAACTTTACATTACAATCATTTAGCAGACACTTTTATCCAAAGCGACTTACAATAAGTGCATTCAACATAAGTAGGCAAGGAAACTACTAATCACCAGAAGTCTTAAGTGCATTCTCTTCTAAAACAAGCAACTAAGAGTATACCTAGTGCTAAGGTAAAAGTGCAATATATCAGCTACCTACTTTCTTAAACAGATGAGACAAATAGTAAAATCAAATGAGCAAGAGCTAAAACAAATAAGTGTATCAAATGAACAAGATCCACGTTGTGGGCTTGTAGATTGGGTATTTTCGAATCAGCCTAAGTATAAAAGGTTAAAGTGGTTAAACTGATTTTGATGCTATATCAACTTGTGTTGCTGGGGAACCCCTGACACTTTTTCAAGGACCCCTGGGGGTCTCCGGACCCCACTTTGAGAATCACTGGTGTAAATAACTACTCAAAGTCAGATGTCACTGGAATGAATCTAGAGTGTAGTATAAGGTAAGGTATTCAGCAACAACCAAGTGATTTGGTTACAACAGGTCACAAATGACACCTGAAAACAGTATAAAGAGTATTGCCTTAGACAAATGTAAGTGCTAATGTTCAGTTGAGAGCAAAGCCTAGTAGGATCACTGTATTTAGGCCACCATTCATGGCTCACTGGGTTGAGTTGAGGTTACAGCTATTGACCAGAACATTTCCAGATGAAAAATAATTTTATGGAGTTAATAATCAGAGCACAAATAACCCTGTTATTCTACACTTAATAAGGTTTACAAGAGTGGGTCAAAATTACATTTGATTCAAGACCATGACCTTGAACCACATGATTGTACTGAACCTTACATGCTCTCGCCAAGAAAATGTAACAATAAGAAATATGACATACTAGCGTGGCTGAAGTTTAAATGCATCATCTACAGCGAATTATCTATGACAAATATGATATGCCTCTCAGTTGCCATAGTAGACTATGCACTGCAGCAGTACATTTAGAATTTTATCAAATCATTTTCCATAATAAGACACAGAAATTTCTGATTCTGCATTGGTGCAGACTCTCCAGGGTGCACCATGCTCAGTTCACCATTTCTAATTATAGAGGAAAATGGCTGGGAAAGATGAGTCAATACTTTGACATGATCACTCAGCTCAGTGCTTTCCATCCTGCAACTTCTGTCAGAGAGAAGTCTGTCTCATTCTACTATTAAGTCGTTGCTGTAGGGCAGAACTGTTTGTGTTTTCTTGTAAATTAATACCCTACCACAGCATCATACAAACGTAGCAGATCCACAAGCTCGAAACGTGCATTTTGAGCTCGTAGATCTGCTACTTTTGCTATTTTTTCATTTGAATCCTGAAAAGTTACCGTTTTTGACATATGAGGTTTCCACCCGACAGAGACGAAGTATACGTCAGCTATCTCCTCGTGTTGTGTGGGGTTCAGAGAGAAACTGCTTTTCAGGTGTCCTTAAATGCTTTTTCTACAAGCAGTGTGAAGAAAATTCCCTGTGGTGTGTTCCTCGGTTCCTCAGCAGGAATTATAGGTTGTGCTCGTCAAACGATTGAGCCAATCCATCACACCTGTCTGAATCTTTATTCATCAAAAAGTCAAAAACTCTCTGATGCCTTTAAAGAGCGTGAGCGATTTGTGCTCTTCATCTTGCTCTCTAGGCAAACAGCAATGGCCAGAGGGTGGCAGTGTTGCAGCACAATGTTGCATCCTCCATGCAATGTAAACCATAAAAATACAGTAGGGATATGGTTTTATCCGCAACTGACCTACTGTATGCTACAGTGTCACAAACAATTGGGTTGTATTAAGGAGGCCGTGGCTGCCCTCTCGTCTTCTGTCAAGCGGATGGTCAGACATATAGTCGAGCCCTGCCATTTCCGCTAAGACTGATGAATTGACTATGGGGCATGCTACTGCCCTTATATAGACAGGTTTCCTGTTAGTAAACATGAGAGGATATGACCGCGCAGAGCCGGGGGTAGCCTATAGAGGGCGCCATTACCCGCAGCAGCTCTGGTCAAATGTCCATTCATAAAATAAATGATCTTCACCGGGTTTAATGAAAGTAGATTAAATTATGCAGTTTGTAATACCTTGTTTACTCAATAAAAATGATTTGTCGGAAGTTGGATCTGTTTGTATATAATAGCAGCATTATGCCTATTATGCCTATAATATCTAACTCCCGAACATAACAACAGAGTGAACGGCGCAACAATTCGTTTCCCCCGAGCATGCGCAGATTGCGCATTCTGCTCTGTGATGACGTCGCGCGGAAATCCGTCTATAGGGACAGTCCTCCTCGGGGTGTATGGCACAATGGTGGTCTAGTGGTAAAGGGACTATAACAGAAATAAACTGAAGGACATAAGTTTTTTTTTTTTTTTTTTGTTCTTTATTTACCCAGGGTAGTAGCTGAGCACAAGTGCTCATTTTCAGCAACGCCCTGCACATAGAAACACACAGACAGACAGACACATTAAAACCTGGGAGCTGACTAGTACAACCACAGTCTTATACTGTTGGCCACTACGCAGCTCCACTGGAGCAGTTGGGGTTCAGTGCCTTGCTCAAGGGCATAAGTGATTTGTGTTTATTTTACAACGTGAGAGTGCACAGGTGACTGCTGGTGTCAACTGTTTACAAGATTCAGCGAGTGATGAGGATTTGAATTGTGGATAGACCTCCTGCTTCAACAGACATACACGCACTAGAAGGAGCAGCTTGACCGTCCAATATGGAGGCCACGTTGATGCATCGCTCCAATGAACAGCAGTGGCCAATGCGTTATCTACGTGTGTATATATACTTATTGTAAGTCGCTTTGGATAAAAGCGTCTGCTAAATGACTGTAATATAACTATGCCCTCAAAGCCCTGTCAGAGGACGAAGCCTGTGATCAGGCTTCGTCCAACTTTCCATAGGGCATGTATAGTTTCCATTTTAGAAAATAACTGTAGAGTTCCACCCTACAAAAACAATGATTTGCTTAATAGTTCTTCACTATCAGCCCCGCCAAGATAAATGTTTGTTTGGCCTCACATCCTCTTGTCTCTGAATAATGTGTCTCTTTCATTGTTGCAACCCTTAGGGAGGTTTTTCTAACAACCCAGTGAACTATGCCTAAATCTACCCTTATTCCTAAACGTAACCTCAGTAAAACGGTGCCAAAACCTAACCTTCTTCCTTACCGTAAGACTTGGAATGTATCACATTGTTTGTATTTGGCTTTACTTCATGGTTGTGTGTATATTTACAGTATAGGAGTTTCCAACCAGACTAAAATGTACTAAACTAATGAGCTTTTCAAATAATGTGGCTCCTGGCACTGCAATCCTTAATCTGCCACAGAGCTCTTTAGTTACAAGATGTGTGCTGTCTCAAATGTCCAAAGGTCCATTTCAGGGCTACAAACCTGCATTGTCACTGCATAGTGACAAACTAATTTGTCTTGAGCTGCGCCTGCATGAAGAATTTGCTACAGTGTTCAAACATGTTGCAGTTGCTCTTTAGAGAAGTAAGCAACCTTGCTCGTAGTTTGATATATTATCCTAGTGTAGTTACATTATTTATATTATTGTTATGATAGATGAGGAAAATAACGTGAATAACATAAAAATGTAAGTAGTACTCTGTGTGTGTGTGTGTGTGTGTGTGTGTGTGTGTGTGTGTGTGTGTGTGTGTGTGTGTGTGTGTGTGTGTGTGTGTGTGTGTGTGTGAGTGTGAGTGTGTGTGTGTGTGTAAATATAAAATAATGTCACCAATACTGTATAGTACTGACATCATAGGCTGGCCTGCAAGTCTTATCTGTTTGTGTCCCTTTTATGTCCAACCTGATGAATGTCGGTGACCAAAACATTGATTTGATAAAGCAGAGAAAAGTGTGTGTGGAGGTTGCGTTTTTGTTTTGTATGAAGGTTTTATGGAATTCACTCCCAACAACACCACACATGTTTTTAAGAGGGTGCATGTTGATTTTACTCGTGTCCTTTATGCCCATGTTGTCACCAATATGATGTCATAGGCTGGCCTCCAAGTACTCAGAAAATGTGTACAACGGCTATTATGCGTTTTGAAAATGTGCTTTGGTGACTTCCTTTTGTTTTTATTGTCAGGCTGTGCCATAACCTATGGGTCCTATGTCATGCCAGACTGCTGGGTCAACAGTTGGCTTCATCAGTACTTTGTACCCATCGCCATTGGCAACACGCTCTTCTGCACCAGCTTGTCCTGTTATTCCAGGTAGGAGCCTGTTATCCATCCCCACCATACCTCTGGAAGGGATGCAGCACACATTTAATTATGATTGTTTCTATTTGAAAAGACATATTTAAGAGCACTTGCTTTGAACAATGTAAATGTTCTTTTTTATTATAATCAGCCATCACTTTTCTACTGCTAAAGCTCAAATAGAATTGCACTGATTAATTGAAGTTTGGATATTTACTTTTATTTTTATGATCTTTGGAGTCAGTGCTTTAGTTTAGTTTAATATTTGTACTATACAGTGGTAAGAAACCCAAGCAGGCGTATATGAAGACTTTCCCTAAAAAAGGGGGTGAATAAATTACTTGAATCACTGTTTGTGATGTGAACAATTGTAAACTAAGAAAGGAAGAGACATTCAATAAAAACAATAAAAAAAAGGGCAACAAATGGAAATTGGTTAAGCAAGTCTAATTATTTATCTTTTTGATAAAATGCTTTTTAAGTGTTCAGGCAGATTGTAAATTGACCTTGAGTAGTCCTAAAAATTAAAAAAAAGCCATGTGGAGATCAGAAGATATTCTTGTAGGATAATTGTGTACATTATTATGAATTAAAAACAGACCACAGAAGCTTGTAGGGAGAAGATTTAATCTGGTGTGATGGTGTGCATTAAAATAATTGAATTATGAATGACATTTTATTTCAGTTAACAACAGTAGTGCATGCACTACTGTGGATGTAGTGAGATGTTAATAATCTCACTGCATCCACTGATCGGCTATGATAAAGTACTAATAACAAAGATTTACTCAGCGGTGCTATTTGGATTAAACAATATAATTTCAAGGTCTCACAGTGATTTCATGACTTAGATTGAGAAGTACATAAATGGTATTTCTGCCAAGAATTTCAAGCATGTGTGGCTCGAGTGGCCGCCACAAACATAGCTTGACCATATTGAGACTATTCTGATTTCTCGTTCGCATACAGTTATATAAAACAAGGAGTGCGGTGCCCGGCGTGATGTCGGTCTGATGACATTAGGTATGTCCATATATGGGCATAAAAGGACATGGACAGACAAATACAGAGATGGGACGGTCGGACGGACGGACGGACGGACAATTTATAATACGCTAAAACTAGTTAAAAGGTTAAAAACGATTTAAGAAAGGTAAAGACAGGGGGTTGGGATACAGAATACAGATAAAGAGATATCCATATATGGATGCATGAAAGGGACAAAGACAGACAGACAGATGCAACAGGTACGATGGGTATGGCATAACCGGGTGGGGCATGCTTTTGTTCCCAACTTGCATGGTCCCAGAGCACAGGTCTAGTATAAAAGCATACTATGACTAAACGCTTAGGCTTTATTCATACTGAAGGGAAGTCTGGTTTGTTTCTCAAATACGATCTTTAATACTGCCTGTTATTTGCATGTCATCAGATCGGATTTGTGTATTCAGACATAGTCAACCTATCTGCATTGTTTGCTGTAATAACGATGTAGCAACAGGCATGAGTAATGCTATAATTATACTCTGTTGTACGATGGTGTTCAGGTACCAGTGTCAAGACTGATACACGTCTTTAGAAATCTGATTTGAATGAAACCACCTAGTAATAATGCGGTTCAAAACGGATCATTTTCCATGTGTTTCTTTTTTTGTTGTTCAAACGTGATAAAACCAAGTCTGAACATAGCCTTACTGACTCTGCACCCCATATGTCTCCCTAGGTTCCTGGAGTTACAGTTCCCACGCAGAAGTAAAGTTCTTAGGACAGGGGCATTCGTCTTTCCATTCCTCTTCGACAACATTCCTCTATTCTACAGAGTGAGTGTCATTCTGGTCAGAAAAGTTGATTTCCAAACCGCGTTCTGTATTTTTTTTGGGAAAAGTAATTCCCGAACGTTTGTCACATACAGTATTTCTAAAATATTCAGCATGCCATCTGTGGTGTTTTTTTTTTCAATCAATGACTTAAGAGAACTTTTCTTCAGTTCTTTTTTTTTTAGGTTTGTTCAATCATTTTGTTTTGTTTTGAGTACTGCAGATTGTTTCCTTGTTTTCAAAAGAAACACATTTTCAGTCCCAGTTTTAATTGCAAAATGATGTACTTGCATGCACAATACATGCTCCTTCTGACATCTGAAAAATCTTCTGGTTCGGACAGGCTTTCCGAACTAGTTTGGAGAGTCAGAATATCTGGGGGTGCATGAAAACGCTCTGAGACCGCACATCAGAAGTTTGGAATAACGTCGTCAATTTGTAGTTATATTACCCCCCTTTCCGAAGAAAAGTTTGGATGTCGGAAGGAGCATGTATTGTGCTTTATGTAAGAGCTGAGATCAGATTAATGCCAGTCTTTAATACTTTTTCTGACTAACCTCGAAACTGATGGGGAAAAAAAGGGGAAAAAAGAAACTGATTTGCTATTTGAATAAAAAGTAAATGATGTGTTGCTTTAATTAATTACTTGCTTGACTGGAATTATTTTCTCCAGTTGGCCTGTTTTATTTGTCTCATCAGCTATTTTCTATTTATTCATTCATTTTTATGTTGGTAATTGTTTTCTGTATTCACCCGATTCATACTTTCTCCAAATTTAAATCTACTTTCTTCGCCTGTTGTCATGTACACACGCACACACACACACACACACACACACACACACACACACACACACACACACACACACACACACACACACACACACACACACACACACACACACACACACACACACACACACACACACACACACACACACACACACACACACACACACACACATTTATGTCCATTGTCTCATCACCCTTTATGGCAGACTTATTTTGACGTATGCATCTGTTTGCATGTATAGCTGCTGCTGTGGTGTACAGGAGGTGACAGTTACAGCGAGGCATTGCCCAATCACTGTTACCACCTCCTCTTTGCTTTCCTCACCTGCTTCCTGTTTGCGTCTCACCTCCCGGAGAGGCTGGCCCCGGGGCGCTTTGACTACTTTGGTATGTCCACCATCACGTTTTTACATTGTGGCTCTGTAGGACGCGAGCCTTCTAGAAATGGGTCTGTGTGTGTGTCTGTGTGTCTGTCTGTCTGTCTGTCTGACCGACTGACTGACTGTGTTTGTGCATGGGTGTCCACTGTCCAGGGCTAATCTCGCAAACTGATTGGTCGATCGGCACCAAATTGCTTGTGCGTGCTGTCAGTAGGCCATGAAAGTAACTCCACACATTGTTTCTACATATGTTTTATGTATTTTTTTAATATTTAAATAACATGTATAATCAGTAGCCTATTACGTCTACACATATACTGATACATTTTGTAGTGAATTGGCAGTACTATAATTGATATTGCGCAAAAGAACAAGGCAAGTATATGTACAAACTACATTTGTATCATACCAAAGAATACATTAAGATTAAGGGAAATAGAAGCATGAATTCCACTAAAATTATGTCAATGTTTGTAAGTTAACTTATGATCAAATCTGATCATGTACATGTTTTGTGAATCAGGCCCATTCTGTCCTCGCTTGACAACTACTATTGACATGCCCTTGAGCAAGGCACTTAACCATTGATCGCTCCAGTTGAGCTAGTCACTGCTCACCTGTAAAAAACTAAACAGTAGTTGTACAGTGGGTCGCATTTCTGTATGTGTGTAAAACTATCCGTGAGGTCTAATAAAAAAATGGTTGGAGTTCACTTACTGTAGTTTATCTGACATACTGTTTATGCGGTTCAGTGGCTTAGAAGTTTTTCACCACTCTTTCAGAAAGCTCAAATGTCATCATTGCACCTAATGATCTCATTCTCTACCTGTACAGGCCACAGCCACCAGCTCTTCCACATCTGCGCCGTGGTGGGCACCCACTTTCAGATGGAGGCGGTGATAGCGGACATGTCCTCACGTAAGATGTGGCTTGTGGCCCAAGGGGCCATTCCATCGTTCCTGGGCACCATCGGGGCACTGGCCTTGAGTCTCATCCTCAACCTAGGCATCATTTGTATCTTCAGTGCTCCCCTGCTTTGTAAACCCCATCAAGCTGCCAACCAGCCACAGACGTCGCTGGGTGAACGCAAGGAACAGTGAGGGTATTATAAAATAGCTGCTGCACCTTCCAGTGCAAAGGGTGTGGCTGTACTAATTGCCACATGTTTTATTGTTTGAGATAATTACAAATGTTTGTGGTAGTACTTCTGTTGTGAACTTTTTTTTTAATGTTTTGATACTTTGTCTTTGATACTAAAGCATTATTTCTAACTGTTGTGTATAACTTTGTTTTAATATTCACTCGTGTTCACTGTTTACTCGGATGGAAGCTGAAAGCTGAAAACCCAGGTGTTTTGGTTGTTATGTGTTAAGTTTATAGCTCATGTTTAAAGAGGTGCACATGTAAACGTATCAGGCTCTGGGTTGAATGAAGCATTTGTCTTAACACAGCACCCAAGTGCCTTATGGTAGCGCTACACTAAATTTACAAAGTTTACAATATGTTATTAAATATAACACAGTGCTGGTTTAGTAAAATCTCAAACTGGACAAAAAGAAAGGTTTCTTGGCAGGTATTTTTTTTGATAAATAATTCCATCCATGTTGGCCAAAACTGTATGTCACTGGTGCATCTTGATATTGTTTAATAAAACTAATGTAAAAATGTAAAAGAGAAAATATATATTGTTTTTATAACTGTAATATCTGGTTAGTATGGCTTTTCAATAAAGTTGTAATCAATGCTGGCCATCTCAGTGAAATCTACATACTGTAATATGATGCAGATTTGATTGCCAGCCCCTACATATCGCTATTGATTCCACTCTATACTGGCTTGAATTGATTTGTTGGCCAATGTGGTTCTCTTTGATTGTCTGCCTTATTATGAGCCTTAACCTTTACTTGCAACAGAACATTCGGTAGCATGCCTGTGATTAAAACACAGGTGGCAATTTATTGGGTATGTTTCTATGGTAACTATAGTTGCCATGTGCCCCCTGATGTTTTTTTTATTTTTTTGTTCCTGCAAAAATACTGTACTTTGTCATTATTCCATCTCGAATGACAGGTTGGGAAGGCCTCCGTTTGAAAGTCTTTCATATTGGGCAAACGTTGTTGTTGGGCAGAAACCTTGTATCTGCATAATATTTCAACTTTTTATGTTTTTGTAAAACGATGCCCTACTTCATCATACAAGAGTGTGAGCACAACTGTGAGCTTGTAGATTGTCTATTTTCACTATGTTTATTTTTATATAATAAAAAAGTAACGGTTTTGGACATACACGGTTTCCACCCGACAGCAACGCTATAATCAGTACTGTATGTGTTTTTTGCCCCTGGTGTTAGAGCAATGACTTCTCATGTGGTGCCATTCTTCACATGCCATTGAAGTTTTCTGTTCTAGTGCCATTTATGATGTTATTAGTTCACTGCAACCATCTTGGGGAATGGAGAGACATTTTGCATTTCAGAACAAAATTGAATAACATTACTCTTTGGTCTTTCATTCTTTCATATTACTAAAGGCTATTGTTTACATTTACTATTGAAATTATAGTGACTAATTATTTATATATATATACACAGACACACACATACATTTACATAATATACATGCAGCAAAACATTTTGTTAACAGTGTTGATACAGTATCAGAAAGACAAACCATAAGCAAGCTTCAGAATTTTGCTCTATATTGACCATTGTAGAAAGTCTGCATTTCCAGTTTTGGAGACCTACAGTACAATATAGAAGAGGGGAAATTACTCATAATATTGTGATCATTATTTAGATTTAAGTTAGTAAAAAAAGATAGTATGCGTTCATAGTGCTAGCACAGTAGGATAAATGTGCATTGTATTTGGCAAATCACGTGGAAGGCTTATCTGTATAAAGCACAGCACATGTTGTTCGCACAGGTAACACAACTTTCCAATGCATACATTTGTTTTTCCGAAACGTATGTTCTTTGAGTAGGTCTAGAAGAGGGAACGGTATGTGATATTGTGGTAGGAGAGAGGTACATGGATATTATTGCAGGTGGCTTTAGTGCTTGAGTGGAATACAGAGCCAACTGTATAGTGCATTTGAAGAATCACACAGTACGCATGCACACACACACATAGGCACACAAACAATTTTGTATGAGAATAAGAGTATGTGTAAAAGGTATTTTGAAGGGTAGAACATAGAGCATATGAGTCATATTTTCCTTATATCACTGACAAAACAAGCCTTGGCCCACAGTCTGGATTCCTGCACCTCATCTCCTTGGTGGGGTTTCTATTGATTTTATTTCCTCTGAGGTCATCATCTTACCCACACTTCTCTATTTTGACCCCGTTGATTCTTGGAATTGTGTCATTACTGGCCTCTGATGTGGTATTATCGACCCAAACTGGTTTGGAATTAATTTATTCAACGCTGCTGTGGAGGCTAATTTATACTCAATCTTGCACAATACAAATATGTATTTTCAACTGAAGACAGTGTTGATGCAGGCCAAGAAGTACAAATGAGTCTTTATTCTCTTTGTCATTTTCTGTTGTACAAGATAGAACATGCTGACAATTTTGCCACTGTGGAAGCTTGGAGCCACCCCATGTGGTATTTTTTTATTTGCAATAACCCCATGAAAAATCTGAGAATCAGACTTTCAGCCCTATTTGTATGAATTACCATAAGATACAATTAACCTCAATGGCAGATTTTCCATGGTCACATTTTGTATTGATTTATTTATTATTTCTGTGGTGTTGTTGTTGCTGCTATTGTTGTTGTTGTTATTGTTATTATTAGGTCCTGTAGCTGTTGTAGGCTAATTCACTTCATTTTGACTATTTTACAGCTTCTTAAGATGTCTTGTACAAAACAACATTTAGGTTAAAGAAACAGGAAAGTTATGTCAGTCAGTAGCATACTACTCATCATCATTCTTTTGTTCATATTGAAGGAATGAAGGTTACATTTGATAAAACAGAAGAAGTAAAGACTTGGATCAGGTGATATTGGGACCTACAGAAATTGTGTCTTCATCACTACTCACAAAAAAATGCATGTTAGGGAATTTTATTTAAATCATATTTGTGCCTCTTTAACCATTTATATACTACCTTTCCTATGATATAATTCACTATAGGTTTTGGAAGAACTTCTGTAATACTAATTCCTTTAAAATGTCAATTCGTAATTGTTCTCCACTGTCTATAATTTGCTATATTCTTACTTTACTAAACCTTTGTAATAAATTGTGCATTTTATTTTATAAATGTAACCATTTGCACTGGAATAATTTCAATAAAAAAGAACTCACCACAGCTTGGATGGCATTTTGCTTTGGAATGTGCTGTTAAATAGCTGGATTTGACTTGGATTCTCTACTTACTTTTCTCCCAACAATCTTTTTTTTTTTTTTTTACCATAAATGAATGAATTAATGAATACTTTATGATCATTTCACCAATGTTGCCAAGTCCGCTTATCATAAAGCGACTTACTTTGGGCTTGTTGTTGTTGAGCTTCCACTAATGTTGTTTAAACCAGTGGTTCTAAAAAGGCCTGTCTGCAGACCCCCATCTGAAAATATTTTGTGCCAGGGACCCCCAAACAAGATTTGTTGTTAAAATGTTTAAAAACATTTTAAATATTTTCCCAAAATGTTATATTTAAAGTAGCTCGTTTATTTTGGTCGCTGGCCGCTTGTTTCCTTCGCAAAACCTGGCAACGCTTCACTTGTGTATGCTTGTAGATCGGGTGGCTTGGCCTAGGCCTAGCTAACCTCAGTCCCAGCCTCACTCATCTACGAAGAGAAGAGGCCTAGCAGGTGCTAAAAACGCAGAGCCAGATGAGAGGAAGCAAAGTGTCGTTTCATCGTGCACTTTGCAGTGAGAACAATGTGTCATATTTTGCTGAGCAGTAGCAACATGAAGAAAATGTGCCGCTTTGAATTGTCAACCAGCAGGTGCTACATTGGTGAGTAGGTGTCAAGTAACTCAAGTACTGTACTTAAGTTTGTGTTTTTTGTTGTACTTACTGGAGTATTTCCAACTTTCTGTACTTTTACTTTTACTCCACTATACATTTCAGAGGCAAATATACTTTTACTCCACAATTATTTGAAAACTTTACTAGTTACTTTGTATATTTTTTGTATAGTCACTTCAGCCTTATATACATTTCGGACATTGTCGTGATGGGACGCATTGTGAGCTTGCTATTTACCGTTACGTTTAAGTACATTTTGATTGCAATACTTTTGTACTTTTACTCAAGTATATTTTCAATTCCGGGACTTTTACTTGTAACAGAGTATTCCTACGAGAGAGAGAGAGAGAGAGAGAGAGAGAGAGAGAGAGAGAGAGAGAGAGAGAGAGAGAGAGAGAGAGAGAGAGAGAGAGAGAGAGAGAGAGAGAGAGAGAGAGAGAGAGAGAGAGAGAGAGAGAGAGAGAGAGAGAGAGAGCTCAGCATACATGTTTGAAAATAAGAATAATAGTTTGTGTCTGTCTGTAACAAAAAAAATGGCTGGGTTTCCGAGGCTAGTGTCTGTCTAGTTGTAGGCTAATAGGCCTATTATTAGTAGTAGTATTTTAAAAAAAAATAACTGACTTTCAATGTTCACCTTTTTCTGTATTTGTGTTAATTTGAAGTGTGGTGGCCTACAATTGTAGTTATTCCATTTGGACACTAGGTGATAGTCAATACTACAGTAAGTGAGTAGTAAAAAAGTTGTCCTAGTATTTGTATGCACAGTAAGCCTGTGTGTGATACTGAACAGGAGAGGGCAGAACGATGCAGTAAACAGCTGAGCATTTCAACATGAACATTTTCTATAGCTCCAAGGTTGAGAGAGTGACTGATATCCTTCTATAATTCTAGTAACCTCTGTCTGTTTGTCTCTCTGTAGTGGTAGGTGAAGCTACCCGGTTCTCCTCACTGCCTGGACCAATTGCTCTGATTTTGCACACAGCCATTGACCATTACCATCTGAACACAACTGCGAAGCCCGTTTTTCAATTTCATCAAATCTCAGCTTCTTATTAGCGTTTTTGTGTCAAACCACCGGCTTCGAATGCTATCAATGCATTGAATGGGAGATTATCACGTTTTATCAGACCATTGAATGGGCGAAGTAGGCGAGCTACCGTCTACCCCGCGATTTGTCAGACCATTCATTGGGCGTAATCAGGAGCTACTGACCTACCGACGGAGGCGGAGCAGTCCCCACAACAATATTTACGATTCTGTCCACATCGGTACATAACTCGAACGGCGCTGAGTAGGCACAGGCGAGGGTCGCACCGCTCCGGACGGCAACTCAGTCGCCTTAGCTCCTTCGGTGGCCCGTCGCGGGGCTCCACCTCGCCTGAGACTGCGCGCCTCCGTCATGGTCCGAAACCGAAACAACCAAAACCAAAACCGAAACTAAAGTATTTAAGTCATCTCCGTCGGTAGGTCAGTAGCTCCTGATTACGCCCACTGAATGGTCTGATAAATCGCGGGGTAGACGGTAGGTCGCCTACTTCGCCCATTCAATGGTCTGATAGAACGTGATAATCTCCCATTCTATGCATTGATAGCATCCGAATCAGGTGGTCAAACACTGTCGCCATGGTAACGGGGCTGCCCAGCTATGGGACGAACTGCCTCCCGGGTTGCCACATCATGTGCGCATATCCCCCCACGGCTGCGCTGCGCCGACCGGGTATGGTCTAGTAATTCTGAAGGACAATTAAAAGCTCTTATCATAACTACATTTGAGTGTCAGATATTAAGCGTTTTGCGTTCATAGTTACATTTGAGCTACATTTGGAATTGAAAAATTCTAAACATATCGGTCAACACAGAGTGGTACTCTGGATAAAAGCTTCCACCACATTTTATGTTTCTTAGAGCAGGGGTCTTCAACAGGGTGTCCGGGACCCCTAGGGGGTCCTCCTCAGAGTAACTCAAACATAAAAGCCTGGGTATCGAGGCTATCCTCAGAGTTACTACAGGGGGTCATTATGAACATTAGCCAAAAATAGCAGATCTTCAAGCTCACAACCTCAGACTCGCCTCGCACTGCGAGGCGTTGTGAGCTTGTAGATCGGCTATTTTCTGAGATTTGGTGTAGAGGGGGAAAAAAGAGCAGACCAAGTACAGAGCCAATGGTCAAGCTGACTAAATATTGACGGTTTAAAAGGTTAACTATCTGAAATACTATCCAACTATCTATGAAATTTAAAAAAGTTTAATCTGCAACACTATTTGTAGTGGGGGTCCCTGCTTCATCTGTCTCTCAGCTAGGGGGTTCTTGGGCTGAAAAAATGTCTTTGTGACTGACCACTAAAAGCTCACACAGTGGCGTTTCTGGCCATGCACCTTAGCTGAGACACCTTTTCAGTCAGTATCATGGTCGGTATCATGGTCAGTATCATGGTCGGTATCATGGTCACTTAGTATCATGGTCAGTAGCCTATCATGGTCAGTATCATGGTCAGTATCATGGTCAGTATCATGGTCAGTATCATGGTCAGTATCATGTTCAGTATCATGTCAGTATCAAGTCAGTATCATGGTCAGTATCAAGTCAGTATCATGGTCAGTATCAAGTCAGTATCACGTCAGTATCATGGTCAGTATCATGGTCAGTATCATGTCAGTATCAAGTCAGTATCATGGTCAGTCAGTATCATGTAAGTATCATGGTCAGTACCATGGTCCGTGTCCAGTCAGTATCATGTCAGTATCATGGTCCGTATCTGCCTTTTTGCAATTCGAAAATATCACCTATAGCCTACAGTTTCTTTTAAAGATTTATTTTTGGGCTTTTTTATGCCTTTTTTGATAGTACAGAAGGTAGACAGGAAATGGGGAGAGAGAGATGGGGAGTGACATGCCGCAAAGGCCGTCGGGATGAAAAGGTTCTTTGAATTTTGAATTATTAAAAACAAAAAATAATAATGTTCTGTCATTTTACAAAATTGTAAGAAAAGAAAAGAAAAATACATATTGTGACAAAATGGGTCTGTGCTAAAAAAAAAAGAAAAGGGTCCCGGCCCATTGTTTGGGAAACACTGCGCTAAAGAGGTAAAGGGTGGGTGGGGATGTAGAGGGTGCATGGATGGTGTGATAGCATTACTCACAATCCATTACCATTCCCAGAGGAGGCTCCACAGAGCGCAGTGAGAGCAAAGAAAGTGTGAGGTAAGGAGAGGCTGGTCTAGAATGTTTGGAAGGTGTTTGTTTGCTCGCAGCCCTCGGAAGGCAATATGAAACGTGATTATTCCTTTTCAGTAACCGGTGAGTTTTCCACTGAGACGGTACAGGTTATTGATTTCAGTCTCTCATTGTCAACATAATAGAAGCTGCACTGTTAAGCAGCCTTAAGTGTGGACAGTAATTCATTGACATTCAGAGACATACTATATGACAGACTGAGTGATTGTTTGATTGACTGACAGAGGCAAGATACAGTACTGGGCAGGAGACATAATTATTTAATCATTTGTTTTTTATTTAAGGTCCAACAATATACAAAGTGCTGGGGTAACAATACTTGAAGAAGAAATGTCCTTTTAACAATGATACAGAGTATATACATACAGTATTTACATTCAAAGGCATCACAATGGTTTTTATTCTTAAAATGTCAGCTTTGCATTTAAAATGTCCACTTTTCCCCTTAAAGCGTCCCATTTGTAGGTTAAAGGTGGGAATCCAACATGAACTGCGGGCTTTGTCTTTGTTTTCTACATGCACGTTCCCTCTGGACGGGTGGTCAGTCACGCGCCTCACTATCTCTGTTTTCACCCCCATCTGTCACTCCTCCTGGCGTTCAATCAACTACATCCATCTGTTACACTGCAAAAATAATTTCATCTTTAGGCCTTTAGCCTTTATTCCACTTTCAACCTGGCACTTTAAATCTTTAATTTATTAATGTATTAATTATCATTTGATATTTTATAAGTGAAAACATCTGCCAGTGGTGTGCGTGAAATAAAATAATTTGTTTGCGGTGCAGTTTCATGTTTCAATAAAGTAGACTGCTCCTTGACTATCAAGATAATGTCACTATAGACATGTTGCTTTTCATAGTAAAGTTAACACATTTTGATTAAAAAAAAGAAACAAGATTCAGAATTAGTTTGAATCTCCTTGTACAGTGTGTATTATTTTGCAGTGCGCTACTGTACTGTATATCTTCAACTTGTTCTTTATTAGATTGCTAAACAATACTTTGATACTGAACGCTCGTGCTTAAGGTCTTTAAATTGCATGTTAAACATAAGTAAATGGTACAAAAGCCACACAGTACTATGGATGTGTTTCTTGCAGCCAGGCCACATGTCAAACCAATGTTCTTTGGAAGTATTTTGTTGTTTAAATTGAATAGTATTTTACAGGAAAACTACCAGCATTATATATTTATATAAACAATGTAAACGTAGCCAATACACCAGGAAACACATTCACTGCTGATAGAATCCTTTTTGTTCTTTTTTAAATTTTTCTGAAAAATATTATGACACATGAGATCTGATACATTAGAAACAAACTATTTTTGTTAAGTCACCAAAATAAAAAAATAAAAATGGCAATTTTAGAAAATTGAATCATTCAACTTTAAGTGTTAATGAATAATATACAGTCAAGTTTATCCAACTTCAACCGCTACTCGTATCAAATTACTGCCTGCTGTGCACAAACCTTTTAAAAAGGTTTCTGGCCAACGCTCAAGTGCCCTCTTATAATCATTGTTCCATTTTAAAATTATGCCAGTCACATCATAAGTGTTTATCTACTTTTTAGTCGTATAAAATGTAGTATACAGTAACTCACATTTATGACTTGCAGTGACTCAAACTTGGCCAAGTCTCCCCTTCACAACCCCCCATCATTTCGTATCATTGAAGAGCAGCTGTAGTTCGTCTGGTAAGTGAATATGTACTGTTATGCTCAATTTATACTAGGTTGTGTATCATCTACAAGCTCACAACACGTCGCAATGTGACGCGTTGTGAGCTTGTAGATCTGCTATTTTCAGCACACAACACCGGTACACAACAAAGTATAGATTAGGCTTTACTCAACCCTCTTCCATGCACGGCCCTCCATGAACTAAACTGTATATCATATACACCATGAAACAGTGTGGTAAACATTTGACAGGTCTAAAAGCCACCTTTTTTAATTTGTAACACAAGAGGGTAGTGATTAGGGTCAGGTTTGAGTTGTTATGAGAGGATGTTTCTCATCCAGTCCTAAAAGAATCATGGCTGGGGAAAATAGAAAAAAGAAAAGAAAAACACAACAACAACAACAACAACAACTGGAAAGTATTAATCAACTAATTAAGTATTAATCATTCAACCCACATTAATCCACGATGCTCTTCACTGTGTTAATTTGAACATAGACTCTATGAGTATAAAAATGGACCTGGGTCCATTTTGAAAAACAAAAGAAAACAAAACACTGAGTGTAAAAATGGACCCGGGTCCATTTGGGTCCACTCTTACACTCACAGAGTTAAAAGAACCCTGAGTATTTTACTGTGTTTCCTCTGATCCTCTTAACATACCATGGAAATCCAAAGTTCCAAACTGGAACAAATTACATTGCATAATGAAGATTGAGATAGAAACAGAGGAGTACGTTTGAAATCTCTAATCATTTACCAAACAGTCCTCCCAGCGATCAGCCATGATTCCACTGTCCCCCCCTCATTCACCTTTCCCCCCAGCCACTGATCTCCACACCTTGGCACTCTGTCCCCCAGACAGACTCTCCTAACCCAGGATATCCAGGTAAACTGGAGGGTTCTTGACCAAGGCCAGCAGGCGACTGTGGATTTCTTTGATGACCAGCCTCTGGTGGGGCTCTCTCTGCCAGCAGCCCTGCATTAAGAGGTGGACCTCCTTTGGGCACGTGCGTGGTCTCTCCAGCTCTCTGCCCTGCGTGATACACTCAATGGCCTGTCAGTGTAACATTTACAGAGCCAGAGAGAGAGTAGGGAGTATGGAGATACACAAAAGAGGGGAACAGAATGAATGATAGGGAGAAAGGGTGTTTGGAAATATCAGGTAGCAACATTTAAACATAAAAAGACTTTTTATCCCTCCCTGCTAGACTAGCAGCCCGGCTCTAACGATCCCAAACAACATATCTTAAAAAAAACTACAGACTGAATTGCCATGGAATTGTTTGTGCACCTTCATGCTCCCCAGACGATGGCCCCTACAGATTGAAGTGACTCCATTAGGCCAAAAATTCCACTCAAGATACTGCATCTCAAAATCGATTGGGCAGATTGCCATGAAACTCTCTAAGCACATCATACTCTCTGTAAGATTAGTCCTAACTATATGAGTGAACCTATCACCTATCCTCTGGCCTAGTGCCGAAATGAAAACTTTACACATAAGGTATCTCATAATCCAGGATGAACCCTACTACGTTTTGTGACCCTGTGGCTTTTCATCTGCCACTAATGAGCAGCACAGACTCTAGGAGCTTCTTGCAGTGCGTTTGAGCTAGTCTTGTTGAAAGTGATGATGAGAGTGAGAAACAGAGACTGAAAATGAGGAGTTCGACTAATTGGAACATGATAAAACTAAATTGATATTATTTGCTAATCGGGTGTGGAGTAAAAATGTCCTCTGTACATAAAATGTGATGGAGCACTCTAGAGTTTCCTCCCTATTTATTGGCTTATAATGGCCATTAATGATGTACCAAGGACAGGCAGGTTTAAATTAACATAATTCAGCTTTTAATGGTGTTTGGCAAACACAATGCTGGTAATTAACTGATTTATTCTGACACTTCCGCAGTAGTAAGTAAGTTGAAGCAAACCTTGGTGACAAAGAGAGAGAGAGAGAGAGAGAGAGAGTCTCTACCCTCAGCTCTCCATTTACAAGGGTGATCCAACCTCCTCACTATTGTTAACCCTGACTAATCCAATGAAGAGCCTCACAAAGACGGATAATAACCTCCCAAAATGGCTGCCAATCACTACATGCCATGATGGAGAGTTTTAGGATGATTTATCCATGCCATAGCTTATTAGGCGACATGATAATTATGCCTGTTCCTTCATTGGCTGGGATGGATTAGCTTAACAAGATTAAAGCTTATTGGCCCTGGGCAAAGATGAGATCCAATGAGATTAGAATTGAGTGGATGGGAAAAGCGATCTACCCTCCACTTGAAAGGAGAGAGGGTTCTACGCTGTAATGGCACAGTTGCGGTCACGACAGAGTCCCACTTCTAACTTCCCAAGCTTAAAGGGTCGGACTGGACTGCCCTTAATTACTACAAACTTATTGATTGGTGTTGAAGAGAGTATAAAGCTCTCAAAGACCCACGCATATACACATGTCCAAATGTCCTCCCTGACATGGCAAAACAGACCCATGCCCTTGTATTCAGCAGCTTAGTGTACATGCACTGTAGCTGGGTTAGGGATTGGAACTGTCCCCTGTAACATCTACGGTACTGACAAGCATTACTAGGACAGTTAAAAAAGTGTTGCATGGCCATCTCCATACCAACCTACCTCGCTATTGGACAGCTGATACCAGGGCTGTTTGCCGTAGGTAAATATCTCCCAGAGGACCACGCCAAAGCTCCAGATGTCACTCTCTGTGGTGAACTTCCTGTACATGATGCTCTCTGGAGGCATCCAGCGAATGGGCAGCATTGTGCGCCCACCCACCTGAGCAGAAAGATATGGCCACACGTCAGAATTTAGGCCTACACTTTCAACAGTGTCTTATCGCAGATATGGTGTGTTAAATGTTTGGAACTTTCTCACATACACTGTTGTGTGTAGGTTAAATTAAATTGGCAACTAAAGAATTCTGGTCTGTTCAGGCTATTGTTAAATTTTCCAATTTTCTTTTCGTTTCCACAATATTGGTCAGTTCAACCCACTTTAGTACAGTTGGGTGTAGCTAGTGGACCTTTTAGACTCTTGTTTATCAATGTCTTGTTTTGGCCATGACGAGAATACATTAAAATCACAGTTCTTAAAGGGCAAGAGGACTTTGGTAGAGGTTTGGGTTGTGTAGGTACCTTGCCATGATGTAACTCCAAAGGTGTACAAGAAATCGAAAATAATTGCTCCATTGATTAGAAATTCAAAATATGCTGCTCATTGACATTGTACGGTGAAACAGCTCTCAAAGTCACTCTTTTTGCACGTTAACGAACGCAAACAAAGTTGATTCAGGCAACATAGAGCATAACCAAACCCAGTACCGTTAGTCTTTTTAAATAAAAATGTTAACTTCTTGCTGATTTGCTATTTTTATTAGGAATAAAACCCGGACTGACTCCGCAGATCCGGATCCGGATCTTCAAATAGTAACATCAGCAGGAAGTAAACATTTTTATTAAGAAAATAAACTGTACTTGGTTTGGTGATGTTCTATCTATCTATGTTCTATGTTCTGAATCAGCTTTGAGTGGCTTTGAGAGCTGTTTCACTGTACAATAAGGAGCATATTTTGAGTCATCAATTTCTAATCAATGGAACAATATTTTTTTTTTTTACATTAGTTACATCATGGCAAGGTAACTACACAACTCAAACCTCTACCAAAGTGGTCTTTCCATTTAAGTGCATTCAGACACTTTTCCCACCACCTTACCCTGTAGTAATCTGTGCTGTAGATATCTCGGGACATGCCAAAGTCGCCAATCTTGACCACCAGGCCCTCGCCCACCAGGCAGTTGCGGGTTGCAAGGTCTCGGTGGACAAAGTGTAGGGACGCCAGATAGACCATGCCTGAGGCGATTTGGGCAGCAATGTGCAGCATCTGGGGTAAAGTGAGCTGGCCAAGCGGGGGGCATTTAACTTCCTCCAATATGCAGGCATCAGGACCGTGGGCCCTAAAGGTGTGGAGAGGGGATGAAGGCATTTGAGTTGGGGTCATATGACATTGTAAAGTTTGACTTTGTGGTGTAAACATATATGTGTAAGAATCAAGAAATGCCTAATTGTAACCAAAACTGGATTGGATTCAGTTTTTATTAGTTGTATTTATTGCGTTAGAAGCTGAAATCCCAGCTCTCAAGTATAACAGGGAACTTTGCACTTAATTATGTAGCCTATTTGTCGTTAACAACAGAACATCTCAACCTCTGTCTACCTAAGGCTTAAGCCAAGGTTCCAGATTTTCTTGGTTTACTGGAACTACAGTACAGTAGTTTATTTAACGCCTGATTTATAGTATACTTGGTTGCGTGCTGGTGTCGCACACCTAAAATAGCAGCGTGTGAGTCGTGACGCATTGCAGCGTGACAAGTTACAGTTTCCACAATTAAGTGTAAATCACCCTTAAGTGATTTCCATTTCCTCCTCGAACTTGACAATCATACAAGGGGACATTGCTATATGGATCTAATGGAGGCAATGGTCAACATGAATCAACAAACCAAATGTGTAGAAATCATTAAGTAGCATCTTTGAAGGCAGCCTCTAAAAAGTACCAGTTACATGTTGCACGTTCCTGTTAACATTATCAATTGACAACCCTACAGCCCAATGAGAGTACACCAACCAAGTGGGGAATATACGCTCCCTACCTTTTGACACAGACCTCATTCCAGGATTTTATTTTAGTTTATAGATGAGATGGATACTTTAATTTACCCTGTCAACTCATTGTATGTTCCTATTGGCTGTCCAGAATTACTGTATCTACATGATGAAGTTATGATTGGTTCATCAATGTGTAGTGACTATGGCAGCAACCTTGCATGACCTAAAAGACAAGACCTCAGCATGCAATCTGCAGATTGCACATTTTTGAAAATATGAGATCTTAAAAGCATTACCGACCACGCCATAATAAAGCCATTTAACGATGATGGTTAATATGAAGCACAAGGCTTGTAACCAGCCTTGAATTGATTTGCAATAATGCAATTCGGTGATGTGCTATGGCAATTCTCCATTCCTTGAATGTTCTACAGTTGTCCTTGTGCATCATAAACACCCACTCTCACTTAAAAATGAACAAATGACCACTGATATATCACCATCCATTCTAATATTCCGCCTCTCACTTTGTCCCCTGCTATCCCCCCTCTTGCAAAGGAAGTTGTCCATGCAATCACTATTAGTTTAAAAGGCAGGTGGTAGGGTTGGAAAAGCAGCTGCATTGTGGAGCCATGAGACACATCATCCATGCTGTCTGCTGGAAATGCGATTTCCATCCATTGGTGAACATATATCTCAGACAGAGTGTGTGTTTATGTGCATGTGCTTTCATTTACAATCTGTCTCTTCTGGACACCTGGCAGACATGCACCATCTACTCTGTCTGTTCTAATGGTTTCTCAGAGACATTCCCAGGTGCCAAGTGAATTTCAGATTCCCAGCATTACTTGGATCCTTGTTGAAGCAGTTGGCTCTCAGGGATTTATGTTGTCCATGTTTTACAATTACTGGCCTAATTTTGCCTAATTTCTTAGGACGATTAAGGCATTTGCACACGATGTGGAGTGCTTTTGGCTTTACATACACAGATATATACAGTATAAGAATATGTTTCATCAGCTGGTCCAGATAACCATACCAACCAGCAGCATGTCTGGAGCTGGTAGAGTGTAGTGTATTATTGAAGGAGTTGCGTAGATTAAACGTATGACTTTATGATTAAAAGTGTCTCTAGCCAGTGTTGAAAATCCACCACACATCGCAGATTACTTGTTTTAAGACTACATTTGTGACACAGGTATGAAATAGTTGTTCCACACTTCAGTCAAAAGCTGACAAAACCAACCAGAAAACAGCTCCACAAATTGCCGTAACTGGTTTCATATTTTTCAATGTTTTTATTGACAGAAATTCTTAAAGGTACCGTTTTAATATAGACAGTTTTGAAGAAAAAAATAAAACCAAAACTGTGAAGCAACACTGTTGAGCTGTGTGAGCATTTGAATTTCTATCACCCATTTGTGGAGTCAGCTGACGGAATTTGGCCTGTGAGTAGACATCAGGGCAAAGTAGCGAGTCTTTAGGTGTGGTTTGGAGCAAGCACTAGCAGTTGGACTTATGAACCCGTCATGTGATCATGTCAGGTTGATGAATACTGTCCAATTCCACTGAACACCTCTGTTGCAGAAGTTCGAGTTTGAATGCCTTGCTCAAGGGCTGGTTGATATGACTTGTTGAAGCCACTCTTTTGTTGAAACTTTTGAATTAAATTTTCGCTGGAGCATGGTCACAATAGGAAATCCATGGGCTTGGTTTGAGCAATCACTTTGTGATGCTGTGTGTGTGCTTTCTGTTTTTGACAACAATAGTGACCTCTAATGTGTTGTTTATGGAACAGCCTGTGCTGCCTGTACTATACTTTTGGTGAAAAGAAACATATCAAATTCAGAGGCAAGGGCAGATTGTACACAGTCTTGCTCAAGGCAGATTCAACAAGGACAGAAACATTGATTACTGTCCACATCCCACCTGTGACCAACAGGCCTGTCTGTGCAGATTCTGTATCAGATCACACCTGTGACCAACAGGCCTGCCTGTGCAGGAGTATAGCTCAGTGAACAGAGCATGCAGGGCCGGCGCGTCCATACAGGCGACATAGGCGGCCGCCTAGAGCGGCAGTTTGGAGAGGCGGCAAAAAAAAGTCGGGGTCCCACACACACACACAACGGGCCCCGCACACGTGCGAGGGCGCATCAGAGGAATCTCGCCTAGAGCGCTGATCAGCCCAGAGCCGGCGCTGAGAGCATGGTTATAACATGGTCAGAGATTTTGTTAGGCTTGAATCCTACTGAGGCCGCATGTGAGAACTGATCAAATATATCCACTTTAGAGGGTAACATACTGTAATAGATCTATACAACTAAATTGTTCTGGTTATGTTATCCCACATACCTAAGGAATCTGTTGAGGTCTCCATGTCTCATGTATTCAAACACCATGGCCAGTGGCTCCCCATCTGTGCACACCCCATAGAAACGCACAATGTGCTGGTGTTGCAACACTGTCAGTAGTTCCGCCTCCCTCTGGAAATCTTGCCGTGTGGACTCGTTGGCGTCCTTCAGAGTCTGTGCCACAGATATGAACAGTACATTACATAACTTTTTATGCACTGATTTTCTGAGCTACTCAACATTGAGTGTAACAATGAAACACGTTTACATTTCTACATAATCAGAATGACAAGAAGCTATTACCAATGCAAGACACAAAGCCACATCAATGAAACACATGCAGTGAACACTCCTGCAGAAAGGTCATGTATGTGCTGTGCTTTACAGAGAGGAAGGAGCATGCAACCAGGGATGTCCCGATTTTGTGGTTGAGGCACTATTCAGTGACAGTCGGCTACCACCAGCGCACCCCATCATATATAGTAGTTTCTTTGTGCTATTATCAAATAGTTATACACAATTATTTGTCTTGGCCTTGAAGTTCTGCAGCAAATCTCTAATCCATCTAAATGTGTTGTAAGGAAGACAATATTACTTACCTTGATGGCTACCAGCATCTTGTCACTGTCAGGACTGAGGTTGGCACACTCTGCCAGGTAGACCTTACCAAATGCTCCCTCACCCAGCTCCCATTTCAGCACAATGTCCTGCCTTTTGATGTGCTGGACACCTATTCATGAATTAAGATTTGCAAGTATTACAGTATACTCCTTGCCAATGTTGTGGTGATGATGCAAATGTGACCACAATGTGACAAGAACATCATCCATATAGGTTCTCGGACTTAAAACGACTACAGTGCCCTCTTTCATACACATCTCATTGTTCCCCAGTACAATCACAATCATTCACCACCAGCCACTACTAACCTCCAATTGCTCCACTAGAACATATTGAGGTTAAGTGCTATGTTCAAGGGCATATCAAAGTAGAATTTGCAGGAGTGTTTTTTGTATAGGGTTTGAATGTCAAAAATGTTTGTGCTATCCACCATTCGATAGAGAGAATACTGTGTGTGTGTGTGTGTGTGTGTGTGTGTGTGTGTGTGTGTGTGTAATCATACTTGATATATGGGTATAGTGGTCATGTCTTTGAATTGATTAGGAGGTTACCCAACCTCATGACAAACTCGTGACAATAAGTTGATTACAGCAATTGCACTCACACATGTCTTTGTCCTTGATGATGCCGCAGAAGTATTGTGGGTTTTCCACAAAGCTGGATAGACCAGAGTCCTCGTCTGAAGAGGGAGGGCTGGCTCCGAAGTTCATGAAACGAAGAGACACAGCCAGGTCATCCTCGGTTCCCAAAACTGATGAACCTAATGAGGCGAGGAGTGTGTCACAATGAGCTAAATCAAGTTCATCAAACACAGCAATTCAGATCCCATTTACACCATACATTTCACAGAAATGATTGTCTTTCATCACGACATTGCTGTATATTTCTTGGTCCCATGACAACAGTTGATGACGAGCTCTAATAATCCCATCATCAACAATGCAGCAATCAGGCTAGCATTGAACCCCAAAAAATGACCTAATGGCCAGAACACAGGCCTGAATGGTGGACAACTGTAGTGCCTATTAAAAGCCAAACAAGTGACCCCAAATTGGAAAACCCCACTCAGCAAAGCAAACCACAGAGCCCCCAGAGTCCAACCTGCTAGAAAATGGAACAACGGAAAGCGAGCACGCAGGCGAGCAATGTAAAGGAAAAAGAGGTCCAGGAGGGGCTCCACTTAGACAATCAGGCCCACTTAGGCACTTTGTGAGAGGGGTTTGGTGGGAGAGATGGAGGGGGGGGGGGCATCCAAGAGAACCTATTGCTCCAAGCTGAGCCTCATCCATCCATCATCCATCCATCTTTTTAAATGCCTCCACCAGAGCAGCAGTGGCAATGGCTAGGGGAGGTGGTTCCTGATGCTGTTCATTTTGCATGCAGTAATTAAGGCACTTTAGCCAGGCACACAGTCGGGGGGCTGACTGTGTGCAAAGTTACAGCTTATTGGAAACCCTCTATTAGTTGGCCTCCTGTGCATTATTCTCTGAGCACCTCGATGCTTGTAGAGGAACCATTGCTCATTCAAAATAGACTGGGAAAAAAAGAAATGCAATTACATAGACAAAAAGTAAAATTCCAATTGTCTGTGGAATTGCTTTTTTTTTTGCCTATTTGAATCGGCAATGGCTCCTAGAGGAGTTCCCACCCGCTATGTCTCCATTGAATGAGTAGTTGTGACTGCTGCACACACACGTCCACATATTAGTAGCACATTGTGAAATCTGGTCATGCAGACCTACAGTACAGTAGGTTTTGCCTCAGTCAAAACCTACAGTACAGTAGGTTTTGCCTCAGTCAACCTACAGTAGGTTTTGCCTCAGTCAAATGACACTTTTCAAAAAGAAAAGTGTCATTTTGTACATTCAAATTAGCACGTGTAAGATTAAGACCCAAATCCAGAAAGCTGGTCTTGCCAGTTTATAGGCCGGGACCCCATGGTTTTATAGTGATGCAACATCGGAACATTGATACACATTTGTCCAAACATGAGGATACACTGAAAGCTACATTTCCAGTGCATTACAAGACCTACCCCAAACACTCGACACACAGTATAATAATCCCCTTGGACATACAGTACAGATTAATCAGCGCTGATGGTTGCTCTAGGTTGCATGTCAACAGAAATGATGTGTCACATGTTAACTTACGATGAATGCCAAACTTGGAGTGCTGCCCACACTTGTTAACAACCAGAGCCATTATGAGGAGGAAGGTGCAGGCAAACACAGCCAGACCCACTGCCACTGACACCTGTTCAGAGAGACGATGAATCTGTATCATAAGCATTGAAACAATATGTTTTAGCAACTGTATTTGTTCAAACACGATTATACAGTGAAAGTTCCAATGCGTTATGAGACCTACCCCAAACACTCGACTTTCAATGTTCTCTTTAACATCCTCATCTGATTTCTTTGTAGGAACTGTTGGACAAAGACAAATGCCATGAGGCTTGAGAATCACACACACAGCTTACAGTGGAAAAAAGTGGTTATATACAGTATAGAGATGAAAACACAATGAGATTTCCAAGACAATTATTTTATAAAATCAATCAAGTCTTACTTGGATCCACGTTAAGGACTAGCATGTGGAGAGAAAGGACACAAAGAGTGTGACATTTATAAATAGGATACAGTCATTACCCGACACAGACTTCTTTTAAAAATTAAAAAGGTTTGAAAACCACTGCACTAAACTACTCTTACTGTTACCCCCTGGGATAAGTAATATTTGAATTAAAAGTGTTTTGGCCAGCTAACCACCACATGTATAGTAGGATGACCCCATTCATAGACCATCTGTGTCAAGCCCCTTAAGGTCCCCACCACTGTTTAATTACAGTCACAGCTTTCACTTGCAGTTGCAGCCAATTGGTCAAACCATTTGTCCTGATGGGGGCACTATGATTAAGGTCAAAATGAACTATTCAGGTTTGTCGGACTATAATTTCTGCCATTTCGAATTTTTTGAAAAACACATCTCCTACACCGTAGATCAGACTGCTACCAACTTTTGTGTGGATCATTATTGGAACAAGCTTATCAAAACATACATATGATATCTTATAGAAAACCTGTAAGTTACTTTTAATACAGGTGTTGGAAACTGTCAAAGGTCTAGAGACCCCTCTGAGTTTTCAACGTCTTGACAGTCCATGTTGGCTTGAATCCCAAAATCACTGTTATTTAAATCCTAAAGTCATATTTTGGTCAAGCAGTTGGCAGATTTTAATTGGGTATTTATTATCCTCCTTTTGAACTATCAGCTGGTGGCATTTCGTTCTCTATCTCTCTCAATAGTACACTATGATGGCCTTCACCTGCACAAAGCAGCAACCTAGAGCAAAACATTACGAATAATGTAGCGTATCAGCATTTGTCATTAATCCATTAAGACCAGAGGCCGATTCTAATGTCTTCTAAATCCAGAAACAGTTTTCTGAAAAACGTGTGTGTGTGTATATGTACATATGTATGTACAGTATGTATGTGTGTATATATATATCCAAAATGATAAGTATTTGGTCGCAGACCCCCGTTTAAAAATATTTTGTTCCAGGGACCCCCAGAAGCTAATATTTGAGGTAAAAATGTTCGCTTTAAAAAATATATATATTGAAAGATTTGCCAAGATGTTCAAAAATAGCAGATCTACAAGCTCATTGCGCGGCACGAAGTGACAGTGTAAAATGTTACATTGGAGAAACTTTGCATGCACACTCCCAGTAGGCCAAGGATATCCTCCACCCCCAAATTCTCCCCAAAACACATGGTCCTTTTATTTTACATTTAAGTAATCAGGTCATATAGAGGCTTGTCGGTATCAGCCGAGAATGCAGGATTCTATCCCTGTTGCAATGTCAGATGGAGCGCTACACCTACAGTACCATCATCTCCCAGTACTTAATTGCACGATTTGCCACACCACTCATACACTGTGCTGGCAGTGGCCGGGATTCAAACCCATGACCATGTGGTCTAAAACTAAGTGCTCTACCAACTGAGCTACCTGCTTAAATTCGAATTGAGAGTGACTGTTTTGGATTCATGGATCAAATATTACCTAAAACACTAGAACATCCAGTTTAGAAATCCATTTTGCCCACCCCCCCCTCCCGCTCTCTCTCTTATATAATGAATTGCAGCCCCTGCGATTTCAAAATTGCAGTTCATATTGCGATTTTGTTCAGCCCTATAATAAATCGTCCATGTGGTTATGCAGTCGTACACACATACAGTATATACAACTACAACCATTTTGCCCTCTGCCACTACAGACAATAGCCTCGAGAACTGCCCAAGAAATTAAGGGTATGGTAGGATCAGAAACGCACCATTTTCCAGAAGGAGACAGAAACATTGCAAATCCTCAGCCGGTATTACATGTAGATCAAAATGTTAACAAATTTGACAGACAGTAGAGCCTTCCTTAAGTATCACGTGGATTCACTGTCTCTCTTCAAGACATTTCCAGTGGCTTTCCTTGGGGGTTCCATGTTTCCCAGGAGTCCTCAAACTCAACTGCTTTTCAGGTCTCACAACACTGACAAAGCTTTGTTTTCCTGGAGGACCACATGGTAGCCCATGAATCTCTGTTCACTGTGTATCATATTTAAATATAATGCTACAAATACTTAACTTGCAAGTAATTAATTAAATGTGTATGTAAGTACACAGAAACATTATGTACTGTCAACAATGGTGGAAAAAGTACTCAAATTCTTTACTTAAGTAAAAGTATCAATATTGCAATGTAGAAATACTCTGTTACAAGTAAAGGTCCGGAATTCTAAATTCACTTGAGTAAAAATACAAAAGTATTGGTATCAAAATGTACCAAAAGTCGAAAGTACTCATGTAGAATGTCCCCTTTTCACATGTTTTCAAATGTATAAATTGTATAAAAATCTTTTGAAAATAGAGCTTGTAGATCGGCTATTTTCAAAGGCCGAAATGCATATAGGGCTGAAGTGGTTAATGTATGGTTTGTAATAATAATCAAAATCTACAAAGTATCTAGTAACTAAAGTTTTCAAATAATTGTATTGGAGTAAAAGTACAATATTTGGCTCTGAGATGAAGTGGAGTGAAGTAGAAAGTACTGAAAACTGTAAATGCTCCAGTAAAGTAAACAAATACCTCAAAATTGTACTTAAGTACAGTACTTGAGTAAATGTACTCAAGTACTGTACTTCGTGTATGACACCACTGACTGTCAATAGCTTTCCACATACTGTAGGGGTAAGACACTGGAATAAGATTGCTAATATTCAACAACATCTCAATGGAACTCACCTGGAATGATCCCTTCAGGATCGAAGGGGTCAAAGGGGTTATCCATAAAGTTCCCTGTGGCAGTGGACTGGTCACTTCCCAGCTTGTTTTCTGCAATTAGAGTGTAGTGGCCGTTGTTGAGGTGGGTGGGCTTGTTTAGGAACAGACAGCCATGTTTTTCAGAGCCATCATCTGAGTCGGGGATAAACTGAGTGTAGGTGTAGCGACCCTCGGTGAGCGCCGATCCATTGTAGAGCCAACGGACTGCCGGTTCAGGATTGCCGTCCACAGCAAAGGGGAAACACCAGTGATGTTGGGGTTCAGCGTCTCGCAGGAAGAGGATTTTGACTGGAACTGTGGGGAGGATGTAAGATGGAAAGACGGTTCACCCCAAAATAAATGACAATTCTGTCATCTATTCACTCTCATGCCATTTGAAACACAGGTGAAGTTTCTTTGTCCACACAGCACAGTCAGTTTTGTCCAGCACAACTTCCTAGCAACACTACAATCAAAGAGTGGTAACAGCCTAACAGCCTAGTTACCACCGTGGGTTAAAATTAGATTTATGTGCTGGGTTCCTCATTGAGCAGTGTTGGCATGGATTGTGCGTGCTTGACAGCAGCAATGACATGATGTTTAGTGATGCCATATAGATAGAACAAGGCCTTTCGAGTATTCTTGAGAAAATACAATTACATTTTCTATTTCATCATTCATAAAGTTTTTTGAGACGCTCACCTTACCTGACAAAGGTAGATTACAATAGCCTGTCTCTCAGGTCTTTGAAAGAATCTATTCCCAAGGCTGCAAGTTAAAGTTCTTTCTATGTGGCCCACCCACATAGAAAGCTGGCTCACCCGATCGATTTTGCTGCGCACGCGTGCATGCGTGCCCACCTGCTCCTGCCTAGGCCCAGCCTATACTAGCGTTCTGGCTGCGCCACTGGTATCATGGTCAGTATCATGTCGGTATCATGGTCAGTATCATGTCGGTATCATGGTCAGTATCATGGTCAGTATCATGTCGGTATCATGGTCAGTATCATGGTCAGTATCATGGTCAGTATCTTGTCAGTATCAAGTAGGCAATGTCTTTTACATTTTTAATTCCTTGAAGTCTAATCTGCATAAAAGTATAGATTGCTTAACCCATTTAGACCTGGAACCCCATTACATAACTATACCTTTCAAGCCGGGAACCCCTTTTGGTGATCTTGTTGCACAGTATATGTACAGTATATAGCAACATCATTTGTTTGTCATTTCTGAATAAATATTTGAAGTTTTTCAGAAAACTTAGGTCAGGATTTAGAAGGCGTTTTTAAAATTGGCCGTCTAAATGGTTTGTGTTGTTTTTGCACTCCTGTAAAATTCTGAAAATGTCACTTACGCCTTTGCACTCCAAGCCCTTGACATTTACTACATAGAAGAGTGATTCTTCCTCATGTGTGACCTTCCTTCTTTTCATGCGTGTGTATAATGCATCATAAAACTTGCCAGGATCAATAACCTTTCACTTACAAGCCGGTGTCCCTATTTTGGGCATGTAAAAAAAATGCAGATTTAACTACACAACCCAATACCAAACCTCTGCCAATGTGTAATTATGCTTCAAGCCAATGCCAGCCCACGAGATCAGCTTTGACGACAAACCATGCAGACAGTCTTTAAGAAATACATTATCAAGGCCATGTCACAACAGACAGTTCAGCAGTCCTTCAGTATTTTTTCCTACTGCAGTGGTATTCTTTAGCTCAATATGTAAGGTCTAAGAAAGCTTTTGCTGATGTTCTGCGGTACACAATGCGGCAAGGTGTTTTAGTTAAACATGATTTCATCAACAATAAAAAGTGACCTTGGGTTTACAGTAGACCTAATACTGTACTTTCCAGTAGTGGCTGTCTCATTGCTGTAGATATGATTTCTGTACATTAGACATTTGCGTGAGGTACTCGACCCACATTTATAGTACACCTATTGGTGTGTTTTGTGACATAGAGTATGATGTTCTGAAGACATGCTGAATTTATGCAACAATCCCTAATTGTGTTTTGTGAAAGCTTGATTCCAAAGCTTTTTCGTCCCGTTGTATTTTTTGCTAGTTCTTAGTTTTGCTGATCTATGTGCTGTACCCCAAGTGTCAGCATTTTTACATTCTACAAACAGACTGTACATCCATGTTTTTTTGCCATTAAGTACAATAAATGCTCTGCTCTGCAGTGTTGCACTCTCTATAGCTGCTCCGCCTGCTTCTGCTGAACTGTGGCTCATGTCTGTGCTGTTCTGCTGCACTCTCAGTTGTTCATTCTCATGATGACTCTCTGTCTACCGCTTGGTTGGATGACTCAGTCCTACAAAATATAAGACACTCTAAAGGGGAAAATAATGGTCTATATTGCCTGAGCGGAATGCCACATCCAGCCTAAATTTATTAGAAGAGTAGTCTCGCATTGCCAGACGATCAGAGATCTCTGCCTACCGATACGTCACTGCATGACACAGTACTCACTCCTGACGGTCTCTGTCTGTCACGTGCATTGCCCGTAATATGTTTTTACAACCCGCAAAATTGTTGTCACAACATCATCGTTATTTATTAGACAGGCCAATCTGAAAAATGTGGGGCAGAGGTTCGGCTTTGGCATCCAGGGAGTGTGTGTGCACAGTTTCGCAGCGGCCGGGCCAAAGGCGCCGGAGATTAGCTGTTCACAGACACACGCGGACGGACACACAGACAGAGGGACAGGGTACCATACTCTCTCGCCATGCCTTTCGGCCTGGCGGAGACAATAATGCATGCCCTATTTTCCTGTACAGTTTACGGTATGTACCGTTCTCAGTCACGTGAGATATGCTCCTGTAGCCGTAATTATCTCCTCACTCCACTCCAAACATATCTTAAATATCAACTCGAATCGCTCGTTCTTTTTTTTAAACAGTGGTGGTGCGCTCTCTCTCTCAATGTCAAAGCAAGCTCGCTTTACACAACAGAGAGCTCCGGGGGCGTGGTTTGCACAAAGCTCCGGTTGGTTACCAAATCACGCTCCACTGAGACACAGACCGGGAAGACATGTTATAATGAGCATTAGTAACGACCAATTATATGAAGATGGATTGAAAATGGGTGAAGCGGTCCTTTAAGCTTTAAGGTTGGAGAAGGTTTTCTTGTGACTGTCTTGAAAAACAGGGGGTCTACTGAATTGACCAGTAAAGTGTCCTTTTGCTAAACACTTTTCCCCAACTGTTTCAGTGACCAACAATAGAAGACTACTGTATGGCTGAAGCCTACTGAAAGATCCAAGGTCTGCAATGTGTGGCAGAATTAAAGTGGAGGAAGTCTAAGGAAATATGGATTCTCAGTAAAACAGTCCCTGTATAAATAAAAGATTAGAGTACAATTATTAGTACTAGTTTGTTCCTATTCTAGAAGATCATGGGATGATGGGAGCATAACAAAGTGTCAGATATTTGTGAGTCAGCTATGTAATTACCATAGAGTACAAGTCCATGATTATTCACCAAGCCATTCTCCATCCTTGCCCTACTGTATATACAGTATCCTTTTATGCTGAATGTGCACCTGGACCATGTATGGCTCAACGCTGTTGGATAGCACAGAGGGCAGCTAGGGGCCTATAGGTTCCTTTGGAGTTTCCATCAATCAATGTTCTCCATCTGTACTTTAAACCTGTGCTGACCACCTATGAATAATGAATCCTGGTCCTCAACAGGGCCTTTGACCACAAGAGCTACCTGGAAGCACCATTGAATGTGAAACTACAGGAAATGGCTTCCCTTTAGATCGAAGACAGTGCTGATATGCAGAGACCTTTCACTCTCCAGCAGCCATTCCACGGCTCTTAACCCATGACCCTCCTTGGGAAAGTGCTGTGCTAAGAGGGATACTGAGGCATCGGTCTGTTTGGACTGGATAATCTTCATTGGCAGTTTACTTAGGTCTGTTACAGGGAGTACAACTAATCACTACATATTACTAATGGTCTTATATTAGCTACTTACTGTAGTTGAAGATGTTAAAAGGAATCTTGGATTTATGCTTTACAGTAGCTTGACAGAAATGTAATATTGCAGAGGAATGCAGATCTTCAGACCTTCAATCTAGACAGACATGATATGAAAGACACCTGCTCTTAAAAAATGATCACCTGCATTAAACGGAAATCGTTATTAAAACCATTATGTTAGCCAAGATTTGACAAGATACAATTAGTAAAATGTTTGGCTGGACCGCAATAAGGTCAGCCCTATAAACATGAATGTTTATGCTGAGTGATGAAGTTTAAACCATTGGTTGGCCGGTTGCCCTAACAACAAAGCAATCATCCTCCCAGGCTATCCTAATCCATTTGATTTGCATCAGGTGTTACGGCGTGGTTTTAGCCATTCTGGCCTAAACTACTATGCTACTGCTTATAGACACCTTAACAGACGACGTCACACTGATAAGAACCAGTATGCGTGCAACCAGTATGTGCGCAATGAAACCCATTCTGTCAGGTCGCGCTAGGACGCGCATCACTAGCCAACACACAAGAGGGGGTTGGGGTGTACTGAAACCAGCGCACCCCGAAACAGGTTGAGAATTTATTGCATGAAACAATCACCTGTGCATCCAGTCTCAATGTTGGTAAACAAATAATTGGTCTATTGCACTGGTCGTTACTGTAAAACGTTAATCATCATGCCAAATTGGGGCATATACAAAAAGATTGACAGGGTCTCGCAAGTCCCGCTGTGTACCAAGATTCCAAAGGTTTGCTGTACTAGTGGTCACAGCTGGGCAATATGCAATAAATTAAAACATTACCAGAAGTTCCGTAAAAATAAGAAAAACAATAATGAATGTGAATGTCATGATGATGATGATGAACTTTACGTGATGTGGACCCTCGCGGCTAAAATAATTCTTACTGATTGGACAAACCCGACACATCGACTTATTGGCCAAGCTTCATATCATATCAAATAAATAATTTTTTTTAAAAGTCTGTACGCATACCACATTCAGAAAAACTAATGGAGGATATTGGCAAGTCCTATTATTGCCTCTATCTGGATGAAGCCAGTAACATCAGTGAACAAGCTTGTAGCAACTCATAATGTAACTAGAAAAAGTGCTCCTCGGAGCACAGGTCTCCGCCAGGTCAGGTACGTTATTGTGGCCTCCTGGTGGCGCTATAATAGGCCAATGTGAAAAGGGTGCCATTTCTTCATAGGCCTTTCACGGCAATCGGACACTGCATTCACGATTTGAGCCAATTGTTCCAAAAATGTGTTTTGAACAAGCTTGTAGCAACTCATAATGTAACTAGAAAAAGTGCTCCTCGGAGCACAGGTCTCCACCAGGTCAGGTACGTTATTGTGGCCTCCTGGTGGCGCTATAACAGGCCAATGTGAAATGGGTGGCATTTCTTCCTCGGCCTAGTGGGAATGTGCGTGTGAAATTTCACGGAAATTGCAAGCTGCGTTCATGATTTGAGGCATTTTGTTCAAAACGGACCAATCCTGCAAACTTTGGAAGCCAACCTTTGCCAATCAGGATGGAATATGGGAAATCGGACAGATCTGGGTTGATCACATGACTTTAGAGATGCTGTGTAACAATTTGCATGACGTTTGGATAAAATCTGTAGGAGTAATGTCAAAGAATTTGTTTTGCACAAATCGGCCTCCTGGTGGCGCTATAACAGGTCCATGTGAAAAATGTGGGGCAGAGGTTCTGAATTGGCATCCAGGGAGTGTGTGTGCACAGTTTCGCAGCGAGCGGGCCAACGCTGCCGGAGATTAGCTGGTAACACACGGACAGGACACACACACACACACACACGGACGGACGGACGGACGGACGGACGGACGGACGGACGGACAGGGGGTAAAACATACTCTCTCGCCATGCCTTTCGGCCTGGCGGAGACAATAATGGCTCATAACGTAATAACAGTTCATAATGTAATAACGGCTCATATTGTTGAGTAAAGTGTTGCATTGTAATTATCAGTATCATGCCAGTATCATGGTCAGTATCATGCCTTTCCCGCCTTTTGCCTTTTATTTTCACTAGTTTCTGTTCCGAGCAGGGGCGTAGCCACAGGTGGACATAGCTGGCCCACCCAATCGATTTAGCAAAAAAAGAAATATATATATATATATATATATATATATATTTTTTTTTTATCAATCGGTAAAATCAGGCAGTAATAAGAATTAAATAGCATAACCCTAACCTAACCCTAACCCTAAAACCGAAATAAAGTAACCAAAAAACGGGGAAAAAGTTACAAAATCCGCCCCAAAAAACGCATTGCACAAAACATTACCTTGTTAATTAATGCATATGCAATTTTTAAAGATAACATGAAATGCCCTTTTGAGAGTAGTTATTTTCAATGTATACCCTATTTCCTTGTGAAAATAGCCGATCTACAAGCTCACAACTTTTTGGATAGCAACGCTTTGTGACCTTGTAGATCGGCTACTTTCACTAGTTTCGGTTCCGAGGGGACATACAATTTCTCTACTGGTAAATGGTTTGTGAACCCGATCTTGTGTTAGTGAAAACAGGGGCTTGGTTCATGACAGAAGGCAAGAGTTTATGATCTTCAACAGACACCACCAGGCTGGACGTAGCTATAGCTCAACTGGTAGTGTGGCAGCCTGTGAGTCCCAAGGTCAAGGGTCCGAATCGAATCCTCTACTGTATGTCTATGACCATGAGGGGTCCTCGAGTGAGGTTCTTAACCCTGGATTGCTCCCCTGCATGCTAACCACAAACAAAATGCCTCAAATCATGAATGCAGTGTCCGATTGCCATCAAAGGCCTAAGAAGAAATGGCACCCTTTTCACATTGGCCTATTATAGCGCCACCAGGAGGCCACGATAACCTACCTGACCTGGCGGAGACCTGTGCTCCGAGGAGCACTTTTTGTAGTATGATCTCATTTCCCCTTGCCCGCCCCCCCTTCTTCTTCCCTTTCTTTTTTTCTATGGAAATAACGATGGGAACTATGCACGAAAACAATTTCAGCCACTTTTTTACTTCTGTAAACCTGTGATGTGACAATAAAGCTGATTCTGAACACATAATGTAACACATTATTACAATATGCAAAAATCTGTTATGTTATGCACTCATCATTTTGATGAGCTGATTATTACATTATGAACCGTTATTACATTTTGAGACATTATTACATTATGAGTTGCTACTTGCTACAGCTCCTTGTGTTGTGTGTGAAATACCACAAAAAAACACAACTTTATTTTATGCATTATGCATTTGAAGATGCTGGACGAAAGCAGTTTTTCAGGAATTAACGTTTGGTGTCATCAGACTTCTTACTCTGCCTGTATCCAATGCTCATTTTGAGAGAGTATTTTATCTGATGACGCTAATCAAAGATGACAAGGAATCGAATGGGACAGCCACTCTTGTGTAGCCTTATGGATTTACGCAGTGGCCAGACCAGAAATAGTTGGATA
Organism: Gymnoscopelus microlampas; assembly: GCF_963454915.1. NCBI lineage: Eukaryota > Metazoa > Chordata > Actinopteri > Myctophiformes > Myctophidae > Gymnoscopelus > Gymnoscopelus microlampas. Next base: position 23,763,052 of record NC_139940.1, read on the forward strand.
GTTAGTCTTGGAACTTAAACTTCCCCACAAGTTGTCCGGGAGATTTGATTAATAAAAAAGATTTGGCCATTCAAGCTGACTTACATAGTTCTCTAATTGATGTTCTCCAAGTTCAAGGACGATGATTGCAACTTGAAATTATATTATAAAGGTAAGGGAGTTTTATAGCCTGATTATCAGCCTGAAGCTGCGTGGAGCCACTCAGAGAGTAGGCGGGGTCTATGGTCTGGAACGAGGCTAGGAGTTTTATACATTTGGAGTGTTTCTTGATCTTGAGTGTATTATTTCATGTCAGTTCAAAAGACAAATTTGCTGCAGCGATAATATTATGTGTCCCTGCACACAGACCTTGTGGTGTGCGTGCAATGCATGCGTGTGTGCATATGCTAGTGTGTGTGTGTGTGTGTGTGTGTGTGTGTGTGTATTTTGAATTCCAGCGACTGGAAATAAGTGCTTACTTTTCTATGGCTTGATGAAGTGCTTTTCAGTGAGAGGCGAGTGAGCAGGTCCCATAATGTACCCATGTGAGTTAATAGTCTTGAACATTTGTCTACACGACACTCAGGGAAAGAGCTGAACTTGAAACAAACTAAGAAACACACTTGGAGCGTGAAGGGATGTTTGTGATTGGCTGGCTTTTACTGTACATGAAGGACAAGTGGGTAAAATGTATATAATCCATGTCCGTTGCCTTTTGCAATGTTAATTGCATGTTTGTATGTCGATAACAACATGATAATGATCATTCAGCCCTAGTGCACGCTCTCCTGTGAGGGTATATGTCGTGTGACAGGTTGGTCTCACGTAGCCTACAAGGTTGAAAACACAACGACATTATGCCACTGTGGTATACTTTTCTGACGTTTAGTCTTGGCAGTGGGCAATTCTGTCTTGGTAGTGTGCCAAGACTAAATTGGTCGGGTGGAATCCCTTGTACATATCTCTGACCCTTGATTCCAGTCAGCCTGGTCCTGGATGATCTAAACTGACACTCTCAAACCTCTAGTCTACTGGGATAACATTAAAACCTGAACTCCTGAAATCACAGACTGATGAGGTTATGGGATTAATCTATGCTAAAGCTAAGTTATGAGCTTTAGCTTGAGCTTTAGTCGTTTCAACTTGAATATACTCCAAAATATAGTGCTGAAATGGCAATATGATCTATTCTGAAGTCCTTTCATTTTGAAATGATGAGTAACATTGTGACGGGCATAATTCAGAATAATTAATTCACTCTTGTATTAAAGAGGGAAGCCAGAGCAGGCATGTGAATCAATGGTTCAGAAAGCCTGCAGACTCAGGGAGCCCAGTAAACACCCACTGTTCAGGGAGGTAATTATGGGTAATTAAAGGACTAGCGGTTAACGAGTGTCCATCTACCAGGGGGGCTGATGTTGATAGATTAGCTGTGCTAACGCACTTACTGCCTGCCAATCACTGTGGATGAAGAGGCTTTTCCGGAGTAGGAGGGAAATATCCATTAGCTCAGGATCAAATCAGATCTTTGTACAGTTATCAGCCCCTTTCCTGATGCTCATTATCTGTCCCTTGATGCTCATGCATTTGGGTTCTGTTGATTGGCGCCCCTATTCTTTTTTGGCTTTATTTCCCAAAGAGTGTCACTGAGTTGTTGTTGTTATATGATACTGTTTGGGCAATATTTTTCGGTAATGTATCACTAATGCACTCTGTGTTGTTTTGTGTGGGGCCAGTGGGTGCTGTCATTCCTCAGTGTTGTTGAACTGTAAGCTTGCACTAATGGACAGATGTGTGGAAAACAACAACAGGGCCCCAGGGTCAAGTTGAAACTGTAATCAGAAGTACAATACATGAGGTGAAGGAGTTCTTCCGTGCCTGGGTGAGATAAGGATACTTTCTTTTTTGCTCTCTTATTTTTTTAATTATTATTCTTTACATTGCAACATATAACTACAGCACAGCTTCATTTTAACACTTCTTAGAAGTTGTCAGAGTGACTGATGTCTGAACTTTCCATCAGAAGCTTGGCAATATAGGGTACGCTTATTTTTAGATGGCCATTCATGAGAATTCACCGCAGAGTGTTTCCTTTGCTGTGGCTGTCCACCCTGCCTGCAATAGAAAAATGGACACAGTGTGCTCTCGCCTTAACCTCCATTAAGGCTGACAGCTTTCATTTAGCCTGTGAGCTTGCTGTAGTTACAGTACCTTGCCCCCATGCATGCATGGCAGGGTGTAGACCACCGAATGCTGTTATTTTGGGGGGCTTCTGGTTCCATTATTTCATACACCTATGTCCAAAATGAATCACATTTCTCGTTCCAGTTTTCTGTCTGTCTGTCTGTCTGTCTGTCTGTCTGTCTGTCTGTCTGTCTATTTTTTAACTGGTGCACATGCGTCATGCGAATGTGCATTGAGTGTGGTGAAATAATTGGCTAATTGATAACTGATTGGGATATTTCCCCCATCTGCATCTGATCATGATTGAACCGTTATTTAAAATTACATTGTATACTGAAACACTAAGCTAGGTAATGCTAGTGATTTCCATTCCATTTCCATTCATACAGTATCACATTAACAATCAAAGATATCTATATTAAATCCAAGTAAAGTAGTCACTATGTATTCCTACAGTATATTTCCCATTAGTCTGGCAAGGCGATGGAAGCGGAATTCCTTATTTGGGTGGACAATTTACACCACACTTTGGTGGCTTATTGTAATCACTCCTGTCTGTGTGTATTCCTGTATGTGTGTTTGTGAACAAAATAACTTAAGAATGGATGGGTGGATTTTCATGAAACTTGGTTGGTGGGAATTGATCATTTGACTGTACGAGGAGATAATTCACTTTTCGTTTGAAATTGTCAAAGGTAAAGGTCACACTCCAGCTCAAGTTATAAAAAAAAAATACAAAAAAATAAAAGGCTCCAAGTTAAAACCACATATTGTAATCAGTCGTAGAAAATGAACTGTAGGTTACTAGGTTCAGGTTTGAACCCCCAAGAATGTTTTTATTTTTATTTTGGTTGTTCTGTTTTTTTGCAGGCACTTACATTCAATGTCCAACTGCACCATCTCCTCCCCAGGCCCAGCTTGGTTCTCAGCCTCACAGGTGAGGTTGTGGAGGTTGTCTCTAGAAGAGACCTCAATCAGATGGAGAATTAGCTCGAAGGTGGAGCCATAAATTCTCTCCTGGAATAGCCCATAGAGAATACAGTAAGTACAATGATCGTCAGCATAGCCAATAATAACAATGCATGGATCTCTGAGACATTTTCAGAACTGTCCATGACGTGAATCAATATGTCAATGCATATCAAGCACAGACCACTATAGCATACTGTACATGTAATTGTACAGTAACAATTATTTCGTAGTTTCAGGAATCAATGCACATTTTATGTTTTACCTTGAAACACCTTGCTTAAAAGCATATTTTAGGTGATTATTGATCTATTAGAACAGTAGTTCTCAACCTTTTCAAGCCATGACCCCCCAAAATAATCACATTTGAACTGGGGACCCCCCACCCTGACTACACTTTGAATGTACAGTAGGAGTTGAGGCATTAAATTTAGTTTGACTCGGTTCCACAAATGTGTTGTGAAAATAACAGATTGTGAGCTTGTAAATTGGCTATTTTCACATTATTATTATTGCCTCTTTCTTATTATTTGACAAATTGGCCAATATATGACCAGTTTTTATAGTATAGTTTGTTGATTACTTTTGATTCAATAAGGGTCTTTTTCTTTTCTCTTTTTTTTAGGTATTAAAAAGGTCTTAAAAGTCCTTAAAATTGTCACTTCACTGTCATCTGGGGACCCCCCCAAAAATCATGTGGGGACCCACAGGTTGAGAACCACTGTATTAGAACAAGGTAATAAAGATTACCTTACCTTACCTTACCTTACCTTAAACACAAACAACCAAGAGATACTGTACAATCTTAACCACTCAAATCGTATATCCTTCATCATATGACAACTAATGAAAATAGACGATGTATACAAGCTCACGCATTGCGAGCTTTTAGATATGCTATTTAAACGTATTTGTGTATCTGACATTGTACGCAAATTAGGGATGCCAGGTAGAAAGTGGTTACAAAACTTTATGACCATATATTAAGATTGTTTTTAGTAGTTTGACTACCATGAGACATTTCCATGGTCAAACGATAAATCACCAACACAGCAACATATAGCATCATCTGCCATGAATATGAAATGGAGGGACTTGATCTCCACTAATAAAGATGTTTTGGGGAAACTGATAATACAGACCCATTTGACAGTGCTGTGTTATTGATAGTGCATGTTATGAATGCTGAATATCCTCCACTACCTGGACAAAGTAGCGGGAGGACAGGTGTTCAGTGCACCATCTCACACTGGGTGTGGGAGTCCCTGTCACGTGGCACTCAAACGTCAAGTTGCCACCTTCCTGGATTTTGTTGTTGGAAGGGAGAATAGTCACCTCTGGAAGACCTGCATATGAATGGACACAGGATGATTGTGCATTGTTAGATTCGGTGCAGTTGGTTGACCTGAATAGATAGCAAAACTCCCAGCAACAGGAACAGATGTTGCTAAAACCACAATACTGAAACGGTTGCTTAGGCCTTAGGCAATGTTGCCAAATAATAAATATCAAAATAATTGTCCTGGGTATTACAGTACTATCCTTTTGAAAGATTAAAAATAATAAAATAACTTGTTTTCTCAACTGAAGCTGAGTTGTGCCTATACTCAGGTGTTTTACACCTAATAATAATAATTGTTATTATTATTTATATATTCGTTTCAGCATATTTTACTTGATTAATCATTGGAAGAAGCAGAGGCCACAGACATTCATTACTTTACAAGAAAATGGAGGATTGAAAATACATCTAAAATGCAGATTCGTGCAGTCTGTTATCACCAAAGCAGTCCTAAATCCTAGTTCAGTCAGACAACTCTTGGATTGAATAAATATATTTATTGAGCATAAATATAAATATATTGAGCATAAATATTTATAAGCATATTTGGTGTCAAGGCTCTGTCTCGTTTCATTCATTCCCTGTAAGCATGAAATGATTTGCCAAATAGATCTTACAGGGAATTAATTAGACCCCCATAAGGGAATCATAGAAACGGAGCACACAGGTGGATGCTGGGGTGGTGGCACTGGGAGCAAAAACAACTTGAGCAGAGCACAAAGCAGCAGTAGAGCAGCAGCATATCAGAGCAGCAAGATGGCAAGAAATGTCATTATTCAGTCTCATACTACCAACAACATTTAACCACATGAACCCTAGTGTCGTTATTCTGGGGGGCGACCATTGGGTGAACATTTCTGATCTATAAACTCACAACGCGTTGTGAGCTTGTAGATCAGCTATTTTCGCCAAAGAGATTTAGTGTAGAGCAGCGGTTCACAACCTTTACTCAATCAGAGCCCTCTTGAAAGTGTTTGCACTTCGCGGCCCACCTATCTGACCACATTCAGCTGCCATGGAAGGCAGCCAATTGGCATTTTATTTTTTTTATCAATCAATCGATTGTGTTCAGGGTTGAATCGATGACAATGGAACAAACATACTGTAGTATCACAATAAAAAACTTAAATCGTTTTCAATATTGTGAAGAAAAAACACCATGAGCACTTTTTTTTTTACATTATGTTGTCTGTAATGTTATATTACCTTTAATATAATATTAATATAATATAACTTTTATGTTATCATTAAAATAATAATCTTTTGCCAATTATTTGGGGGCCCACTTGCAATAACTTCACGGCCCACCGGTGGACCCCGGCCCACAGGTTGAGAATCGCTGGTGTGGGGAAGAAAAGAGGGGATCAAGTATAAAGCCCTGGGGGACTCTGATCAACTAAGTATACTGTATAGGGTTTAAGTTGTTAATACAGGTACGGTATAGGACAAAATGATGTAAAATCCACCCACTGCAGTTATCCATCGCTAAGGAGTTCAGCAATATTTCCTGGTCATTGGAGAAGCAAGACAATGGCTGATTATCCAGGTCTCCTCGTTCGTTTCGCTGCCACTGCTGGAGCCAATGGATATCGCATGAGCAAAGGAGAGGGTTGTCCCTCAAAACTCTGAACAAGGACAGAAAGAAATATCAAGGGTGAACAAAGTACCATCACTAGGTCTCCTGTCCTGACATTATGAAGCACTGTGCATCTCCCATAGAACCCATCCATTTCAGGAGACATAACATTGAATTGTGACACAGTACATTTTCAATACAACTGATCAAAAGTACAGACTTTCAGGTTACCATAAACTGAGTGGTATTCATTTTATCAACAAAGAAGTTATTAGATGAGAATTGAATTGTAGATATAAAATGAGCAAGTGGATATTTTACAACTATCTTTAAACAGACTCAATCACAAAGAACCCTAAAAGGTTTAGCTTACAAAGTTCCATCAGTGTGAGAGTTATGGCTGTTTTCTTTTAATTATTACTCCAATTTGAATTTCATCTTTACCTGCATAATTGTGCCTTCTGCACATTATTTTGTTCATGACCTTTGTGTGTATATTTTTCATTATGTGCCAACAGAATGCAATACAATCTCATTTAAAAAGAAGAGTGAAAAAAAAGTCCAGAGCCTGAGTTCAGCTACCCCAAAACATCAACCACCAAATTGTCCATTTACAGTAGAGCTACTGTACATTAGCTTCTGTAAAAGACAGTCACTCCAAAACCAAGGGTCCATAATTATTTATTCTAGAAAAGTATTGTAGGTCTGGGTCATAATCCCTAATGAAAGTGCAAGAGGATGTTTTTAAGGCTTGGCAGAGAATCTCAAAGGAAGCTATTAAAAGTTTGATGATGATGCATCCCAAACTTTAACCAGGCTCCTGCAGTATTTCCATAAGGCTTTTTGGAACCAAAACTAACTTACTGTAGATAAGTTTTATCTGTTTATGATCACTGTTTGAAGGAGCTAACAACAAAAAAAAAACATTTTAACATTCCCAATAAATATGTGGTCTAACTTTCAGGATAACAAATATATTAGTGTCTATGTACAGCAAAAGATGATAGATTTATTGTTTGGTCAGAAATTCACACAGCATCGACAGATGCGATAGACTGATATGGTGAATATGCAGAATGTTCATACAGTAGTTTTCCAGAAATAAGTGGCAACGTTTCTATCTATGGACCAGTATAACCATGCACTTACCTCAACTACCTCCACACAGCTGCAACTATACAGAGGGTATGTGCTGCTGCTCGGAGTAGTTTTGTGTTTATTGATATCGATTGTGTACTTTGTAGAGTATTTATGTGCATTTATGTATAGTGTGCTGTCTAAATTCAATTTAGCGTTGTCTCCATTTAATGGTACTGTAGGCTAATGTGTTTTGTTTTGTGTGGGACAATTAGTACGTTCATCCTCTTGAAATCAATCAGACGACTGCAGTTGATTCAGAACGCTGCTGCTCGACTCCTTACTAATACCAAGAAAGTGGGGCTATCACTCCAGTTCTTAAGTCCTTACACTGGCTTCCTGTGTGTCAAAGAATTGATGTTAAAACTTTCTGTTGGTCTATAAAGCTTTAAATGGTTTAGGGCCAAAATACATTTCTGATCTTTTACTATATTATGATCCATCCAGACCCCTCAGGTCACCTGGGAAATGCCTCTGTCTTTGATTGAGCTATTTTTATGTTTTCTCTTTCCTTTTCTCTTGTGCACTATAAATGTCTATCTATAAAGTGTTACTTTTTTTGTTTTATGCATGTTTTATTAATGTAATTTTATAATTGTGTTTGATGGCCACATGTGATGGCCACACCAGCAGTCACACAAAGTTGGTAAAACATGGTGGACACTCTTTTTTTGGTTTATTAATTTTGTTTATATTTATTTTCAGCACTACATACACTACACTGTTTATGGCTTTATTGGTGATAAAGTTACGGACTGCAGTGTACATCCATTAAGTTATATTTTGTTAAGGCCAAGTTGTTTTATCAGGAGTTATTTAATTTGTATTTAAGTTTATTTTGTGGAGTTATCAGGTTGGAGGAGTGCTGAAGTTTAGATGCCTGACTACGGAAAAGACCAGCTGCTTCACAGGTGCTTATGACAGGGGCGGACTGGCCATTTGGCATACCGGGCATATGCCCGGTTTAAATATTTTTGCTCCCGTGTTGCGATTATTACGGTCATTTCCGGGTCGCACGGCCCAATTATTAGTGACGTTAATGTTTGGGCTGGGATGCTTAACAGCAGTGGCGTAATTTGGGTTTGCTGGGTTAAAACAGTGAAACACGTTTTTCTTTTCAGGCTGCATCCCCCCCCCCCCCTCCTTGACAAAACGGTCCTGGGGTGGTGGGCTGGTTCGGACCAAAATGCCAGGGCTGAATTTTGGTCCCAGTCCGCCCCTGGCTTATGAGGAGCTGATTAGTAATTGGACTGCACCATGTTCCCTGTGCATATGGGGAGGGGCAGGGGTTTATTATGAGTTTGAATGTATTACTACAATTGTGAAGAAATGTATTTTGGTATTTCAGTTGTACGTAATTTCTTTATTTAAAATGAGTTAGTGCTGTAGTGGATTATGTTGTAGCTATTTGTAGTCTGTTGAAATGTTATTCTTTGTCTTCCCCTTTGTGTTAAGAGTGGTTTGATCACCCACTATATATTTTCCCCTCATGTGTCACTTTGGCTAGGTCGGTCTTGATATTAAGTTTTACCATGATTACGTATCAGCCGTATCGTATCAGCTGGTCTATGGTTTGGAACCAGGCTGATAAAGTTCAGTTCTGTCTTCTTTTGTTTTGGGCCTAGAATTAATTGAAAAAAAATGTTTTTACAAAACCACAAGTCTCCTGGTGACTCTCTTGCCGACCAACTCTGGTCCCTTACATTGTGTTTCCTTTGCTTGATGTTCTGTGTAAAGCACATTGAATTGCCTTGTTGTTGAAATGTGATATAGAACTAAAACTGCCTTGCGCTGTCATGTAAATCATGCTGTCAAAACAACATGGTTTTCTTTCCAATGATGATATATCCACCATTGGAGACAAAAGTGGTGGTGGGGGAGTATATCTTGAAATAAATCAGAATAAATATTGGTACTTTCTGCAGTAGCCTAATACATAACATAAGTTTCTGGTTGAAAGTTTTTATTTTTTATACAACGTCATCATGTCATATACTGTACTTGGAAAATAAATACTTTGTGATTTCACTCACAGGTTGAGCAGAGGCAGAAAATGGAACACCTTCCAGTGGATGTGTTCAAGTGAGTTTGATGCCAGGTTCCTGTGGGACAGATAGGGAATACACATGATATAATCACATTAGAGGAAAATCATTTTCATTCCATTTATGTCAGACAGATACTACAGCATGACAGATACTATTTTTCCCTAGGTCCTGACTATCTGATATCCCATCCATCTATTTACCATGAAAATATAGAATTTGAAATGATGTCTGTCTGAAAACAATCTAAAAACAAAGGCTAGACAAATACTGTCAAAAATGTAATTCTGAATATGTAAAGATAATTGTCTGATATAGTTATTATATTTTGTCTTTTCTACATTAAGGAAGAAGTTGAATCCAGTATAAAACTTTTTTTTTTTTCATTGCAGGAATAAAGTCGGCTTCAGCGGTTGAGTCATGCTGTGATTCGATCACTCACTTCAGAACAATGTGTACCTGCCTTGAATTACTCTCCAGGCGGAAAACCTTAATGCATCCAAATGGGGCCTGATCAATTACCCTGGCAAGTATTTCACATCAAGAGCGACATTCACAAACAGCGCCGGCGCACCTCTCTGTGTTTGCTCAGTGTTCAGTACATTAGGTGATTAGTCCAGAGTCACAAACACTTCTGGGAGGAGAGCCACTGATAAGCTACTGGGAGCAAAAATACTCAATGCTGCCTACACTAGCGAGGTCTAATTAACAACTGCATTAGCCAAATAATGTTTTCAAGCAAAAGTAGTTTCATATTATTTTGAATTAGTTTCATTATTTTTATATAGTGTTGGTCTAAAAGATAAATTATATGACCAGAAACATAATTCACTGTAATAGCTCAAACAATACAGCCTTTCAATGTAACCAAAAAAAATGCAATAAAAACTAAATTCTCTAAAGGCAAATATAATACCAGTATGGTGGCTACTCCAGATTCTTAATCAATATTCTAAAACTCTGCATTATAAAGTCTTAAAATAATCCTTTGACAAGTTTATGCTGCACAGCCTTTTATCATTCCTCATAAGTTGCTGAAAGAACACCACAGCCACTCTGTAATGTACCTCAGACAGCCAAGGAACCAAAGCTGTAAATAAACCTCCTCAGAAGATGACAGCGGGCCACACTGGGGAGTATGCACATGCAAGCCGATACATATTCACTCTGGCAGGGACCGACAGGGGCCAGCAAGGGTTCAATTATTTGTTTTCCTTGCTCCCAAAAGTTCATGTCAGATGGGTTGGCCATAAGGGCTTATCCATTACCAGCTCGATTTTTGCCCCAGGCCCACAGGGGGGGAGCATAGCCGGGAATAGCAGCCCAGTCTTTTAGCTGTTCTCAAGCACTGCTTACATCTAACGAGGGGAGGACAGAGGTCTAGTGGATGAAGTGGTTAGAAGGAATAAGAAGGTTATGGTATGTCACAAAGAGTGGTTTCAGTAGCAGGGCCCCCGTGTTCACAACTTACTTTGGATGTAGCCAGAGACCCCTAATATAAGACACATCTGTTACATTCCAAAGAAGCGCCCCAACCCACCCCTTCTCCTCGTTGGTGAGATATTGATTAAGCGATAATGGACCCTTAGTGGAGTGTATTTATTATGCATCAGTTGTCGATAATCCGCCAAAGTGAGCGAGTAAAAGGTGACTGGTGGATGTCTTCTCCAATTTCTCCAGACCCCCCCCCCCCCTCTGGTGGCCCCCTCTGCTCCCCTCCTCACAATCTGCCTGTCTGTCAGGTAAACAACATCGGACATGTAAAATGATGAGGACAAGATAGTGGCGATAAGGGTTGACTGCTGATGAACAGACACATTTCCATGGTTACGGGCGATGAGCATGTTATTGGCTGTTGTTTAACCTGGGCAATATCGGAAAATCTAACGGTAGACAGTGCAATTTTATGAAAAGAAATAATGAAAATTGAGAACAACATATAGTACGGCTTTGGTTTCTGGTTGTTTTGTGGAAAAAGGCTTCATAGATATAATCTTTCTAAAAACCCACAGAACCAAACTTTGTGGCATCGGATTGTAGTGTGTGCCATGCCCCACCTTGCAAATACTATCAGACCGAAACCTGATCTAATGCAGATTGGATTGCATCATAGTAAATATCTTCCACTGTAACACGGCTCAGTGGGAGTCCACTGGTCAAAATATCTAGTAATTTGAGGTACATATTGCCAGGATATGTTAGTACAACACTCTGTATAATAAACCATCATACATTTCTCTTAACGCACTGCCGAATGCATACCATAATCTACAACTGCAACTATAATGTCAGTACAACCTACTGTATCACCTCAGTGATAGTGGCTGAATGTTAAATGTTGAATTACATAGTAGTGCTATGTACTGCAGTCTACTGTATATGTCTTGTGATGTCCCCTTGCATTGTATGTGACAATCCATGGCTCCAGTACACGATGATGCAATTTGTGTTTCAGTGACACCAAGACAAATTCCTATGTTTATTGTTGTTACACTGGCTGTGTAAAATGATTCTGGTTATAAAGCAGCCTTGGTTTACTCCATATCTACGATTGAAATATTAGTGCAACAGTTAATCAAACTAATCGATTTAATCTATTACAAAAAATAATCTATAATTGATCATTTAATAAAATAATCAATTCATAATCTAACCCTATTTTGAGCATGACATTATAGGTAAAAATAAAAAACTAATTGTGAAGATAGCCTACAGGCTTTAAAAATGTATTGATCGAATAATCGCTAAGAAAATAATCGATAGTTGCAGCCCTATATTAAAGAGTTGGCTTTGCATTGATTGACAGCAACAAATAGGCTGTCCCAAACACAGGTCAAGAAGACATGAAAGGGAAAGAATGAAAGATAATCCTGTTGTAGCGACAAGGACACTTACACATACTGGAGCTTGACGTTGTGCTGGAAGGCAGTGGCAGAAATGTGCCGCAGCTTGCAGGATGTCACCGTACTGGAGCGTGAGCAAGCACAACAAACAAAACACAGAGGAGGAAAAGAGGAAAAATCACTATTTATAGCACCCGAAATGAGCAAGAAACAGAATCATGGAGAACACTTGTCAACTGTTTTCTATGATGTATTGCATGTTGATTAAACGCATACAGCTACGTACATGTATAATGAATGCTGAGTGTACTGTATAGTATTATTATGTAAACTCCAAATACATGTAGAGTCAGTGCGAGGGAAAAAATGGCTTGTTGTGACACTGGGAAATAATACAGTTTCACTGAAAGTACAACATCTGAAAAACATGCATTGTTTAATTTCCCCCATAAGAGAGGACAAAGGCCATTCTTCACAAACTCTTATTCAGATTTGAAAAGTAGCTTATTTGACCTGAACAGCAGTAAATTCATAGTGGCTTTGAAAGTGAAAGGGCCATAAAGGAAATTGATTGTTGTGATGAAGTTAAGAGTAATCGTGCAGTGAAGGCAATGCACTGTAGAATCACATACTGTGTACTGTATACTGTATCATTGACTGAAAATATGTCCACAACATTGCAGTTTTTAATGTACTTTATCATTCAATAGCATGTGTTTCAATAGGTTAATCCATCACTACTTACAGGTTCTTCAGTTCTCTGTAGTTGACAAGATCGATTTCTGTGAGGTTCTCCAGGCCAACTTGATTCTCTATGTAACTGATTAAAAAGATAGAAAAGGAATGGGAGGCTAATCAGCAACATAACATTGTGGCCTTCGGCTTGTTGTTGTGTACATGTTCAATTTTACCTCGACTGAAAGAAAATTACCTAATACACATAATTGAAAAAGCTAAACAGAAATATAAACGGAAATCATGTATTCTGAACCAGAAACATAGAGCAGAGCAGTGCTGAATGTTCGATTTCTAACTCAAAATAAAACAGAAAACATTAATCTCATATCAAAACAGAATGTACTGTGAGGAATAAAGAAAATAAAAAAATAAATGGAAAAAAACACAAAGCAGAAATAGTTGATGGGGAAACTCTTGAACAAGCCATTTTCCACATTTCCAGACATACCTCAGGATAGCTACAGTAGTGTGCTGTGGATCTATTCAGCACTTCGACTACTTAGTACAAGGTCACCATCCTTTCATGAACTGTTTCAATAGAGAGCTAAATCAGACTTATCAAGTCAGAATTTAGCTAATGTTCTCGGATGTTTCTCCCAGCTCCATAAGAAACTCTTTTCATGAACTGTTCTGAGGACATAACTGGATTGGATTGATCAAGGGCCTTGTCCTCACAAATGTATTTTTAGGCAGATTGTTTATGCACCATGATTGTTAAGGGGATGGGGAGAGTGTAGTGCTAGAATATAGACATGCATGTTCTCTGTGCTTTGAGTGCAACTTTCAAGCAACATGAAAGGATTATGCAGAATTTAGGCCTTTCTGATCGAAAGGAGGTTCAAATGGCATGCAAGAGCAGGTCATAGCAGTGAGTTTGGTGTTCAAGTGGATTAAGATTATAGGTCAATTTAATGCTTTTATGCTTTTATTTCTTCTTTTTTCACGCTTTCTGACAGAAAACCGTTCTAATAGAAAGGCTTTCTACCATAAAACCTTTCTGATAGAAAAGCTTTCTTTTTTGTGATGCTAAGGATAGGTTTAGGCATAGTTTTTGTGAGGTTAATGTTCGGATCAAGGTTAGATTTAGGCATAATTTTTTGTGAGGTTACAGTTACAGTTATGCTTAGGCATAGTTGCAAAAGCACAATGAATGAATTGCACTGATGGACTAAGAGAACCATGTGTTTGTTTTAAACTTTTTATTGTCCGTTTTTTCTTGCAAAAAATCGGAATCTGCCTACAAAGGCCTTTAGACACATGGAAAAACAAGGAACGACTTTGCCACACCCATGTCAGAAAGTCTTGAGGGGAGACTTCTCCCCTGGGCATGATTTATACAACCCACCCGAGGCTAATAGACCTGGGTCATGGCCAGATACTGTAACAAAGTCCATTGACAAGGCTATTGTAAAAATGTGACTTGTGCTATTAATCAGATTCAACACAGACAGGCTGATTGATTGATTGATTGATTGATTGATCGACAACACAGATACAGTCATAAGGACAAAGAATATTTGTGGGAAAATATATATTTTGAACTACTGTAAGGTCTGTAATGTCTTGTTTACGACACACAATTTAAACATGTAAAATTCGTTCAAGCTGGCAGTTGCATGTGTTGTGCTGCACTGAACAAACAGATATGTATTCATGTCTGATTGACCCACACAGCAGTAATGTGATTACAGGGCAGGTGGGCTCGGGATCACCCATCGGCCTTGGGTTATTGGATTGAGTCAAGTGGGTGATATATCATCTATTGTTCCTGGGTGAGGGCAATGGCTGGCAATTCACAAAATTGCATTTATAACTCGGCACATGATGAATTTCGGCTGCTGTTCCAGAGTTAATGGCCCCTTGTTTGTTCCGTGTATCGGCTGTGTTTGCTGCCAATACCCCGAAGTGTTGTCGTTTACTGGCATGCAGAGCGCCGCGGTAAACGAATGCCAAGAGAGGCCCTGCTCACTTATTGATTGACTGGTTCAGAGAATGTCGAGCCTCTCCCAGAGGTCAGCCGAACACGTTAGGCCGCAGGTAACTTTTCACAGATGGTTCTTTCTTTAACAAGTGCTAATTGATCTGGAGAATAGACAACACTGACATTTTGGTTCGTTTGAGTCTGCTATAGTTAGTTGCAAGAGAGCAGAGCAGCCCTCTAAGAATAGCAAGTAGCAATTTGCATTGTCTCGGAAAACAAATGACATTTCGTGTCATTAGGTTTAGGTTGGATGGAAGTGCCACTTCATTTACAAAAAAAGCGCTTGGAATAATGTTCCTCTACGTCACCTTTTTTATTCTTTAATCGTCTGTAGACTATACAATACTGTCCTAAGTGCTTAAAATGTGTATTCAAATTGTGTATTTCTCCTTTGACATTGCAAATAACCCACTTCTCTGGCAAATGGGTGAATCTCAATAGAGTGGATGGTGTCACATACATTACACCTGCACATTAGACAGGCCCTTGCTCCTCCTTAACTATCAGGACACGTTCACACAGCATTGTTTCAACCGCCACAGATTATATTACATTCAAACCCTGTGGAAAACGTCAGAAAAGTGCACAGAAAAAAGTTGAGAAAGTTCAAATATTTCCCAAAAGTCCTAATGACATGGATGGCTTTTTGTCTGAGCCAGCTGATCACAACGAAGAAGCAGCTTTGTTTTCATGGAATGTCATTGTTTGCTGTGGGACAAAGTACCGGTGGTCCAGTGGATAAATTGGTCCACTCATAAAGTGCTATTGGCACTGCTTTTCCTGCACATAAAATGCTATATGTGAACCATCAAGTTTACGTTCAACAAAAGCATAGCGTTACTGTAGGATCCTATCACCATAATGGACAGAAATCAAGCTCCAGACCCAGCAAAGGATCTCTTTGGGTCGAACAGCATTCCATTTAAAAAACATTGTTTGGGAACTTTCACAGATGCCTCATCACCAGAGTGGTCTGGCTTTGGTTTGATTGATTGATTGATATATTTATTGACAGAAATGCACATGCATATGCATAAACATATTTGTACATATCTCTCATATCTGTCTGCAATCTGCATCTTATGCAATCATGTGCAGGCACTAGGCAGGCAAATTAGTGCATTGTCTAATCACCTGTATGCATGTGGGATTTTGGGGCGGTGACGAAACCAGTCGAAACCAGTATTTCTTAATGAGCTCATGGATTCACGGAATGGCCGTTGTTAATAATAACATTTAAATACTTTTATGGGATGTTTTTAAATTAAAATATATTAAATTATTAATAATCAATCAATCTTTAAAAACGTGATAGTACCAATGATTATTATCAAGGAGGAAGTATAGGCCCAAGGCACAGCGACTTTAAACCACATTCCCTGACTGATTGTGTGTTCACAAGCTAGGTGGGGCTTTGAAAGGTGACAAAATGCTGTAGTATGACCTGTATTACAAAGCAGTGATTATACTAGGCTTCGTCAACACAATGACAGCATCCCATAATATCAGCGTTTCAATGTGTGTTCTCAGTGACATCATATGTACCTTATCAAATTAAACAGAAGCAATTTTAAAACACACAGCCTTGATTCACTCCACTAGTGAATACATGTTTTTGGAATGTCCATCTATGCACATTAATGTTTTTGTGAGTTTACCATGAAACTATTGGAGTGGTAAAGGAAGCAGTGACTGTATATGTTGTACATAGAATCACTGTTTATTTTACACCAATGGTTTCAAAGTCTTTATAAAGCTGCCTGCAGGTGTAAACTCAGTTCCTCAGGAAAAAATATTTCAATATGTTTTGAATGAGATTCAAGAATACTAAGCACATACATTGCATAATTGCACTCACTTTCTAAAAGAATATATAGCCGTACAAAATATAAAGAAATAGAAATGGAGTCGTACAGTACACAACAGTGAAGTTGGCCCTAATAACAGAATTAAGAATCCGAGTGAGAGCCTTTGTCCCAGAGCCACCCACATCATAGTGCATTGACTGTAGTACAAGGCTATACATTCTAGTTCCGTTTTTTTCAATAACAGAAAGAATTTCCTTCACTGCTTGCCAGTGAAAACTCAACATACATTGTACCAAAATGCAGAATTGTATAAAAGTTAAAAACCACAATCACAACATCACTTGATTAAGAAAAGATATATTCAAGCGCATCACCTCGACTGAACTTTAGCATGCCATGTGTTAGTATGTCAAACTTTGTAACAAGCTCAAAGCAACTTCGTAATGGCTCTGTCTCACTTAACAAAGGCAAAACAATCTGAAAATGTAACATCTAACAAATGTTTATTCTAAACCATAAACATACAAATTGGCCATTCAAGATGCAACTTATTGTACTCCCAGTCCAAATTGAGCCAAATGAACAAATTGATCAGCTGAACATGAGAAAGTCATGCACACACCAACACCCAAGGCACGTGAATGAATCCAATGCACTCACACACACACTCAGAGGCACATGCACAAGTACTGAGTCCAATCAAGCCTGCCACCCAACCCAAGTGCACTCACATCTCTGTCACGTTCTCACTCTCTTGTGGTGCCAACGCCGGGATGCTAGTGATGCCATCAGTCTCCAAGCATTGCAGCATGGCAAAAGAGCAGCGGCACGCGGACGGGCATCCTCCCAAAGTAGGCACCGGTGCCAGGCAGAGCAAGGTGAGCACCAGGGGTAGTGCCAGGGCCAGGGCTGATGCCAGGGAAGTGCCCGCTGCCACAGCCATCGTGGGTTGAGTGATGAAAGGATCTCCTTATTGCCAGCAGGATGTTGTAGATACTGTAGCACTTGATGGCAGCAGCTGTATAGTTCACCTAATAGGGCATAAACATTGAGAGCGAGGAAGCCTCTTCCACCACGCACACAGTAGCTGTCCACTTGCTGCTGTCTGGCAGAGCTGCGATCCCAGCTGGTCAGGGTTCTGGTGCTGAACCACAGCTGCACTGAGCAGCAGGAAGGCAGGCAGGGCAGGCAAGCAAGGGGCCTCTGGGGACACTAGTGGAGGGCTGCAGCCTCACTCTCTCACTTTCTCTCAACCTCCCTCTCTCTCCTCCTCTCTTCTCCTCCACGATGCAGGGAGGGGCAGGACAACAGAAGCCATTAGTTGACTCTGTGTTGGAGAGCCAGAGTCACCAGACACCTCAGAAACCGAAGGGGGGAGGGGGGGAGGGGTGTCAGGGATGATGTTAGGAGCATGTGGGGGAGATTTGAAGAGAAGGAAGAGATGGGGTAGGGTGATGGAGATATCTGCCCCTGGGTGAGAAGACTGCAGTCCCAGCAGTGGCTAGAGGTGCAAGCAGAGCCAAGCAGTTGGGTGGCTGGCTGCCTGTGCATAGTGTGAGTTTCATGCTAGCTATGATGTCAGCTATCAGGATAGATGGATCTGGCCAACCAGATGGGAAGGAATCCTGGAATGTCCACGCTCATTGAGACTTATAGGAGGTCAGAGCCTTGGTTGGATTTAAAAGGACTACACCATGAATTTGAACCTTTTCTTCTTTTTTGTGTGTTTTTGGTCTCCCCTACCTCTCTTCTATCCCCAAAAATACCCCAGTTTGAGCACTCAGGCTTTCACAGCATATCTGGGGTTTTATGTAAATTGGTCTCAAAACAGGCCAAACTGATTTGCCCCCGAAAGTGACGTCACTAGCGGTACAATCCCTCCCGTTTTTCAGTTCCAACATAAAAATGTGTATATATATATATATATATATATATATATATATATATATATATATATATATATATATATATATATATATATTTATTTATTTATTTATGTTTTACTTTTTCCACACAGAACCAGGAGATAACATGCATACAAACTGGCTCAATAGCGCCACGTGCCAAATAAGGACAATGTGGTATTGCAGGTAAAAGTGCTTTATAAGCCAGAGAGAAGTTAGTTGGAATGAGTATATCTGAGGCTTGATTTAGGCTCAAACCTTTTGAAAAACATTTGAGGGACATAAACAATATGATATTAAATATTAAATATATTTTTTAAATTCATGGTTTAGATCCTTTAATGGTTGTGGACAAATGCGAGAAAGATGCAGTATTGGTAAACAGACCTCACTTACTAATACAGACTTCCCTCAGGATTTCACTATAGGAACCGAAAAGAACAAAACTCATTCACAGTATGCCTGATGCACAGGATGGGGTTGGAGGGGGGGGGGGGTCGATTTTTCATCTTATAACAAGAAAACACAACATTTCAGGTTCAAACACAGCCAAAATGTAATATGAAACTGTCTACTGAAAACAGACATCTACAGTCACAAGCCAAACAATGGCCAGACAATGTAAGGAAGTGGATTTATTTCCCCTTTTTTTTCCAGACAATAAAGTTAAGTTACAGGCAGCCAACTTCACGACAAAGAGCTGTTGAGCACATTGATAATCTAAAATCCCATGAACTGAATTATCTGATAATATATATCTTTATAAAATCCTTTTCTATAACTGAATAGCTTAACTGAAATCTGCTTAACATGTAAAAACTAGAATCACAAGTTTGATGTGACAGTGCCTTTCTCACTGTGCTAATCATGCTATAACCACTACCATTAGCCTGCTGATGAGCCCATGGGCCATCCATCATATGGCATCCATATGATTGGAGCCAATTTTTACCCAGGGGACAAATATTGTGCCCCACCCCCATCCCTTTCAATCACTCCACACATGAGTAAGGTCATAGTGCACTGACCACTATTACTGGTCATAAGCTGAATAGCCATTTTTGCTGCTGTCGTCAGGGCTATGCGGTGGCTTAATTACTCTTTCCACTATCCTCTTCTTGGTCTTAGCTCAGCAGCTAGGGTGGTCGAGAGACAAGGAGCTTTTTCACAACAACTATTGTGCTAAAGGGACTTAAGTGTACAACATGAGTGTACATGGATATCCACATGTGTGGGAGCTGTATGAAATTACAAAAAGAATGGTGGCAAAATTAAGCAGCACAAACCAAATTCAGAAGAGTTCATAGAGAGTTGAATAATAAACGAGAAAGGGATTTATATGAGCTTGGAATTAAACATTCCACAACTGGTGAACAATGATTTGGGGGGAAGCCTTAAAAAGTCAACAGATTCTACTGATCAAGTAGGCCATTCTGCCACACACTGTCAGCTACCATTACAAACTATTCATTTACAACTTCACATATTTACATACTAGTGTGTATCTAGTATCTACTATATCAGTTTTTTTTCCTTCATATCACTACATAGAAATACATTTAAATGAGAAGTTCAGAAAACATATCTGTACAGTAGCAGAATAGAATGGCACAGTAATGTCATCACGAGTGGAGGCCTACTTGGTATAATTTGGACAATAAATGTACATAGTAAAGGTCTAGCATTCCATCATATTTAAGGGATATTTATCTTATACAGAGCTCAGCTGAGTTTACCTGGCTGGATCTTCTTCCACTCCTGACATCAGAGCATGATGGAAATGTGGAGGTGTGGTGAATATAGCTCTTCAAACACTGATTAACAACATTTATATAACAAATGTATTGTTTATGAAATGCCAAATTGTAGGTGCTGTTTTTTCCTATAATTGGAATACTGAAGCTACTGGCTTTATAAAAGAAGAAAGAACAAAAAGATGCATGAACAACCCAAGAATTGTGTGATTAACTTCAGATACTTTAAATATATAATGGAGTTTGTGGTTTACAACAGACTAAATAAAGCAAACATGTATTGTCTCATTAACTTCAATCACAACATGTTCAAAAACCTGCCAGAGAACTATATGATTTTTTTTGTCTTTCCCTCTTGTCATTTAAGTTAACTGAGACTTGAGAGAAAATCCTATTCAGTAAGTCATGTGATAATTCATTTTGAACATCTCCTCAGTTGGAAATAGGGGTCATTTGGAAGTTAATAATGAGATGATCTTTCTGTGGGCATTCTATTCTATTAGATTACTATATTCATAAATCATGATTGATGGTCACCCAAAGGGTTAATTGTGAGTCTTGGTCTCCCCGCCCTCCTGTCATGGTCAGGGTATCATTCACAGAGGACTGGGGTGGTCTCTGTGGCATATTGCAGCCTCCGCCACAAAAACCATCACCTTGACTCCGAAACCATATCTTGACAGCTGTTCAGCCCTCACACTCTCAATTCTTCTGGCACAGCTCACACGCACGCACACAGAAATGCCTTATTTGAATTTCTGTACATTCAAATGTTAATTATTAGGAGATTTTAAACAAAGGTTACATCATCATTTCACCCAGCCACATAAACCATAGCTTCCACGCACGCACGTACGCACGCACGCACGCACGCACGCACGCACGCACGCACGCACGCACGCACGCACGCACGCACGCACGCACGCACGCACGCACGCACACACGCACACGCACATCTTACAAGCACACACAGACACAGACACAGACAAAAAACACAGCACACACACACACACACACACACACACACACACACACACACACACACACACACACACACACACACACACACACACACACACATACAGGCACATCTTACAAGCACACACAGACAAAAGAGTGTGGAGGATACAAAATAAATATTGTTTGTTTTTCATGCTGCTGCAGTCAGAATCAGTCACTCCTTCCTCCTATAGCACTACATCTCATCTCTCAAATATTGTACTTTTACTCCATTACAATTATTTTAAAACTTTAGTTACTAGTTACTTTTGATTATTATTATTACAAAACATACATTTACCACTTCAGCCCTATTTAAACACGTCGCATCGTGACACGTTGTGAGCTTGTAGATCTACAAGCTCACAACGTGTCATGCTATTTTCAAAATATTTGTATACAGTTTTTAGACATGATAACTTGTGAAACGGGACATTCTGCAAAATGAGTACTTTTACTTTTGGTACTTTAAGTATATTTTGATGCCAATACTGTTGTACTTTTACTCTAGTAACTTTTGAACTTTTGCAGAAACACTCTGTTACAAGTAAAAGCCCGGTAGGCTTTTACTTGTAACAGAGTGTTTCTGCATTGCAGTATTGATACTTTTACTTTCCACCATTGGACCTTACTTCCGTACAGAGACAGATAAAGAAAGCCAGGAGGCTAGATTCACAAAATGTTACATGATGAGAGATATTTGAATACATATTTATCTCTCCTGGGATTTACGTCATCCTGACCAATTATTACAAACAGTGAAGTATTACAGTTTTTCTCGAATGTCAGAACACATTTCTGGAAACTGCCCTCCGTTTTCACTAAACTCTAAACACAAAACACTTTTCTCAAGCTAGCTCCACAAAAACTCGCATTCTCTTTGCAAAACCAAACTCTCACTCCAAAACCCAAACTTTCACCACAAAACTGTTGCTCCTATGGCCAAACCAAAACTTTGACAACAAAATCGTCCTCGCAGCTTGCAAAAATGTAAACACTATTGGGTATCAATCACACACTTCAATAAAAATTGAAAACACAATGTTCAGGGTGTGATGTTCTATATATCCCATCATCTGTATAGTAATCACATCTGTATAGTAATCAATAGTAAGTCACAGATTCTTTTTGGGGGAATTGAATCCCATTTATTGATGACAACTAATGGGGAAATACAGTACAAAATAAAACATGTCAAAAATTATTGTATTCTTGTAAAGAGGTACTGTATATTGTGCAAGGTCACACGACTGCAATCATGGGGTTTGTGCGGGGGCCTGTGCGGGGGCCTGTGCGGGGGCCTGTGCATCTAAACTGGCCTATATAGGTGTTGTCACATCAGTGGCAGGTGTCTTCAATTTTGAGTCACCGTGTTTAAGCAATGACACCTGTGCCTTCGTTGTGTTCAACTTTTGATGACTGAGTCTACCATTTTGCATCATGTGAGCAAAATGAGTTCAGTGAATGAGAATGTGTTCATATTGTTGTGCAACGTGTGTTTTAGCAAGTGCGAAAGTGTTTAGACTAAGTGCAAATGTGTTTAGAGTTCTGCAACGTGTGTTTTGGCAAATGCCAATGTGTTCAGAGTTTTGTGAAATCGGAGATTGAGGTGAAATGTGTTTATAGTTAAGCCAACTGGGGGCCTGATTTATTAAATGTGTTTAGGCAACTGGTCATTGTGCTCAGAGATCTAGAAATTGTGCTTTAGCAATCGAGAAAAACTGTAATGGCTATTAAAACAGGGAGGTGGTATTTTCTATGCATGCTGTTTGGTGGTGTGACAGGGTTGCAGGGGTGGTACATGCAGAGAAGGGCAGCAAGAGAAACACGAGGCTGCACCACCGTTAGACATTAAACAACTATCTGTCCACTTCATATTAATTTTCTGTATGAGCAGCATAGAGAGGGGAAGGGACAAATGCAGACAGGAGGGGGAGAGAGAGAGAGAGAGAGAGAGAGAGAGAGAGAGAGAGAGAGAGAGAGAGAGAGAGAGAGAGAGAGAGAAGAATAAGAGCAAGTAACAAGTGAGTGAGAGAGTGAGTAAAAGCTCTCTTGGACCAGGTACAAGGAAAAGCTTTTACAGTTTAAGTGGTAAAAGCACACGGTTGCCATGTCTGCATGTAGGATGTGTTGTTCTCTAGCATTCCCATGCTTTACACTGTACCACTCGTGTACAATGGCTTGATATGATCGATTACCTTACCTCTGCTGTTCATCTTATCTTATTCATTATATTTTCAGTGTAGAAAATTATTCAAAATGGGTAATCAAATTGGATAAGAGCTGTTTTGCAATCCAAACATCATCCACATCCAAAAGCACTTCCTGGAGAAAGTGTGTAGATTAGCTGAATGCAATTGTGAGAGAGAAGTATATAGAGGTTTTTAGTGGTACAACTGGAAAGGGCCGCTCTGTGTAATGCGTCTGACAGGTTGGGTGGCCTTCCCAGGGCTGTTGTAAGTCGTGGGTTGCAGCCATCAGGACCCAAGGAAGCTGCGGGGGAAAACGGCATTTCAACGACATACGGTTAAACTTTTTGCACTTGTGTCACCCCCTATGGTCACTTGGTCAGAAGTGAAAGTGCCTTTAGAGGTGCGCTTTATAGAAGCCCCTCAACGCAATGGCTCTGCATTGTGTAGAGAGGCCCCTCAATATGTTATTCAAATTTGGAATTGATCTGTAGGAGTAGTAGTAGCAAAAAGTGTATTTTGAAGAAAATGCAAAATGGAGGTAACTCTTGTTAGGCGGAAATAGCGTGTTCCAGGGCAGGAATTTCATGGAGACCATGAAGGCCATGGCCGCTGTAGCCCCTCAATTTGGCCTGCTGCTCCTCAATTATATGCTCTGGGCACTGCCCCAGCAGTGATTGTACTGTTTTCTCCACTGCCTGTGACGCCCCATCCCCATCTTCAAATGAGTCCAGTGACTCTGAGGGCTGAGTGTCTTTCTTGGCTTACTAGCAGCAAGCTTTTTTATTTTTTACATTGATCAAGATTAGCTACACACACGCACGCACGCACGCACGCTGGG
Organism: Gymnoscopelus microlampas; assembly: GCF_963454915.1. Taxonomy (NCBI): domain Eukaryota; kingdom Metazoa; phylum Chordata; class Actinopteri; order Myctophiformes; family Myctophidae; genus Gymnoscopelus; species Gymnoscopelus microlampas. Next base: position 23,787,341 of record NC_139940.1, read on the forward strand.
CATGAAAATGACAACTGCATTGGTTGTAAACTATAGCAGACAATTGTGCTGCACTTTCCGATTTGCACCGGATGCAGAAGACTGTGTTGTATACTCTACCCTCCTGAGCTCTGATCAATATCAGAATCAGTTTTATTGTTACATCACAGGTTTACAGGTGTAAAGAAGTGGGTGGAAAAAGGGACATAAATAGGGAAAGCAAGGACAGAAACATGAAAGAAATATGTCAAAGAAAAATCTAAGATATATATATAGCTATACGCATAGCATAGTAACTAGAAAAAGCAGCAGGTATTAAGTTAGACTTAAGTTGCAAATAGTAGCAGCACATCGGCACATAAGAAGGTTGTCCACATAAGGCAAAAACTAGTCCACATTGGGGAGCAAATCCCTACAAAGGGAGGTAATCTAACATACGGGAAAACTGTCTGTTAAAGGAGTATTGTGGTCACAGGTGATGTTCAGGCCTGATGGTAGCATGATTGGATCAGGTGTGTGTGTGTGTGTGTGTGTGTGTGTGTGTGTGTGTGTGTGTGTGTGTGTGTGTGTGTGTGTGTGTGTGTGTGTGTGTGCGTGCGTGCGTGCGTGCGTGCGTGCGTGCGTGCGTGCGTGCGTGCGTGCGTGCGTGCGTGCGTGCGTGTGTTCTTTCTAAAAAAAAGAAATGATTTGTCTCATGATTGACACAATCATGATTGTGTCATGATTGTGTCTCAAGGTGCAAGGTTTGTTTAATCTTGTGTACAGGCACATAAGAGTACAATTATTTTGTTTTAGTCTCCTCAGACAATGTAGAAACAATAATAGTAACTAGACAATATTGTTCCTAAAGAAACAATGTGGGCTCACTTTAAAGCCAAAAAAACTGTAGCATAAAGTGTACAAATTCAGTTTGACTCGGTATCTCTGTCTGTGTGTTTGTGTGTGGGCATAGACGTGATGGGTGTGGGGTGCTCCCAGAGGAAACCATGCAAGACACCTGCTCATCGGGAGCAATTAGGGGTTCATCGTCTTGCTCAAGGACACTTCGACACTAACTCTGGGGGAGGCGGGGATCGAACTGGGAATCTCGCGTTTGCCATCTGGCCACTCTACCGGCCACTCTACCCCTGAGCCACTGCCACCCACTGTACTCACATTTTCCAAAGACTCTCAAGCTTTTTCCAAAATAGCAGATCTACAAGCTCACAACGCGTCACATTGTAGATCGGCTTTTTTCGAATAGTCGAAGTATGACAGGGGGGTGTGGGAGATGGGGTGGCGGTGGAGTATGGGGTGTGGGAGTTGGAGGGGGGGGGTGGGAGTTTTGGAGCATGAAATGTACAAACGTTTTAGCATCAAAAAATACTTTGAGCACCAAAGTAAAAGTGCTAACATTTTCAGAAAATAGCAGATCTACAAGCTCATAACGCTCAGATCGACTGTGTGTGGTTACTGTAGGTTTTGTATTAATAATAAAATCTTCAAAGTAACAAGTAACCAAAGCTGTCAAATGCTGTCATTGTAGTGTGTAGAAGTAACAAAATGGAAAGTGAAGTAAAAGTACCTCAAAATTGTACTATGCATTGTAAGCACTTGTATAGTACTTGAGTAAATACACTAGTTACTTTGCAGCACCACTGAGCAGCCAATGACTGACAGGCTAGCTATCACCAGGTGTACTGATTGCTAGAGTGTAGAGGGACACGGGTTGATATTAATGGTCTTAACTCAAAATGTATACATCACACAGCTTAGATCTTTGGATTAAATCAGAGAGCAGACCCGTGCAAACTTGGTGATGTAAAATAAATATCTGTAGTGTAAAACATGTGGCCACAGTGACTTTAAGAAAACATAGGGCATGTATCCTGTGTGCTTCTCTCTCCCCACTGGCAAAACCCATTGGAAATGCATTGGGTGCTTAAAGTTAAATATTTCAAAAACTACAAAAATACAAGCACATGTGTCCACAGTAAGCATATTTTTTTTTACAGTTTGAATGGAGTTTCTAAGTGAAAGTATGTAGGAGTAATCAGGTGCCAAACAGTTTGAGGAGAATAAAGAAACAGTGAGAACATCAATAGTGTGCGAGCCCACAACTAGAAAAGTGTGCTCCTCGGAGCACAGGTCTCCACCAAGCCAGGTTGCCTAGCCAGGGCCAGCAAACTTTGGTCATAGCCAATTGGAATGTGATCTGAAAAACGTATACATCTTGATCACATGATCCCAGAGATAATGTGTACCAATTTGTGTGAGTTTTGGACATAATCTGTAGGAGTACGGTAGTAGCAAAAAGTTTTGAAAAAACACACTATATGGCAGAACATGTAATCTGGCACAAACAGGGCCTATAAGTTGCGACATGATCCAAGGAATCCAGAGGGAAAATACGTTGATTGTATGACCGACGGTTCAAGAGTTATAGGCCAAAACGTGAAGTGGTCTGTTGTAGCGCCACCATGAGGAGATTTGAAAAAAATGGGATGGCGGTTCTTCCTTGGCTTCCTTGGTTCTTCCTTGGCCAGGAATTGGTTGCTGCATTCATGATGTGTGGCATTTTGTGCAAAACGGCCACCCCACAAATGTTGGAAGCCAATCATAGCCAATTGGAATGGATGATAATAAATGTGACAGATACTTCTTGATCATATGAGTACAGAGATAATGTATACCGCTATATACGTGAGGTTTGGACAAAATCTGTAGAAGTAACCAAAAATGTGTTTTGCAAAATTCTGTGTCATGGTGGTGCTATAACAGGCTGATGTGAAGAATTTGGGGCGGACATTCTGCTCTGGCATCCAGGGAGTGTGTGTGCACAGTGTCACGTCGATCGACGGTCCCAGAGATAATCAGAGAATCCAAGAATAGCAGCAGTACCAAGACAGTTTGTCCATTGGTTGTAGTGCTTACGGTGCTTGAAGGTGCCGTGTACAAGATTCTTACTCCTAAGTTATAAACATCTCTCTGTGCCAGTGTCCTTGGCAGGCCTCTCAGACAGCCAGTGTTTGTTTCTTATGAAACATCTCTGATCCGTGAAAGATAGCCGACATCTATTCAGCCGGATAAATGAGTTTGGGCATCAGTATAACATGCTCAGTAGGCTAGGTGTTCCACAGGTATTGGAACCTCGTAAACGTATACTTACTTAGTATCGAAAAGACATTAGTGCCATGGGTGTATACATTATAACAGGTGTTCCAAATGGGAATTAAAGCAACTCCTATAGTGCTGGCCGTGTTGATACAATGCTCTATCCTGTGAGGTAACTCAGAATCTTATCAGATGCCACTGAGCTCAGTACACGCTGATGGAACAAGATACACACAATGCACTCTGTAAGTTACCACATGTTCAGTGTCTTTATCTACAGATCTGAGGGTGGAGAGAACAAAACTCTGGACATCGCACCCCTCGACCCCTCATCAGACAAAAAACCTCTCCTTCCCAATCGATACGCCACCAAGCAAAACAACGGTGTAGAGTGTAGCCATCTCAAATTCATCATCACTCCTCTCCTCGTCTTTTTTTCATCCTCCCCCTTCTTATTTTCCATTCGCATCTCTGGTTGGATCATCAACACCCACCAGTAATGGCCAGGACTGTGTGTGTGTGTGTGTGTGTGTGTGTGTGTGTGTGTGTGTGTGTGTGTGTGTGTGTGTGTGTGTGTGTGTGTGTGTGTGTGTGTGCGTGTGCGTGTGTGTGTGTGTGTCTGTGTGAGAGAGAGGGAGAGACACCCTTTCATTTTTTCCAGTCTGTTTGCGCACAATGTGTAGTACGTATTTATGTACAGTGTGTGTGTGTGTGTGTGCGTGTGCGTGAAACTCACAGGGGTAAACCCAGGATCGATGGGTTGGAGTAGGCCAGAGTAGAAGACGAGGGGAGCTTGGGGGGGGGGGTTGGGGCGTAACCAGAGCCCTCATCTCAGTCTCTCATTAGTAGCTGGGCGGTGGACACCAGAGGCTCCTGGTAGAAGCTCATGCAGATGAGCTGAAACTGGAGGAGCTGCAGTGTGTGGGGGGGGGGGGGACTGGAGGAGACTGCTCAATGAACAACAAAGTCTCTGCTCTCACTCTCAGTGTCTCCATTAGCCTAATTTATCTACTTTTGTCTACTTCATTTACTTTTTCAGTTGAAGATCCTTTATTTCTGCTGAGAAGCCGGTTATGAAAATGACAGAGGAATTCTGTATATTACCCCCCGTTTTGTCCAAGTTGTCTGTCTGTCTGTCTGTCTGTCTGTCTGTCTGTCTGTCTGTCTGTCTGTCTGTCTGTCTGTCTGTCTGTCTGTCCGTCTGTCTATTTATTTGTTTCCCAGCATCTCTTACTTTCTGTATCTATTTCTACAACTTAATGTTATCTTTTCTTTCACTTTCTGTGAGAGACATGTTTTCTCATGCTTTCTTTCGTTTATTGTCCAAGACACTTGAGATGTTGCTGGGTAGGCCTACTGTACATAGGCAACGCCTCTGCCCCTTTCTCTTCTATCCACTCTCATCTTTGTCATGCTTTCTCTCTTTCTCTCACACACGCATACACACACACACACATGCACACGCACGCGCACACACAATTGAATTACATTTTCAATATACTTTGGAATGTTACATGAATATTTCTAATATTGACCATTCACCATATTTCCTTCACTGACCATTATAATCCATCATTCTCCATTCTTGCATTTTTTCATCTTATTCATTATTAACTTAACTATTTCTTATTAACTCTAACTTTCTCTAGGGCTCTTTTTACCCACTACTTCTTCCTCTCGTCTTTTGCTTTAGATTCACTCCTCATTTCATTTCAAAATAAACTTCATTAGCATGAAAGGGTTTACGAGGCAGTGTTTCCCAACACTCAGTGGTGAGTGACAGCAAATAATGAAATACGGCCTCCTCCATAAAGCAGAGACTGACGATGAAAAACAATCATACCGTGTCGGTCTCTGTAACTGTTGTTGTAACTTGTATGTCTCACAGATTCTTTTCTTCTTTTTTTGTTATATATCCTGTACAGTGTCTGTTTTTGTCTCTACATTGGGCAGTTGTTATTTCCCTGTTACCTTCGCCATGCAGACAGGCCGGGAGACGAAGATTGTGTTCTCAACCCTGTCTTTCTAAGTCACTGTGCGGCTAGTCTTGCAAACTGCTGGACCAATTGGACCAACAGGTAGTAGGCCAAGGAAGACATCCCCAAATGTTTTTGCAAACCGTGAAGCCACCGGCCACGGCGGATGGAACAAAAATCAAAAAGAAACAGCCGATCCGCAAGCTTGCGACTGTAGCGTGTCCACGACGGCAGTGTCGCCGATTCGCACAAACGAGCCCTTCTTTTTCGATCCTACTTCTTTTTCAAACGTACTGTAACATGTTACAGTTCATGTGGGAAACCAGTACATGGGGGAAAAGCGGAACGAGGAACACCCGTTTTTGGCTGTGAGACAGGAGCGCCGGCCCCCCGGGCGAGTGAGCGAGCAGCCTTGGCAAAAAACAAAAAACATGACAGAGGCGCGCCGACTCAGCAGAGCTTGAGGCCGAGGAGGCGCACCCTCGCGCCTCCAGGCGCGAGTGCCCGCGCCGACCGGCCGACTTAGTCGAATCAGCGCCGTCCGAGTTGTGAACCGATAGGGGGAGAATAGGTCTTTTCATGGGTTACAGTCTATGGTTACTATCCAGTGTCCACAACGACACACATGTGTGCGTGTGTGCGTGTGCATGCGCACACATGCACGCGCACACACGCTTGCATTCATTGCCCTCTAGTGTTGGTTATACAGAATTGCCTGGGTGGGTGGTAAAAACAAGCGCTCCTTTTCCAATTTCCCTGGAATGCCAATTTCCCTGTAACATATATATGTATGACTCAGCCATAAGCAAAATCATGGCCACGTGACACGTCACTATGACAACATAAACCAGAAAATGTGCTCCTCGGAGCACAGGTCTCCGCCAGTACTGTTCCTGATTAATCCTGTCTTACCTCACTTCAAAATATATAAATGATCTTTTGAAGTGACACACCTATTTATAGGGCTCTATTTCATCATGCGTCTCGCTAGCCAATCAAAGCACACCCTTTCAACATATTGTCACGTGTCACGTGAAGCTTGACCAATGTTAGCTTGGTGGACACACGGAAGGACGAGAACGAAAGCATAGTCTCCTGGCGGAGACAACAACCAAACCTCTAGTGTGTGTTTGTCTGTATATACATATATATGTATATGTCCCATCATTGAGAATTGGGACAAAACTTTATTGTCTCCGCCAGGAGACTATGTTTTCACTTTCCGCCCCCCCCCCCCCCCCCCCCTCGGCCAAGCTAACATTGGTCAAGCCTCACGTGACACGTGACAATACGTTGAAAGAGTGTGCTCTGATTGGCTAGTGAGACGCATGACGTATCAGTGGCCTATAAATATATGTGTCACTTTGAAAGAGTCTTAGCCTCTTTCAAAGTGAGGTAAGACAGGAGTAATCACGAAATGGCTGAGAAATGGCGGAGTAACACTTAAGACAGGATTAATCAAGTAACACTTAAGACAGGATTAATCAGGAACAGTACTGGCGGAGACCTGTGCTCCGAGGAGCACATTTTCTAGTTATTTTATTTTTTTATTATTCAATTATGCCAAGAAAATATTAAAAAATCACACCCTGTGTGAAGGTAGCGGCGCGGCGCCTTTGATACATTATGTCATCGATATGTGTTTATAATGTGTTTATAGCCATGTGTCACGTGAAGCTTGACCAATCACTTTGTTGACGGGTCTGACCAATCAGAACGTTGACGGGTCTGACCAATCAGAACGTTGACGGGTCTGACCAATCAGAACGTTGACGGTGAACACGGACAAAGTCAGGTATAGAGCAGGATCCGCTCTATAGAGCGGCTAGCGCCGCTAAAAAGATCTAAGTGTTGAATATCAAACCATGTAATGGGCCAACGTCTCACAGTTTTTTTTGAGTGGTGCCAACCACTCCTATATCTGACTTTGTCCGTGTGTCCGTATGTATGTATGTCCAATAAACAAACATTGATGACAACACGGGTGATGACAATACGGGGCTCATCAAAGGCACCACTCTCTTCACACAGGGTGTGATTTTTTTTTTAGATGTCAACTCCATAAAAGGGCATATCTGACGGAGTTGACATCTGACGGTGTAGTAAAGGCTCTGGCAGTGGCCTAGTACTGAGCCAATTGATCGCCATGGCAACCCCAGCCTAGGCCTGATTAGGTGAATTCCCTACGCCTGCTAAATCCCCCACACCTGTATTTCATTAGAGTCAGTCTCTACTCTCCAAATTCATTCCTCAGCCACTCAGTCATTCCACCTCACGAGGACTTTTCCTCTCTTCCACTGTCCTACGATTCCTACAGTCCTTCCAATTGTTGTGCGTAGATTACTTTATGTTTTGTGCTAAATGTTTGCTGACAGGTGAATTTATTTAATGTTGCCCTTTAAGCCCAAACTGTTCCAGTAGAATTGTTTTTTTTTGTTTTTTTTACTTTAATTTTTATCCCACTATTTTTGTAACCCTATTTTTTTACACCCAGTGCCAATTGTCTATGTAATCCTAGGCACTACCTTCCCTCTGCCAACCTAGGGAGGCCAGGGCCGAGCTCATGCCTCCTTCAATGCATGAGAGCCAACTGACCTTCTTATCACCTGACAGGGGAGAGTTTCCCTGGTTGGACATAGCGCGTGGAAGGAACACGTTATTCCAACCAGTTCCCTTCCCCTCCATCAGGCGCCCCGGCTGGCCAGGGGGTGGCAGTATAGTGACCAGGATTGTAGAATTGTTCTATGGCCAGTGATGAAAGCCTATGGCGACAGTGGACCTGGTCTCACGTGTGAGTGCAGTATGTATAGAACTGAATGAATATTAAGCATGGCACTAGTCAGCATGCTCAGCAAATTTTCCATGATTAAATAAAGAATCTTAATGAGAATACATTACTACAGTAATAGACAAATTGGTCTTCTCTCTACCTCCCCCTTGCCTCCCCCTCCCTACCTCCCTCCCTCCCCCCCTCTCTCTCTCTCTCTCTCTCTCTCTCTCTCTCTCTCTTTCACTCATTGTCTCCCTCTCTGCCTCTTTTGCTTTTCCTGCCCCTCCCTGCGTTGTTCCGCTCGCCTCCCAATAGCCATATCCTTTTCTCATATACATGTGTATAAAGAGAGGGTTAAAAAGAGCTGCTCTCCATTAGCCAAATTGAAAAATGAGAGTAAAGTGCCATTTTATGCATGACGCACAGCCATGACCCCTCTATTCATCTCTATGCACAGCAGTTCAGCCAAGGTGGTAAACATAAAGCTGCAATATTTAGATACTCTGAATGTCAGTATCTCCTGTGAATGAATAGTCTCTACACATGTGAAACAGCTCTTATTTTGTTTTTCATGCTTTCTTCGGACAGATACAGTACAAAGAGAGACAGGAAATATGGACAAAGAGCAGGGGAGTGACAAATGGTCCGGCTGGATGGGAATCAAACCGGGGATTCGCTGTCATGCATTAGAGCCTATGTGGTATGTGCCCTAACCACACTCTCTATGTCGTCCTCCACCTACCGGGTCGCCCTTACTGAATATGATACAGCTATATATGTGTCAATCTTTGTGTGTCTATTTGTACTCTGGAAAGCATTTCAGGATAGTAAACGTTCTAGTGCTGGTATTTCAGAAAGACCCAATTGAGGTCCAAGGTTTTCCGCCTCCCATGGACAATATACTCCCTCCATCACAGACAAAGCTGATGACATGAAAGCATATTTATCCCTAAACTGTTTTCCAAACTGCTTTAGGTACAGTATATGACACTGCTGTTCAAGTCATGCATTGTATTCCCTCATCTTTTTTCACACATCTGAAGTGTACACTCTTTATTGCCTCTTTATTGTCCATACAATATGAATATGATAGAAGTGATTTCCTTACAGTTTATCGACATCCTCCTTGGTATATTGACTGAATACCTGATTTCTTCGGTTGCTACAGTATAATGCAGCAAATGGATTTCAGCCTTGAGAGTCCGTCTGTCTGTCTGTCTGTCTGTCTGTCTGTCTGTCTGTCTGTCTGTTAGATGTGTACCAACAAGGACCAATACCACTTGTGTACACGCACATTATTACACAGAAGCCACACACACACAAACCACAGTTCACCAAACATAACTACAGAAAGCAAGGCTGTACACATACAGTAGGCTTTGATCAAATGTTTGTATGGTATACTTCTCAGTGCACACTGCATACTGTTTAGTTCATGTGCAGTGCATGAACATTTCAATCCTATTGTGGAAGGGTCATAAGTGGCCCCTATGTGATTCCGAATGAGGTGAAAAGGAGCCGTTCAGCTACAGTACCAATAAGGTTCAAGGTTTTAATTTGTCATGCTGCAGATAGCTTGATGGGCCATCTATCAAAGACCAGGAAATAAGTAAGCCATACCACATCTTTAAGTTAAAAAAATAATTATTTTTCAGATGCTGAAAAGTAGACAAACATTCACTCAACACCATGCACTGGTAAGACCAGTAAAGAAAATCACTGCCAGCAGCAGACAATGAACAGTAGACAATATAGCAAATGTTTGAATACAAAATGTCACGCAGACCATAAATGAACCGAAAAACAATGCACCGACAACAAACTAAGTAAAATTAAACAACCATGCATTAGCAGACAAGTCGGGGCACAAAGCACTTATTATGCCTATTAGTAGTCTTACTTCAAACTTAAACACAATCATAACAAGTTGCCATCCATACAGCAAATACACAAACACATTGATTGCATTTCATTAATGTAACTTGTTGCCACCTCCATGGTGGGAGGAACAACATAAATACATACCTGTGTCCCCACAGCAGGAGTGAGTGGGTGACAATTCCAGGACCATGGACAGTTCCTCAGCGAAATTAGGCTAATGCTCAACTGAAAAACCTATGTACAGTTAGGGTTATGTATACGATACGTATTTTATTTATTCATTTAACTCACCAGAGCTGAAAGTGGCGATTGTGACCTGAAGGAAGCTTCCTGAGAACACCGTCCTTCCATTCATTTTAGCATACTACACTCGCTGAAGTGAGTGTAATTGTTCGACCAACAATTGTCGTGTTTGCACCATTAAAGACTACTCGGAGCAGCAGCTGCCTGCGCAGACTATTCTTTTTACTTATATATGTTTACTTTTTGTTCTGCACCAGCGACCTATGTACAGTAGATGTGCATAACAATTCCTTTTGAATCATCTACACCCAGAGGATTATCAAAGATCCTTGTCACCCCAGCAATGGACTGTTCACTCTGCTACTGGCAAACGGTACCAGAACCACAGCATTTATGTGACATTATGAGACAGGTGTTTTCTAACAAAACCAAAGCATAGTTTTTTTTAATTAGTTCACAGTAGTTAAATGTATCTTGCTAGTTCACCCTAGGACATCCAGTTTGTCTCAGATTGTCAATCAGAAACTTCTAGAAAATTTTAAAAAGTAATTGTGCACGTAAATTAGTAATGAATTCATTTCATTTATTTCTAGTTCAGTCGGTAGAGCATGACATATGAGTGAGTGGTTAGAGACACCAAGTGTTTGCACTAATAACAATAATTTTGCACTAATATTAATCATATATATATATTTTTTTTAATATTTGTATTGTATGTTGTACTGATTAGCAGGTAGACAATAAAACAACCCCAACAGCAGAAAAATCAAATCCCCATATAGGATCAATCTTTCACGGTGCAATATACAGACAGCTGATGAAATTAAAAAATGACTCTTCAATTAACAATCTTTGGGCAATATTTCCTGTCAGTCATATCCCATTGTGTGGGCAGCCTTTTACCCATCCACTGGCCAAATGAAAGGCTTCTTTTAGGAGGGTATAAAACTGCCAATTGGACAGGATGGATGGGGATGGGTCCTCAAGCTGTGCAGGGTGCCCCTCTTTAAGTCTGACAGTAATTACTGTAGATTGATGATGCATGGGTTCTGTCAGCTGTGACAAACATCACAGCACACATCAGCCATAGTAAAAGATGAGTCTGTGGTCAGGGATACACACACGCACGCACGCACGCACGCACGCACGCACGCACGCACACACACACACACACACACACACACACACACACACACACACACACACACACACACACACACACACACACACACACACACACACACACACACACACACACACACACACACACACACACACACACGCACACACACACACAAACTTGGCACTGAGAACAAGCTGAAGGGCCAATCTCAATACTTCCCCTTGGCCTTCACTCCACTCCTACTTTTGTATTGCCCAGGAGGAGGTAGTGGCCTTACTACGGAACAAAGCCATGGGGGGGTAGTGTTTGAAACACTCCCCCTAGTGGCTATATGCAAGATGTACCAAAAAAAAAAGATCAGAAAACTACATTCAATCACAAATAGCTTTATTATCTATCCCAAAGCTGAACTTTCAAAGGGATGCAACGTATATTATAAAAAACAATTGATTTTAATCAAATAATCGATTTTACGGTGGAAATAAATCCAAACCTTTTCCAAAAATAGCAAAAGTAACAGATCTACAACACCATGCTTGCTTCCCAGTATTTAATACTGGTTGCCATCCAGTTCTCTCATTGGAGAGAGAAGGGTGTTCACAGGGGATATTTGTGGAAAGAAGGGCTTGCATTCCTTCCAGAATCTATGTACAGAATTGTATTTAACGCATTACTTCTGTGTCGTTTATTTAAAGTTCAAATTGGCATTTATAAAAGGTTGCACAAGTATTTATGCTAATAATAATTGTACGGCTTAATTGTAATTATAACACCAGAGCTACAACTGACATGGTTTCCAGACACTACTGGTTTATCTCACAGCACTTAGATGTTTTATGGACGGCTGATATTCCAGACCTGGACCCAGCTTCTGACACAGCATCAATTTGACACCCAGAATCTTTATCTAATGAAAATGATTGCTGACCCCATTTGCACTCTGTGTTATTAAATCGAAGGTTGTTGGGACTGGGAGGCTACTGTCTTACATATGTCCTGGAATGCTCGCCAGTGGCCAGACTCTGGGAGATGGTTGCTTCCAGCCCCTCTGAGTTGTTTGAGATTACCGCAAATGCAGAGCACAACAAAATGCAGAGCACCACACTCCATGCTATCATGTTATGTTTACCATGTGCATATTAACCTCTGGCTGTATCAGTCCAAACAGTGGCTGTGACCTGTGTGACCCAGCTGGCCTTTGTGGGTCAGAACAGAACCAACTAGTCCCCGGGCCCCAGACAGACAAATCAATGACCATTGATCAGGGGACAGAGATAGCATCATCGTTCAGTGTAGAGTGGGTACAACATGTTGGCGTGTAATGGCCAGAGATACGATGACATGTGAGTACTAGGGGACAGACCACTGCTGACAACATCACCTCTTGTCTTTCTACAAGCTCAAAAAGGTGTCATTTTCTGTGCATCTGATTTGGGACAAAATAACTTGTGTTGCATGTTAATAGTCATGTGTATTGACATATTACTAGCTTACAAATTATCATAAAAGCTGTTCCAAATTGTGTATGATTTTTCGTTAATGGCCATATACGGTTCATTAATACCTGTTCTTTGTGAAGAACAGAATGTCAGAGAGATGGAAGAAAAATCCAGTAGAGAGAGAAGGATGCTTGATGATGTTATAATAAAGAACACGAGGAATGAAGATAAGCTGCATAAGTCAACAAGCCAACAAAGGTAGAAAATAAAGAGGTGATGGAATGTATAGGTGGCAACATGTCAGACAGGGAATCGTAAAGGGAAAGAGAATAGACTCCACGAGGAGGAGAAATGGCAGGGACATGGATAGAGAGAAAGGGGGAGGGGAGGAGCGGAGGAGAAAAGAGAGAGATTATGATTTGTGGCTCTCCAGTGCACTAGCGTTACAGGAATGGCCCTCTAGGGCAGCATGAAAAGCCTCTTGATTGTTAGGAGTGGTAACAGGAGCCCCCGGCTCCTTGCCCCGATAGATTTATTTACATTTCAGTGCCTGGACTCTACCCTGAAAAAAAAAAGAAAAGACAAGGCAGCCAGGGCATCAATATTTTGTAGTAGTGATTACGCTTCTTTGCCCAACCCCCCTCCCAGCTCTTTGTTTCACGATGATGACTTAATACTATGTTGATGCTCTGGTGTCATGCTGCATTGTGCAACGGTTAGTCATTGGCTAATTCCTGAGGACTGGACACAATGGTGCATATCTATTGGTCAACCCATTCCTAGATTAAATATAGTACATCACTTGAGAGATAAAAATGTATTGATGTCTGCTGAGGTATTTTCACTTGACCCAGCCTATTTCATGGGAAAATATCTACCATGCAACTAACAGTTGTTCAATCAATCAATGAAAATGTTTTTCTATATTCGACACACTATAGTGTACATGTTTTGTGTACCAGGAGATTATAATTCACACCATATTGCTAAACTTGTCAGATAAATTACTACCTTTTTGATAGAACATTTATAAAATAATGATAGTAATTACTGTAGATCAGCCAGAGACTTACTTTTGCATTTAACTTGTTTTTAGCCTTTTGATATAGCCTATATATTATAGTCTATTCAATTTAAAATGAAAGGAGCAAGTGCTGCATGGTTCAATGGCTGTATAGACAGGTGCTACAGCCTATTCAATGTTTAGTTATAAGCTAAGTACTGTTTCTGGAATCAGTTTTAAAAGATATGAAGTGAAGAAGGATATTTTTTTATTTGATACATTCACAAATAAAGCAATATTATGCATATTTCTTTAGTATTGAGAAAGAATCACAAGTGGCTTTCAAGTATAAGTCTTTTGACTGCACAATATATAACCTTTATTTAACCAGTACAAAATACATACATTGAGTCTCTTTCACAAGTATGCACTGGCCAAGATGGAGGAATTACATTGTTCCATGATTCACCGTGACAAAACAGTACAGAACAGACACACTGGCTATCGGAAACAAATTAAGTAAAAATACCTAATGCATTATGAGAACAAAAAATAACTACAGTATAACCAAATAAGTACAAAACAATCCAATAGATACTGTACAACCCTGAAAACGCAAATAAAGGGTAATGGTTGCAAATTGTCTTTATTACACACATTTCACAGATCACATGTAAAGACAAAAGTACGGAGAAAATATATATGTATATATATGATATAATCACCAACTTCAGTGCTTACTTCTAAAGGAGAACACAAGGAATGGAGCAGTGCACCCCTTGGCAGCCAGCGTCTGTGCACAACCAGACAGCTCCCAGTCTTAAGTGGAAGAGCAGCAGCCTCTCTCCCATTTAGGATAGTGGGCTATTTAGCCTGACGGCCATTAAATATGAATTAAAAACCACACAGGCCTCTTTGCCTTCCAAAATGTCATTACATATCTTTATGGCAGCCGATTGTTGAATAAGCAGTTTGCAGGGCTCCCCTGAGGCTCACGCTGGGGATGGGAGCAGAGTGGATGGAGAGGGGAAGCGAAGGTAGGAAAGGAGGAAGGAAAGAAGTGGGGGGAGGAGGGTGGTCAGACGAGTGCTAAAGTGGAGGGATGGAAGGATAGCGGGGGGGAAAGAACGAGAGAGGACAGACTGAAGCATTGAGGGGGTGAGGAAGGGATGAATTGGGAGAGGAACAAAGGGAGGAATGGACAGGCAGAGTGCAGAAGTAACGGGAGGAAGAAATAGGACAGAGGATAGGTGGGAGGATGCGTGTCTGAATTGAGGCTGGAAAGCGGAGTGGTGCACTGGGGAGAGTAACCAACGGGCAGGCCCGCTATAGCAAGGCCAGGGCCTAATAGCAGCCAAAATGGAATCTACATTACAGGCCCTAACTGAGTGGAGTACTTCAAGGGCTGGGCCCCGGGAGGGCCAAATAATAGCACCAACTTGAAGTGGGTGCTTCAGCTTCCCCCACAACAGATGAAATTAGATTGAAGGGGAATGGGGAGTATTTCCAGAGAGATGCTGGGTTTCTTAGTATTTTTGGGGGTTGTTAGAGATGTCTCAGGAGGTCAGCATACACTCTGGTAGCAATTTTATAATGCACTATTTACAACATGACAAAAGTGCACAGTTGCTCGGTCTAATTGGAGGTGCATTTTCAAATAGTGCAGCCATCATTAATTTAGGCTAGTCTCCACCATTCCTCTTTTTTCTTTCATACACCCCTTTGTTAAGTTAATACAATTCATTCCATTAAAACATATTTAGATACATCTGTGACAATGGACATTTGATGAGGTTATTTTCATGGCGATGCTCAGGTTCAAAGAGAACACTTCAGATTGTTAAAAGGGGGAAAATACATTCAATGTAATGTATTCCTCTTTCATGCTGCATTCTAGTTTTATGCCAATCAAAAACCTTTCCCCACTGTCAGGTATACTGTACGTTATAACATGCACCTGTCTGATCTGGTTATAACAAAGGAACAGTCTTGTACAGGGGGCCGTTGTTATGCCCAAGTGGACCACTGCTGTTTTTAAGACCACTCTCTTATTTGTCATCATATTTGCAGGTAAATTGTGTGTGTGTGTGTGTGTGTGTGTGTGTGTGTGTGTGTGTGTGTGTGTGTGTGTGTGTGTGTGTGTGTGTGTGTGTGTGTGTGTGTGTGTGTGTGTGTGTGTGCGTGCGTGCGTGCGTGCGTGCGTGCGCGCGCGTGCGTGCGTGCGTGCGTGCGTGCGTGCGTGCGTGCGTGCGTGAGTGAGTGAGTGTGTGAGGATTTTTATGTACACTGTAATATCTGCATTTCTACACTCTCAAAATTAAATTAACAATCAGGATTTTACAGTGTATCTGTGTATTAGTCATTCAGTTGTATGGATTGATATCAAACAGTGGTGTAGCGTAATAACCTGGCCAGTCTGATTTGAATAATTGGATATTAACGTATATTAGAGTATTTCTAATCTCATATTTGACCGTGATACTAACGGACGGACGGACAGACAGACAGATGACTGGAATAGACAGATTGAGAAGCAGACAATCTGTCAGTCAGACAGTCATTGATTGTTTTATTGATTAAATGATTGATCAACGGACAGCTCAATTTGAAATATTATCCGCCACTATCCATAGTCTACAAAGGAATACCCTATACCGTATTATAGATTTAACTCAAGCTTGTAGCTTCAGTTCAGCTACAGAATATCTTGTATGTTGTCCATATCTTGTGTGCTGCCACAAGCAGATTGAATATTGCTATTCTGCCGTGTTCCACACAGCACTGTAATATTTTGGTCATGTGTGCGCAGCATAGAGGTGCACAGCATCACTTGCTCTCACTTCTCTGCATCAGTCTATTTTTTTGTGTGCTTTCGTTGCCGTCAGTCCACTTAAGGGCCTTTGGTTTCTAAGGAGGCCATTGTATTTCCTCCGTTGCCTAGTAACCATCACCAAGGCCAGCACTCCATTGTTGCGGAGGCTGAGCACCTGAAGTGCTTGCAGCCTGTTTCTACTTTTCAAAATTGTACTATAATTTCACAAAGTGGTATTTCAGCATTACAGAGGAAAATTGGGGAAACTTCATTTGTCTGGTGATGTATGTATTTACAAGGCCACACAATCAACAGAGAGCTGGAGATGATTATTTGTTACAGTCATGATGGTGGAAGAAAAAGCTGTACAGTTCACAGCATATTCAACCTGGACTGTATGATAAACACACAAAAGAGAGACAAAAATGGAGATAAACATAGATGGATTCCTACAAAGGTTTGTGTGTGCATCTGTGTGGATCTTGTACTTTGTTAAATTGCACGTGAGGTAGTTAGACATGCACAATAGCATAGCAGAGAGACAGCTAGACAAAGAGTGAGAGAAGTAGACAGAGCAATATGGAGA
This sequence comes from Gymnoscopelus microlampas, assembly GCF_963454915.1. NCBI lineage: Eukaryota > Metazoa > Chordata > Actinopteri > Myctophiformes > Myctophidae > Gymnoscopelus > Gymnoscopelus microlampas. The sequence goes on from NC_139940.1 coordinate 23,804,246, forward strand.
GAGAGAGAGAGAGATAGAGAGAGAGGAGAGAGAGAGCGAGAGGGGGAGAGAGAATGGGAAAAGATAAGAAAAATGGGTACAGAGCACTATTTAGTCGGTATGGACTCTTATTTTGAAATGGTTGTGGGCTAGATTTTATTCTGTGACGTCACTTTTACACGGTTTCCTTGAATAGCACCTGTGTGCATGGGGGCTGTCTGTCTGTCTGTCAGTTCTGAGTAAAAACATAACCCATTCCAGCAAAAACATATCTATCAGTGTTCTCCGCTGGCCAATGGAGACAGACTGTGTCCTTTTTTTCCCTTAGAGACCAGTACAGATGACCAGTATTCTTATCGTTACTTTAGGTGTTTTGGAGCCCCCCACCCCCCATTTCCTGAGCCCCAAAAGCATCTTTTCCATTTTTTAAAGAACATTTGAAGTGGTTTTGACATTTTTACACACACTCTGCTTCTGTCGTTGTGCAGAGAAAATTGCCCCATTTTTGTGTTCGAGCAATCAAAGTCTTTTTTGGATGACCTCAGGTGCCTAATTCAAATATGGTAAGTACCAAACATTTTTACCACATGATCATTTTGAGTGCAATTTTTTTTGCTACGATTGACATATGGCAATGATATTTGTGTTTTCTTTCAAATATTCATCCAAACCTTCCTGATGTATACTGTACTTTATTACAGATAATATATAAGGAATTAATTTCATTATTTGTCTTCCATCATTCACTTGTCTTCTCTGATTGATTTTCATTGCTGTATCTGATCAGTTCTCTTGCAGCAATCCTGAATACAATGCCACACTCTTAACCCATTAAAACCGGGAAAGCATCTGTGTCATTTTAGATGTGTGCGTTGGCTATTCAAAAATAGCATATTTACGAGCTCACTTATGCAAGCAAAAAATCTTGAAAGTGTGAGAACTACTGATATAGAAGGCGTTTGTAAAATCGGCCTCAGGTCTTAATGGATTAAGCGAAAGTGTGACATTCAAATGTATCGGATTATTTGATATTAGGTCCTTCCAGTATTACTCAACAGGTATTAAACACACCAATGCTCAGATCATACCGTATGAAAACACTGTCAGACACACACGCACGCACACGCACACGCACACACACATGCACGTGCACGCACACACACACACGCGCGCGCGCACACACACACACCTTTATGTACAGTTTCAACACCCTTACAGACAGTACATGCACCAAACACATGTGCAGACACATACTGTACAAATACAAACCGCTAATAACATAGTAGTATATATGTGTGTAACATAGTAACTCTACAGTTGTTGCATACACACAAGCGAAATCCTACACGTGCACACACATACATATATAGCTTTCATCTGGTCTGTGTAGTACTGTACACATAGTGTTCTAAAGATGTTCTCCATTCCATTCCATAATGTAAATCGTCGCTGTCGGGCAGAAACCTGACATCTCGATATTCCACCTCTTTATGATTTTTTTGTAAATGAATGTCCCACATCATCATCATCATACCATCATCATAGTGTTGCACAAAAGTAGTGAAAATAGCAGATCTACAAGCGATGTGACGTGTTGTGAGCTTGTAGATCGGCTATTTTCACTATTTTAAATTATTTTCTAAAATAATCATGAAAAAGGAACGGTTTTGGAAAGACAAGGTTTCCACCTACAGTGACGAAATGTATTGATCCAACTCTAAGAGTGTAACATTTTACACATACAGTGACCCCTAAGGGGTACATTTTTACCTCTCATAGATGAATTAACATGACATTTACAGTAAACATTTTTTAAATGAGATTTGAAAAATGCAACACATAATTGTAGCTGTTCTTGTGACGTGACAAAGAATGCAATTTTTCTGTGAGCAATTGGCACGTCATTTTCTTTCTCTTTTTGGTCATAAAACTCAGTTCTTATCCCGCATAGCTGCAGCTTCCAAATCATATGTTGAAAAACTGGGTAAATCATGTGTTCATTTTACTCAATTGAAACCAAATGGACCCTTACAGGTCCATTTGGTTCCATTTGTCCACTCTCAGAGATAAATGAACACTCAGGATTTTGCTGTGTATATACAGTATCACATACAAGGCAGATCCTACTAACATAACATACAGCATGTATGAACATGCCTAGAGTACACTCCTGCAAATAGCCTTGCCTTACTGTAAGCAGCCACAAGCGTATGAAAAGTCTGATATATGGGCTGCTGTACTGGTACAACACCCAAAATGAAAGTGCTTTCCCTCACATAAATCAGGAATCAAATATGTCCGTTCTTACTTGTTCAGTGTAATGTGTGTCCATCAACACATTAAAGCCAAAGCACTAACAAAATGGCAATATGCCAGCAAAAAGTTATAATACAAATACAATTGTACCTCAAAATTGAATTTGATTTTTGTTATTAAAATGCACTTGACAATATGAAAAGGTAACTGTTGAAGAATTTACAACTCAAGGAATTATCAGTCATTATATTGCACCTGGGAGGTTCTGGTCAATATAAATAATAATTATGACTGTTTATACATATAATATTTACATGCAAATCAGTATTAAGAATAGGATGTATTTTTGCTAAAACTTCACTTAAAACATCCTTCTTCAACCTTTGTCAAAGACTATTAATATGCTAATTTTATAGTCTTTTTTTAATATACACTTACTGTAAATCTTTTTTTGGCTCACAACATTAACGGACATATTTGGTGTGTGAGAAACGCACCACTGTGGGTGAAACACAGACCCCTGGGTAATGCTTGCACTGGGTGTTTACTTTGTACAAGAGCCCATGGCTGTCACAGAGCCAAATTCTGGAACAGAACAGTGTGCCCAGATAGCCCTTAACCCTGCTGATGTCCTACATTTCATTTTGACCACCACCATCTGTGGCCTTGTCCTTCCCCTGGAATCCCAGGGTCTTAAGCCTGATATATATTTCATTACATGAAGGTCGTTGCATGCAGAAAATAATCAATCTATAAGCTCACAATACGCCACATCGTGGCACGTTGTGAGCTTGTAGATCGACTATTTTCTTCCTGCAACTCTGACGCACGACAGAGTAGATAAGGTTTGCTGTATAACCAAATCTCTTTGCAAGACGTTTTGATGTTGTGTAATAAAAAATCCCTTATAATCTCCCTAAAGATGTAGCTACCATACAGTTAGTTTGTGATAGAATACAGATAGAAGTGTGTGGGCATTTCCATCATTGCAACAAAACAACAAAAGTAGATAATATGTAAATTACAAAAGTGCTGCAGAGGATTACTTTATCCCTTCCATTTTCTTGTATGAGAATAGCTGCAGCTGAAATAGCTGCAGCAAACAGAACAACACAAAGAAGCAAGCAATCAAATGAACTATTTTAACATTGACTCATCTCTTTTTTAAGTGTCTTTTTCAGCACACAGGTGGTCTCTTGATGAGCTGCCAGCCAATGCTTTTATGTTCCTAATCTACAAATACAAGGAGAAGGCCACAACTGACAGGTTATATTATGAAAAACTGCTCTGGCCTTCAAACCTGTGTTTTGAGGGTTGTTTTGGATGTCAAATTCATCAAGACAATTTGCACTTGAGGGAGAGCAACAGAGTCTTTGTGAGAATCTCCTTCAACCGCCTGCAGAAGAGGAATTGTTTATCAGCTCAAGGAGGCCACCTTCAGTATGCCTTATAGTGTAGCAACAATTGAGACAGAAACCTATCAGATAGCTCTCTGAAGAGAGAATAATAATAATAATAATAATAATAATAATAATAAGCATGCTGCAGTGAACATTTTAAGACGGTTTAATTATGTTATGTATACGATTAAATGTTAACATTTACAGCCATTCCATTAATAACGATGGGCTTTTATGGTGAGGCATGTGGATTGGATGCAGAAAAGAAAAAAAGAAAACTTGGAGATGTGCTGAAACAACTGGGAGGTAGTCAAAGTATATTTTAAAAACAATATTAAGATTATGAGTAATAGAATCAATATTTCAGATACATAAAAGGCAGTTAATTGTGTGTCCATAGCAGCTTGGAAGACTAGTGATTTTGTTGTTCTATAGTTAAATTGACAACAAGTCATTGTCTTCTTCACTGCTTTGAGACTAAAGAGATGCCTCAAGTCAAGAGAAAATAAATGTTACTCTATTTTATTTTACTTTAATAATGAGAACCTTTACACCATGATGAAGGCTCACTTCAGCTGAAATACGGCCTGGTTTTGTTGTTGTTGTTGCATGTTTTTTTGTTTTTAATCTTTGCCATGGAATAATAAAGGATTTAAAACTTTTTTTCAATGGAATACTGTGCCTTGGACATTGTTTTCCTTTAGTTGTTCTTTATTTACCAAAGAAACAGGGGTAGACTTAAAGTACACAACGCCACCATCGTCTTTCCCCGGCCTTTTTAATTAGTGCACTCTGAGAAAAATGGAACTGATGTTAACAGGTAGTCATCCAACTTCTTTTTTTAATATGTGTTAAATAGCATTATATTCTGATAGTAATCATTGCTGTGTAGATCGAGTGTTCGGTCTACCCATCTCCCCAGCACTTTAATAAACAGAAAATTGTTCAGGACACCATTTCACCCAATCCGGAGAGAGAACTCGGGATATAGGATAAACAAGTGACATTGGAAGTGATTAAACAAATAAATGAGCAGACAAAATTGGAACTGGATCACAAACATATTTCATATTGGGGGGGGGGGGGGTTCCCTCTCTTGATTGGATGACATTTGCAACCCATCTGAAAATGTATTTGCTGTTTACTAAAGAGCTGGAGAGACAGGGAGACCCCTGTTACTGAACAAACACTATAGCAATGATTGCTATCACAATGTAGACATTTCAAACGTGATATGCACTTACTCATTGCACTTAGGCCTACTCATTATTAGGTCATAGGAATTGTTTTTAGCTATTTCTTTTTCATGATTGCATTTGCAAATAATTCAAGTGACATCCATTTTAACAGTATCAGAAGTAATGAGTACTACATGGCTGTGAATGTAGAGTAATACTGTTGGCCACTGATCTATTCTCTCTTCTATTGCAGTCATTAAATGAAGGGACAATGCAGAATATGACTAATTGATTGATGAAATTAAGATACCTGCAAAAATGAATAATGAAAAAAATAATACACAACATATATTTTGTATGTAATAATAATGGGAGAAGATAACTAAATGAACAGATATGAGATTAGCTGCACAGTAACATTCAATGTGTTTGTACACTCAGATTTAACCACTTACAGTCAACGCAACGTGACACATTGTTAGCTAGTAAATGGACTATTTTCACTATACTTAATTAAAAACTAAAACAATTGAAATGTTGAGAAATGTTACCCAAAATAGGGATGTCAGGTTTAATGTGGTTAAATTAACATCCAGGGTTTTTTACATCATGTTCATGCCACTCTGTAATGTGACTACAGTAGGTTACTTATTTGACTGTACCGGTACAGTAATGCCTGGTGATATACTGTCTACCTGTAGGTCAGTGGTTCTCAACCTGTGGGTCGGGACCCCATGTGATTTTGGGGGGTCCCCAGATGACAGTGAAGTGACAATTGAAGGACTTTTAAGACCTTCTTAATGCTTACAAAAATAAATAAAAAACATTACTGCATCAAAAGTAATCAACAATATGTTATAAAAACTGGTTGGCCAGTTTTAAATTGTCAAATAATATAAGAAAGATGCAAAATTGCGAGGCGTTGTGAGCTATTTGTAGATCAGCTATGTTCACAATATTAATCTTTGGGACCGAGTCAAACAAAATGTAATACCTCAACTCCTACAATTCCAAGTGCTTGTCAAGGTTGGGGGGTCCCCAGTTCAGTTATTTTGGGGGGTTACGGCCTGAAAAGGTTGAGAACTACTGTTGTAGGTGGCGGTTGCTGAGATAGAGAGGGACTCGACTGACCCCACAATCCACCGTGGTCCTCACATAACACTAAATGCTCTTAATTTCTTTCTATTTGCCTTCATGCTGACCATTTTAATGTCCTTTACACTATCTCAGTTTATGACAATGCGGAAGAAAATCGCTTTGCCAAGCTCATAGTTATTCTGGGGTGAACATTCAGCAAAGACAGCTGACGTACAAGCTCTCAAGGCACCACAATGCAATGCATTGTGAGCTTGTAGATTGGATATTTTCATTGAAGGGATTTGATGTTGAGGGAAAAAACTGAGCGTGCCTAGTGTAGAACCCTGGGGGACCCTGGTCAACTAAGCATATAGGGTTTACATGTAAGTGGTTAAGCAGATTGTTAGCTCCAACCTGTTTTGGCAGCCTACTTCAAAATATTAAATCATGAATGATGGAGACCATCAGTGACCCAAGGGTTAATGTCAAACTTGGTATTATTGACCCACTGTTCAATGAGCACCTCTTTGATTTTACCACACAGTTCATTTCATTTCAAACTTGTGACTTGGCCTTTGGCCTTCCATAAATCCTACCCGACGCACTGTTGCAAAAGAGTGTGACAAATGTACCTGAAATGTACTCACATAAACCAAGCATAGAACAATCACACACAAAATGGCCACCTTTCAACCTTTTTTAATGGTGAATTTCAAGCTTCACATCTCTGTTGACTTCATGGGAGAGTAATGCTTCATTTATACTCTGCTGTGCGATGAAGTATACATCAGTTTAAAACACTGGTGAAAAAATCCTTCCAAAATCTTAAGGAAATGTAAATCGGGTGGTGGGGGGATGTTATTATCACTAGGATGGACTGATTGCTAGGTTTACTGAGGGGGGAGAATGGCCAAAGTTTGGGCCATCACCTGCTTGAAGATCTGCTCCACCTGGGCCTGAAAGTTGTCAGCCAGGGGCTTGACCTGAGCATTGAAGTTGTCTGCCAGAGGCATGAGCTGGGCCTGGAGGTTGTCGGTCAGAGACTCCAGCTGTTCCTCGATGTTGGAAATGTAGGGCTTCAGCTGGTCCTGGAGCTTCTCAGCCTCAGCCTGGACCTTTTCAACTAGTGGCTGGATCTGGGCCTTGCCGCCCTCAAAGTAAGTCCTGTGACAGGAAACGCAGAAGCAGAAGAGTGTTAAAGATAATTGTAATTAAGGAAGATAAGTATTAATGATTATCTGCCCATGATGGTTGACATGGTTTGGACCAATGTTCACTAGATAAAAGTTGATATTGGCTTGAAGTAACTTCACTCACTACATTAGATTATTTTCATCAAAGGTTGTGATGGAGCGATTTAACTGATTGATTGATTGATCAGGACAGAGGTACAGTAAAACACTTAGGCTAAAAGGATAACACAAAAAAGCCATGGGGACTTTTCCATTGTGGTTTTCTTAACTGATGCATGTAGAGTGTGAATTACAATGAGCAAAAAAGCAGAACAATCTTTCTAATTCCTATAGTTACAGCACCAATTGGTTTAAACTGTATTAATTTGTCTTACAAATTATCATCTATGATAAAGAAGTGCACAGTAAAATGCTCAGGGTTCAACTCCAACAAGTCAATTTCTACACACTGAGTTAAATTAACTATTATATGAAATATAATAGTATGAACAATGAATTTTAAAATCTTTTGTAAATAGCAGATCTACAAGCTCACAACACGAGCTTGTAGATCCGCCTATTTTTCAAATAGGGCTGAAGTCGTTAAGTAAATTTACTTGAGTAAATGTAATTGGTTACTTTTCACCACTGTTGTTTTCTACATGATGACTTACTGTGCCTTGTTGGGCAGCTCCAGAGCCTTGACCTTGTCAACCATCTCCTGGCCAGCCGTGGTGACAGAGGCCGACATGTCCGTAATGAACTGGGTGATTCTCTGCACTTCAGCAGAGGTGTCACGCTTCAGTGACACAGACTCAGTGCCTGGAAAACACATTTAAATGCTTTGTTCAAATCCTCATTGAAATGTATAGAATACAGCTTACCTAAGATTCAGACTTTGCTGACATTACTCATAAGTGCATTTAACATTTAAAAGATATATATATATATATATATATAAAATACATGTTGTAGGTTCCTAATGTATAGCAGTTCATGTAAAAACTATTTGAAAGTTGAATATACAGTTTCAGGATTCTTACCATGACCGATGGCCAGCACAACAATAAGGGCAGCAACAACGGAGAATTTCATGGCTACAGATGGGCAATATGAACCTGGAGGGGGAAAATGTATTTTTAAAGATGGTAAAATGTACCTATGCTTGTATGAATCTGGCTTTACATTACAATACAGTGGTCATTGTGGTCAAACATCTGTACTCCTGAAACAAGCGAAGCTGTGCCAATGAAATGGCAATTTACTTGTGATGTAGCATTGACATAAATACTCAAATAAAAAAAAATACAAATGTACATTTTCCATGAATACATATAAAATCATTTAAAAAGAGCACATCTCAGTGTTAAATGAAGCCCATCTCCAAAGCTGGAATGAAGAACAAGAATCAAGAAGACCAATGCAGTGGGAAACTCACCTTAACTCCAGGGGTTCTTGGACCAAATGGTGTTTTCTATGATGAGATCCCAGGGTTTTTTATACTCCTTGAAGAATGGTGTCTAATCATGATTTAATCATTTTTCACAAAAAGAAGTCACCAGCTGGCTGAACCCTGATGTCATAAGAAAGATACAAAGTCCGTGAGTGTGTGTGTGTGTGTGTGTGTGTGTGTGTGTGTGTGTGTGTGTGTGTGTGTGTGTGTGTGTGTGTGTGTGTGTGTGTGTGTGTGTGTGTGTGTGTGTGTGTGTGTGTGTGTGTGTGTGTGTGTGTGTGTGTGTGTGTGTGTGTGTGTGTGTGTGTGTGTGTGTGTGTGTGTGTGTGTGATCAAGCAAAACTAATTTAATTCTTGTCTAGGGCTGTCACAACGATCATGAAATTTTACTTGACGATTAATTGTCATGCAAATAATTGCGATTAATGATTTAATTGTGTTTTAAGCATTGAACATTGGAGCTTATACAAAAAGGAATACTGTGAGCTTGAAGTAGATCAGCTATTTCCTAAATGTTTGTGTCCCTGATTGCTCCATCATATCACTCAGTCAGCAGTTGCCTCACATGCAAAGCCAGCAGTCTGTGTGTGAAAGACCAGCTCCTGATAAGCTCATCACAGAGCTTGTAGATCAGGGGTGGGCAGCATTTATTTCCAGAGGGCCATACTGACTTCGATAAAATAAGTGAAGGGCCACACATTGTACAATTGAATTGAAACTTGAAACACATGGTGCTGAATGATGTTAAAACTGCATGAAATTGGTAGACATGCCTGACTACTTTAGAATAAGGTCCTTGAATTTTTCAGTTACAATGTTGATATTTCTTTTTCTTTTTGTATCACTCTGGTGTACTCTGTACAAGATTACAATGAAAAGATTACATAAAACAATCCACGTCAATGCCGTATCTTATCTTATCTGATATGCACCACTCCATAGGTCACTGATAAAACACTTTGCATTCACATTGCATTCATTATATATGGACTCAAGGCAGACTGTTTCACTGTTACATTATAAACATAAAGCATTTGAGTACATAAGGATGGAGGAATGCAGGTATGTACTCAAATGGCAATTCATTATTATGAATTGGAGTTAAATTAATTTGTCTCAAAACCATTAACATATGGCATATGACTTGGAGGGCCGGATTGAGATGGTCAAAGGGCCGGGTCCGGCCCCCGGGCCGTATGTTGCCCATGTGTGTTGTAGATACTGTTGATGAGTGGTTCTCAAACTTTTTCATGTTAAGGACCCCCACATTTAAATCTATGTGGCCGCGGACCCCCATCTCAAAATATTTTGTGCTGTATTACAATTTATTTCCAGATCTTTTTGAAAATAGCGTTGCGATGCAAGCTTGTAGATTGGCTATTTTGAAATAGCCTATAATATACTAGGGTTAAAGTGGTTAAACACATTTTGCTGGTGACCCCCTGGAAATCTCTCAAGGACCCCTGGGGGTCTCCGGACCCCACTTATTATTGTCTGTGTTACTGTGCATTGTACTGTTTCAGTATTGTATAGTAATTTATCTCATTTGTAGATTTTTATAGATGTTGTTGCGCTGTTAATTATTTGTTTTATATTATAGAGGATATGCGTGTGACATCATCATCAAACCCGGAAGTTATGCAGGAATGCCTACTGAGTGTCAAAAAAATACTTTCTGGCCTTGACAGCCCATGCATCCAAACAGAAAAGTCATATCTGATTGCATTAAACAACATTAAACAATGTTAAACTCATTTTGCATGTTTCTTTGCCACTCGATTTGCCACTCGATGTGCCATTCACTTTAAGCATGCACATATCCTCTATACAGTAATTTGGTCAATGTCCTTTGAAATTGACTGAAACTAAACTTTCATCTATTTTTGGAGCAAATGCTCAGTGTTAATCAAGAATCTTGCCCATCTTGCCTGGGCCTTGCCGTCCTTTGTGATCCTTTTTTACTCTACTCAAGCACCTATGTCATAAGTAATACGTTATGGGGGTATCCTCATGTTTTTATTGTATGCATTTGCATTATTAACCTTCTTGTGCTTTACTTTTTACGTTACATTAGATTGGTTAAGAAAGTGTCAGTGAAGCATGGTCACAATTCAATAACAAATTAGCTTTGATTGAGTATTTTTTGAAACATTTTACACTCCTGGACCACTTTTGAGAATTAAAATCAGATAACGATGAATGGGTATTCACTCATATATTATATTAGCTCCCAATATAAGGACAAGTCAAATGTTCAGGCAGAGCACATCCATGCTAAGTCTAATTCTTAATTTTAATGTTCATTATGGTTCAGCGTAGCATGATATAATTTTTCTCCACCATATAATCTACAAAGACCATTGTGGAGGCTATGATTTTGCTTTGAGGGATGAGGAGTAACATGATATAAAGCTAGAAATGCCTAATACGAATTTAGTAGAAACAACAACATACTTGTTCTTGAATCTGCTGTCTTCAATGAATTTTGGTGCCTACAGTACACCTACTGTGGAGAAATGTTACAGCTTAGTGAATCCCATAGTACACACCTCTTAATGCATGCTCTTTATTTGAGTATTTGGTCTTCAATAGGAGAGAGGCCAAAATAAATGTCTGAGGCAGTTTTGATGTAATATGCCAGATGACTTTCCTGCTCCAGCTCCTCACTTAACGCTAAACCATTTTTGATATACCCTACTGGCAGGGATGGTACTAAATTCCATCTCCAGCATGCTCTGATGGACTTATTTTACTGCAATATATTGCCAGTGTTCGATAGTTAATCTGAAAGTCCTTGGCAGTGCTTCTGACTGTTTGTTGTGCAGCTTCACCTCGCTGCCCTGAGCATTACATCAGGCAGTCTGGCCCTAGTTTGTCTTCCTGACAAAATTCCTTCATTTGTCTATCTGAAAAGAAAGAAAGGACTAGATATACTGTATCACACCATGCATGAACAGACCAACAAAGGGGTTGGCAACCAACCCTGAAGAGAATGTGACAAGCATCCTTAACTGGGATTTTTTTTGTGGCAAAGCTAACATATAGTTTTGCTAAGAAAACAAAAAACTATAGCTCTCCCTTCATACAATTGTTTTATTATAACATTCTATAAGAGGAATACGGAAGAGCAGAATATATGATTTTGACATTAAAAACAACATCTTACTCCTGAAATGACTACAATTCTGATCCTTTCAGTATCAACATTTTAACAGCGTCCTCTCGGGAGCAACATCTAATGAATGTGATATTGTTTGAGTATTTTTGGAAAATATTGGATTTTGGGGGGAAATCCATAGGGAAGTCCTCGCTTTCCTCTTCATACGTCTTCCTCCCTTTTGTTATGGCCTTCGAGCCAGGTCGTAAAAGTATTTTTAATTTTTAATTCCAGTACTTTAATTTAAGCACAAATTTGTCAGAGCAACTTTCACTTGTAAATAAGTCATATTTGAACAGGAGTATAATTATACCTTGACAATGGTAGTACAATGGCTAGCAGAAGTGAGGCGACAACAGAAGGTCTTCTCCTCTGATTCAGTAAGCTTTGATGGCTCTGCACTGTGGAGGGGGAGGTCACGGGTCTCACAGAGTACACCTGGCTGGAAGTAGGGTCTTTGTTGGTTCCATGTGGGTGACTGGGTGTGAAAGACAATGAGGCTGTCGATGTGGCAGCCAAAAAGTATGAAGAGGGAGTAGGTATATATGGGTATAGCCATGGGGATCTGCAAGCATTTTAAGGAGGAGATAACTTGAGTGAGTGGGAGAGGGAAAGGAGATTGGGCCACTATTCAGGGCCATACTAGCTAAACTACAATCAACTAAATTAGGCAGGGGGCCACTCATGTAAAATGACTTGAAGTCAGGGGCCACAAGACCGTGACAACAAAACCATTTGTTGTGTGCTATAGTAGGTCCGATAGGACACAATAATGGACACATTATGTCCATTATGGTAACTTATTAGGGCCTGCTTCATACTGCATTTATGCATTTTGATGTTTGATAGAAAAATGTGTCAGTCCTGTGTCAGATTTTGATATTAAGAAAATAGGAAGTAGATATTTCAGTGTGTTCTGTGGATGTGGAAGCGTCTTTGTGTGAAGAGTATAGGAGGCAGGCTGGCAAGGGGAGGTGTTTACATGTGCGTATGAAAGAAAGGTTTTTTCATTTAGTTTTGAGCACCCGGTTGCAAATGGATGGATGGCTGATGGATGAACTGCACTCAAAACCCCTGTTGTACTCCTTTACGTTGATGTGCCAGTAGGGAAGTAGTAGAAGTAGACTGGCTGTTTTGTTGCTATGTACTATGAAAAGGTATTTATACTTTGACTTTTCATACTCATACTTTTACTTTTGATACTAATACATATTTTAACACCAGATGCTTTTCTTAAGTATGAGGTGAGCTACTTTAACACTTTGACCCACATGATTTTCTTGTGGGTGACTTACTCACCAAACGCGCATGTGGGTTCTTGTAGCAGTGTCTTGACTGCAATGTGTTAATTTGGGACCCTGAGTGAGTCACTAAGATTACTCCATTCTAAATAGTAGCCTACATGGTATTCGTATCTGTTAATGGTTGATTAACAATTAACCTGTACAACCAACCATCAAATAAAAATTACATTTCATTTTACATTGGAACATGGAATATGTTCCAGGGGCTAGAAGAAAGCTCATCTGGGGCCGGATTAGGCCCACGGGACGCCAGTTTAATAGTACTGGAGTACAGCAACTTGCAATGGGCCTGGTCTACAAGATACACTACACCACAAAGCCACCCATCTACCTGTCAAACTCACAGAGTTATAATATATCGTCAAACTACTTCAAAAACGTTACAAATCACGTTCAAGCCGAATAGGCTCAAACAAAGTGTTACATTTGTTCTACTGCTATGCCACCAAAATGTGGAATGCCCTAGTACCAACAGTCATAAAACATGTGACTCCTTTAATCTCCTTAAGTCAAAACCACTCTAAAAGAGCACTTACAGATGGCTGCAATTCGCAACTGGCCCCTGTAAGAAGTCTAAGCATATCTCCAGAAATGCCCCCGACCCCCAACTGTTTACTGTACATATTTTCTCTTTTTTTACTACTCGTTTATATGATGTTTTTGCATATTTTGATGTACCCTAGCCCCTTTCGGAACCCTGAATATTTATTTATTTATTTGGGAGCCCTTCCCAAATAAAAAAAGATATAAAAAGGTATTCAGAGTTCCGAAAGGGACTAGAAACAAGCCATAGTGCAGTGTGCTTTTTTGGGTTTATCCTTTTAGCATCTTTGTATAAAACTGTACTTTGTTTTGGCGAACTGTTAATAAAGTATTCAATCAATCAATCAAACAAACAAACAAACAAACAAACAAAAAAACAAACAAACTATAAACAGTGTGCAGCAGTACCCAAGACCAACAGTTGGAGGCAGCAGTACACCTAAAGGAGAGTCTATTGTGTGCAGCCGGAAACACAGAGGAAGAAGCCGATCAGAAGGAAGAACAACTTACTTCAGTGTAGTGCCGTTGTTTAGCTGTAAACTACACACAGAAATACACCATGGCGGACGTTTTGGACCTTCATGAAGCGGGAGGCGAGGACTTTCCTATGGATGAGGATGGTGATGGTAAAATTTACTACAGTAATTCACATTTCGGTAGCTGGTTGAAGAACCAAGTACGTAGTCCTCCTTGTCTGGGAGGCTCCGCAGCATGCGTGGTGGCGGGCCTTGTGTGATGCTAGCTAACGTTGCTAAGCTAACCATCATGATATTGAAACATATTGGCTCGTTTGCCCATGAGCTGGAAACGTAATAGATATAGTTTGTGCTCATATTATTGCATACTCTATTCGGCAGTTAAACGAGGTCGAGATTGTGGGTTTGGGTTTTGTCTCTCAACACACGTTAGAGACGAGCGAGCTCGGTTGTGAGCTTGTAGATCTGCTGCGGAATGTTAGCCCCCAGAGTTAACATACATATTTCACCGTACAACAACGAGCTACGACGTGAGCTAAATGAGTTAAACTAACATGCTGGCCTTGAAAACTTCATCAAGTAACTGTTATTGTTTTCTATTTTCTATATATTATAGAGAGCATCCATAAATTGAAAGAAAAGGCGAAGAAAAGGAAGGGAAGGGGCTTTGGTTCAGGTAAGTTTTTTTTTAAAGTATCAATCATTTAAGTGCATTTCTCCTCCATAATCGTGACAATAATGTATGACAGTACTAGTGCAGTGATATAATTGATTAGCTCCATTAAGAACCTCTTAATGGAGCTAATAATTGATCTGTGTTTTGAGTAGCCTGTCTATATTTCCATGTTTGGTTTTTTTTCCAGAGGAAGGAGCCAGGTCAAGAATTAAAGAGGACGTCTATGATACAGTGGAACAGGATGGAGATGAGCCAGGTCCTCAGAGATGTAAGTGCTTTGTAAATTGTTAAAGATTTGTGATTATGGAAATTACCTACTGGCCAGTATTATGGAAAACATTAAAAAATAAAGAAAGAAAGTTAAGGTGGTGGTATGATTTGAGCGATTTGCCTTCAATGGAATGAAACTGTTTGGTCAAGCATATGTAGCATCACTCCTAGTGGGTTATGTATGTTTTTTTTAAACATTTTTATTGATGAAATACTTAATTAGTCAGAAATGTAAACATGTGGTACAGTAAGGCTTAGTTTTTAGTGACATTGAGATTTTGGAGAGCCCAGAGGTGCAAGAATAATCAAAATGGCATTGAATTAGGCTCCAGCTGGTGTCTTGAGAGCACTTTTGTTGACAAAAGAAAAAACATGTTTGTCACTCACAACATGAAGATGTTGGTAACCATTCGGTGCAACAAAAATGGCTTTGAGGTGTTCTTATTTAGGGGAGAATAAGCAGATGAGCAAAAACCAAGCCACTCTACCAGTGTTAGAATTACTCTATTAAATTGGCGTGTTCAAGGTGGAAGACTGATAAGAAAGCTGACTCTTTTCGGCTACTCGGCCTTCATCGGGGAGTGAAAGGCATTCCCTGTGGAAGGCCGTGTAGTCGAAATGCTTCTGTACTTTAGTCAAAATGGACAATGTAGAGTCGTATAGTTCTTTCATACGACTCTTCAAACATTGATATCTACAAAACAAAAATAACGAAAGTGGAACATTTTCCATCTTTTGTACCCATTTTATCTTTTCTAAGTGTAGTTATAATACATTACTGCAGTACCTGTTATCAGAGTACTTGGAGGCCAGACTTTATCCTCTTTGTATCTACCAAGTTTTTGGTTAATAAAAATCTACTTTCTGTCAATACATTTGTACAGGTGATTTTTTTTCTAAGTGTTGGATTTTGGAATCGCTCGTTTTTTCAATAACGCAACATCCTGAATTGACTGATGCCTCCTGCATTATGTGCAATTTAGAAACTGTTGGTATGCAGGACAGTTGAGTGATTTTCAAGGAGAGCTTCCAAACTACTAACACTTAATTAAAAATAATCACTTGCACAGAATTTATTGTTCTGTAGTAGTAGCTCATAACACGTCTACGGTGGATTTTTATGTAACAAAAACGTGGCAGATACAAAGAGGATAATCCAACCTTTCCGTACAGCTGCCATGTTGGTGAGTTTAACATCGTTTAATACAATCAGATCAGACTCTTCCGTTTGGATGTATGGGCTGTCAAGGGTTGGTATTGCAACTCTAGATTCCAGATATTAAGAATAGGATCTAAGAGTTGCTTGCGGCTAAGTTTGAGTCCTGAATGTCATTGCTGTCGGGCAGAAACCTCGTATCTCCATATTTCAACTTAAAGTTTTTTCGTAAATTAATGCTCGACTTTGTCATGCTACAGTATCTCACAATAGTAGCAAAATTAGGCATGCTTGTAAAACTTCTATTTATGAAATTGTTTGGGGGTTTATAAATATTAAATCAATGAAGTATTAACTAGAAGAGTGTAACAAAATAATGACTACATTGGATCCATTGGAACACAGGTTCTTTTTTCCACATGTATCCGTTTTGGACATACAAGGTTTCCACCTGACAGCGGTGATGTTGTTTTTGTGCCCTGTGTTAAATGTGTGCTGACGTGACGTCCTGTTCCATCTGTTGTATTGGTGCTGTAGCTGTGGAGGGTTGGATCCTGTTTGTAACTGGCGTCCATGAAGAAGCCACAGAGGAGGACATCCATGACAAATTTGCAGACTTTGGAGAGATAAAGAACCTGCATCTCAATCTGGACCGTAGAACAGGTTACCTCAAGGTGAGAAATGTGAAAATGTAAAAGCATGCATTAATATGCTTAACATGATCTATATAACATACTACATATATAATAACACCAATGTAATGTACTTTATTGGCACCCTCTGGCCTCACTGACTGATATTTCAAATGAAAAGGGTAATAATAACATGAATAATGCCATTTCACTTACCCTAACCAAGACTAAGTGACAGGACTTGTTTTGCCATACAATCGGTGAATAGAGAAAGTCTTTCGTCTGTGGAACCGGTATCTAACAAAAACAATCGGAGGGCACCAATGTCCGAGGAATACCAATGTCCCAGGAATACATAGATGGCATCTTGTTAATGTTGCCCGTCTCTGGAACCACTTTTCTTAGGAAATGGTATCCCAACAATGGAGAAGTTTCTTCTCATGCATACACCCACATAGAAAGTGAATTAATGAAAAAATAATTGACCTGTTGTATAATTGAGTGTTACTGTTGATGTGTATTTACCAGCACACATGTTGTCTGCTGCCTGTGATGTACTGTATATACAGTATATTGACCGCTTATGTCACAGACATGAATTGTAGTATTTAACTGAGCCACAAGGTGGCAGTGTTGATTAAATTATGTACTTGAATACAATTGGCCTTTTGTTAAAGAAGGTGGCTTTCCTCAGAATCAGGCTGGACAATGTACTGTTAACTGCAGGCTGTAAATACTATTGAGGTTGTTACAAGTAAAGGTGTGCAACTTTACCGGCATCAGATTGTGATTCACCTGTTAATTATCCGATTCTGATCCGATTCTGATGTATCTACATTTTCTATATTACTGCACACATGGCCACTTGTACTTTTTCATAAGTTAATACAAACAAGTGTAATAGTAAGGTATGACCAACATAACCTATTAATGTTACATGCTCTGTACAAAACATGTGTAAGTACAAGATGTACAGGGGAAACTGAAAGAATTTACAGAATGTCCTAAGTGTACAGTGCTGCTTTGTCGTTGTCAGTAAATGGTGTTCATGAGTGAGATTGGGATTACATGCCTATCTTAAAGGGGCTGTTTACAGAAAACATTCTTTTAATACCTCAAAAGAATCAACTGAATTATGGGGAATTTTGCACACTGCCAGCATTCCCTGTTGAGCTTTATTTATACTCCATTGACACGTTTTAGCTTGTGGAGTATAAATTAGGTAGTTACATCATTACAACATTGTGTTACCTGTCCTCCTCAGGGTTACACTCTGGTAGAGTACGAGACATATAAGGAGGCCCAGGCTGCCATGGAAGGGCTGAACGGCCAGGACCTGATGGGCCAGCCGATAAGTGTTGACTGGGGCTTCGTCAGAGGGCCGCCCAAGAACAAAAGGAGGTGAGGCAGTGATTGACTGGCATTCAAGTCAGTGGTATAGCACAGTGGTTCCCTATACTTTCGTTAAAGACCCAAAACAGAAATGTCTCTCCGGGACTCAAGCTAGTGCAAATGGCAGATCTACAAGCTCACAACGTGCCACAATGTAAGCTTGAGATCTTCTACTTTCACTACGTAAATTTATGAAAATTCTGACACTTTTGAAATTCTACACAAATGGGCCCGACCCAGTGTTTGGGAAACACTGGTATATCACATGCAACCAAGCAACTTGTGTGTATACACAAAGTCTTTTGTGCATTTCATTCAATTATATGATCCATACTATTATTTACTTGTCATGTTGGTGTTCTGGATTTCTGTGGTAGAAAATTGGGTAAAAAAAATCTCAAATGTATACAGGGCAGTATAATTGCCCTCAGTTTTCACTGTCTGAGCTGTGATTCAGGTGATCTTTTGCATGGACATGACAGAGTTTTTTCTCACAGGGGTGGTGGACGGAGACGCAGCAGAAGTCCAGACAGGAGGCGGCGTTGATCTTATCGTTTCTCACCTTTCATTGGCTGTAGGAGGTGTCTGTCACTTCCACAGGCAGTTTGTAATAACTTGTCAACCACTTGAGAGGTTAATTTTAGCGCAGTGGCGCTATAATTGAGTAATAACTATCCAGTTGTGTGAAATTTCTAAATCTCAGACATGAGATGTTCTACAGAGGAAAAAACATATTCAGTTAATTGGCACAAATGGTCAACCTTGCATTTTTTGTTCAACTTCTTTTTTTTGTTCATTCAAGACCAGCTGTTTTTAAATTAGTAAATTTGTGCTTTTGAATCCCTCATATATTTGATTTCAGGTTTGGTGCATGTTTTGTGCATTTTGTGTTTTTGTTTTATATTACTTGGGAATAAAATAAAACTTTTAAAATGGTATTATCTGTGCCCCCGTGTGTTTTCATTTTTTTTCCTTTAGCACATGTGACGTACACGTTACATCATCCTGGATGACCTCACCCCAGTGAATGGTCCCACCCAGTACATTGTCAACTCTAAATGCACCTGTCACTCTGGACGCAGTACACACCCATAGGCTACTTGGACAAAACTCCAAGCCCATTATTTTTCTACAGCCAATTGGCAGAGCAGTGCTTTCTACTCACTCACTCCTATTTGGCATTGACGCTGTTGGAGAGCATCACTCAAAACAAGTAATGACGGCCATTGGCTCATCTGGGCGTCAATCAAGAGCTTTCTTCGCCATGATTGGTTCTCTGTTTTATGGGGCGGGCTCATGAATGCTTTGGTTGACATTGTTGTTGTTGTAAGTGGCTAAAGAAATTACTTTCTCGTTGGTGGTCCCGTTAGGGATTTCTACCTAAATTGCGACCCATGAAGAGGCTAAAAAGTTAGAAAGTGTTGGTCCTGTAAGCGCAGAAGCGATTCATAAGGGATAAGGTAGCGGAACACTTCTATGGGACGATGAAAAGCACATCTGCGAGGCCGCTCAAGGTAAGCAGACAAGGGACACTCCACTAGCTAATGTTAGCAGGTTGTAGCCAAGCTAGAAGTAGCTGCCTGTTAGCCTGCTGTCTGAGAGACTCAGCTATTGACTAAAAGCCAATAGTTCTCTGGAATGAACACATGAGATCAACTTCATGTAACCGTAATCGTCTTGTCACTTTAGGAGCGTGCTTATAATGATCGGGATGCGTGTAATGGCTCCATATATACATGCTACAACTGGCCACCTGAATCGCGTTTATGTAAGCATGTGTATAGTAATGTTCTGGGCAAGTTGGTTGCTGCGAATAGTCGTATGATCCATTATAGCAGGCACAAAATCAAACATTGGCAAGCCCAGCATCGTCAGCAGGCTGGCTTGAAACTAATAACCTGCTCGCAATGTGAGTGACAACAGAGAACAGGTTGACGAGAGGAGGAGGGGGGCTGGTTCGTCTTTCTAGCTTTTGTTACAGCTTGGCTGGGACAATTTATATTGATTTATTTTATATATCCTCTGTCAAGTTCTGGAGAATTTCAATAGATGGAACTGCAACATAGGACCATTGAATTTAAGTACATCCTTATTAAATTCGTTTCAAACTTCTAAGAGTGTACTTTAATGTGTAAAAGCTGAGCGGGGTGCAGGTTTGCTAAGTTGCAGGGTTCATGTTAATACTAGGGACCCGGCGTCGGGGCCAGTGTTGCCATGTGTGCTTATTATAAGCGACTTTGGGCTTGTTTTACTGGAAAGTTGCTTGTTATCTGGGCTTGTTTAATGTCGGTGGTTCTCAAACATTTTCATGTCAAGGACCCCCCAAATGTATATGTTTAATGTGGCTCAGTCCTCGCTTCTTTTGGGCTTGTTTTCATAGACCTGGTTGCCTGTTTCTCTCGCAAAATCTGGCAACACTTGGTTGGGGCACAGACACTATCCCTTTTGCTTACATCGCTGTAACGCTGTTAGTGCTGCCTACCTGCAACAAAAATGCAAAACAATTAGGCTTCTCTACTTTAAGTTAGATTGGCCTGTCTAAGTTGATAGTTTATAGTGAGTGAATAAAGTCATCGTGAATCCTCCTATCTCTACATATGCTTGCTGGCAGAACCTGGTGCTTGCTGCTCTTTGTTACTTTTTGTGTGTTTTAAGTTGGGGCTGGAGCCGCTTGTGTCATTTCCAACATCACTACTACAATGGATGGGTTGCATTACACTTTGGCTTTAATTATTTAGGTCTTGTATTTATGGTCTCTTTTGTTGTGCGGGGAGGGGGAGCCCAGCAGTGAGCTCTTGATATGAAAGTAGGACAGTCAGTCAGGGGGTACAAGTTCTTGCATTTGGCCACCAGGCTCAGGGTCTGTGTGTCATGTACTGTAGTAATCCCTTCACCCAAAAAGCCCATGCCTCTGAGCATGAACATCGCCTTGTATTTAATTTAGCCTAGCCAAATCACAGACACGTACATATATATGTGTTGTGTGTATGTATGTATACACACACACACACACACACACACACACACACACACACACACACACACACACACACACACACACACACACACACACACACACACATATACATATATTATATATATATATATACACACACACATATACATATATTATATATATACACACACACACACACACACACACACACAGCCCTAGAGAGAGAGAGAGAGATTATCTTCTTACTGATTATTCTATTGATTGCTTTGTCGATTAACCGAGAAGCGTGTTTTAGAAAAGTTGCCCTTGAAGCCTGGGATGCACCATCCAGGTTGGCTGGTAGATCAGAAGGTTAGTTTCTTGCTCTTTGAGGGTGTGTGAGACAAGTTTGCACTGTCAGGCTCCATTACGCAAGCCCTCAGCACATCAAGAATGCACTGGTGCATACAGCAGCACACAGAACACCTGAGGCCATCTTTTAAGGAGAGTGTAGCATCCCTCACCATCGCCATGCAAGTCGGACTCCAACTCTGCCAATATAGTATACAGCCAAGCAGTGTAAGCACTTAGTAACATCTTATTTTGGTTTCATAATTTAAACTTCATTTGCCACCAGGAAATCTTCACTTGAACCCCAGCATCCCTATTCTAGGGGAAACATTCAACAAAAACAACTGTGATTTTCTGACGTCAGAACTCAGAAGAAGCCACAGGAAACAATTCAATTCAATCTTTATTTCACACCCAAGGGATCATATCACAATAAAAACGAAATACAATAAAATAAAAATAACAGAAAAATAAATACAATAAAAAGTTGATATGACACAGCTCAGAATGACAGATAAATAACATCACCTTTGTCTGAAAGCAAAAGGATCGCATAAGGGTGTGATGACATTTGAATTCCCTGTCTTATAAGAATTGTTATAGGTCTATCATTTTACAGCTGGAAGCTTACAAGACAGCCACTAGATGTGTTGGTATCCTGTATGATACATAGTAAAGTCATCCTCACATGATGGTGCCATATTAAACAAAATAGGCTACAGTCTTGGTCCTTCCACGAGGTAGGCCGACCGTCAGCCTTACTCCCATGTCTCCCATGAAAACATTATGGTTATTATGTGTCAGTACAGTGTAAACATTTTGCCATTTTAACACTCTTGAGTTAAATTAGTTGTTTTCCTTTTACTATCTTACCTAGTCTTATTATGTTAGTTGCCAATGTGGGCACGTTGGTGAATATTATGTTTCACTAAAGGAACCATGCTGGTTCAGCAACACATAGGGGATGAAAATTTAAAGTCGGCTTGCTAGGGTCCCCCACACAGCTGCTATGTGTGTGTGTGAGGGATCCTGTGTCGGTTTCAGAGACAGACCCATTTGCCATGGAGCTTTTCCCATGGGATCTCTCTACTTGGGGCTACAAACATGTTTAGATTAATAAGTAAAGAGATGTGTGCCTCTCTAGGTTAGTGGGACAAACGCATGACTTTTTGCATCCTTCACTTCCAGAATACACTTAGTTTAGATATACCTTTTCAGTATGTAGGCTTATCTTAATTTGGGTGTGAGCCGAGGGCATACGTATTAACAACTTTCAACCTGGTGTCTTTTTTGGGCATAGTTTTTCTTTTTTCAAAAATAGCAGATCTACAAGCTCTCAACACTTCGCTGCAACACATTGTGAACTTGCCTTGTAGAGCGGTTATTTTCGCTGTGTTACACTGTCGTTGCATCCTTTATTGCCAGGCTAAACTTGCAGCAAGTTGTGAGCTTGTAGATCGGCTACTTTCGCCACGCAACACTGTCATATGCTGAAGTTAGTAAATCAATCATTAAATGCTTAATGCAACAAGCGTCCCTTCTCAGACATGCTACTTTAAGCATCTTGGCTATACCTACAGTATGTGTAGCTCGAGATGAAAAATTTGAGAGACCAGATTTCAGAAAATGTCATAACCATAAAATCCATTACCCCATTTTGCTTATCTCTGAGACTTGTGCTTCAAACCAGAAAAGAACAGATGCAATGTGAAAGAGAAAACTGCCTCCGTCCCCATACTGCCACCGTGAGACGGGGATCAATAGGTGACTTGTCTGCGAGAGGCCTGCACACCCAGACATCAACTCATAAAACCCAGTCGAGCCCCACCCACCCCGGCATAGCTGGATGCCTGCACACAGCAGCCAGCCAGTGCCCAGGGCTGTTTGTTTCAGGGTGGAGAGACCTAGAAATGAGCCACCATCCATCCAACCCCTGTCAACTCTACCTGTGTGCCAGACAGTAAATGCTTGACTTTAACCAATAAGTTGTGGATATTGGCCATGCTCTCTGAATGTATGTTGCCGTAGGTAGCTTTGCACGGTTGTTGTCATTTATCGTCGCTGTTGGAATTCATTGGCTGTCAGGGTTTGTTAGGTAAAAGATTTGCCTTGAAACAAACACACTTAAAGTTCTCTAACTGAAAGCATCCATAATCCCATGTTAGAGACCATTACAGAGAAGCAGCTGTGGTAAATATCACATGCTGAGAGAATTGCTGGCTTACCTTTTTTCCAGTACAGGGCACTGGAAAATTTAGACTATCCACCAAACAAATGCTAAAACTTAATCTATTCATTCTTTGTTTCCATTTGATTCTAATCCATTATTTCCTATAGAATGGGGCGCCCAGGACCCCAAGAGTTCAAGACTTTAAATCCCTATCCAAGTGATTCAGATTTGGATTTTGGGTGTAAAATATATTATTTGATTAATCAAACTTATATTTCTCATTGACATAGTGTTTACTGAGATAATTCTTGGATCACAATCCTGTTTTTTGTTTTGAACTACCCCAAATTTAAATCTGATCCACTCGGATAGGGATTAAAAGTTTTCAACTCTTGGGCATGATTGGATTAGTAAACTACCCAAGTGGAGTAGACGACTTATTCTCTACTGTTAGAATTGACATGCAGTGTTACTGTTGGCTGGAGTCTTGGGATTTACCATGTGGCCTTGCCTATAGTCAAACCTCTGTTTGTTTTCTTGAGCATGGCATCAAATTCTGACCACTTTTCCTTTTGGATCCTGGACAGAGCAACAGTAATCCTACATGCTGTCCCTGATGCCTCTCACCCAGGATGACATCACTAAGAGATTGACATAAAGCTGCTGTGCCGTGCAGACTGCCAGGCCCACAGCACGTGGGGATTCACATGAGTATTTGTACCACTGGCAGTGGGTTTAGCCGTAGTCAGGCTTGGTTGGCTTTACACATATGATGGCTTAATGTTTGCATCTTCTGAAAGGTTATCTTCCAGACCTCATCGTTGTCTGGTTTGCATGTATGTTCTACTGCGTAAAATGATCAACTATTTACATTCTCTTTTACATCATCTCATTTTGCTGTAACAGAGCTGATATACAAGACTCAGTTTAGCAACCAAGAAATGTCTTCCATGCCTCCAGGAGTAATGCATAAATTACAGTAAAAGATCCATTGTCTTCTAAAAGGGAGTTATGTAATGGTAAGGACATTGTTTGTACAGTCAACAAACCAGAGTGTATGGTCAAGTCTCGTTGGTAGCCTCAACATGGTATTTGTTTATAGTTGAAACTAAGAAAAAGCTTGACAGCAGCAATGTGAGAGTTATGTTTTGCAGCCTAAGCTAATATCTTTAACCTTTTAGTGTGACAGTGAGTGTCTCCAGCCATATTGACAAAAAACCTAAATGCATTCAGGAAAATATTTTTATGTGGAGGTGGAATAAATATAATAGTGATTTGTATTATTTGCAAAGTCTGAATAAAACACTTGATTTGAAGAAGAATATTGCATTCAGGATTGGAATTAGATTCCAGTAAACATTGGGATTTTAATAACTACTATTAAATGCCTGGGCAGCTCTGTGCATTCTTGTAATTTACAGATACATTTCTTCACCATTTGATGATGAACATAAACAGAGCTTAAAGATGAGACAGAGGCTTGCATTTTTGCAAAATGGCAAGAAATCAATAACGAGGCAGCCAGGGCAGAACGAGGGCTTCTCGCCCACAGAGTCTGGAGTTTAGGTTGGCAGCTTTCTGGAACACTGAAACCATGGCATATTGTTCATGAAGTAAAACAATTCTTCCATCTCATCTCACTCTCTCTGTTGCAGTCCTTCAGAGGTAAGGCAACAATATCCAGCTGCACTCGCTACAGTAACCATTTTCCATTTGTGATTCATTTGTATTTTTATGTATTTATGACACTGCTATAAGCATACAAATGTGATGCATTGCTAACAGATTGAATTTAAACTCACTATTGCAGAGACCAAATGTGTTCATTATATTATCTCCTCTTAGACTTGCTATGTGAGGTGTGCCCGCCACCTCAATACAACAGTGCACAACATAGGTTCTGTACTGCTGTTGATTTTTGATGTGGGGACAACATGGCATCGCATAACATGGAATGGCACTGCATGGAATGTAGGATTGCTGCCAAAGGCCCCCTGCAGTGGTCTACCCAGCATGACTGTTAATTAGCACTGTTCGACTGGTGATTTCTAGGCCCTACTGCAGTGACGGGGCAGAGACCTTTGAGACCAGCTCTAAAAGAATGCTTGAAGCCTAATTTATACTTGTGGTATGGCTGTCATGCCCAGAAAAGAATAAGTGAAATAAAAGTCGGGCAGAACAACAAGCAAAGTAAGACCTGAACATAGCATCCAAGAGCTGCTCTCAGGTGTAAGAAGGGAAGTCTTGCATTTACCACCAGTATAATGCTCTTTTGTACACAAGCAGAAAGGACAAATTCTGCTAATTCTCTTTTCTTCATATGATTGGCCTTCAGTAATTTCATAGTTAATTCTTCACTAGAAATCATTATCATACACCATTATGAGGTCCATTAGAGGATTCACAAGAGCAGTAAGCTACAGTATGTGAAATTTTGTGTTGTTCACCTTCACCAAAGCATTTCTTCCCAGCTGCAAACACATGGTTCTCGCCTAAAAATGCTTCCAAATGCCCGATTGGAAAATATTAAAACTCTCAGCAAGCAGATAACAACACCACACGAGAACGCGCAGCGCAGAATAGTCGCTAAGCGACTCATCACATTGCTGGTGTTTCGAGTACAGCGTAAATACCCGGTGGTCCCGGTCAACAGGCATTTTTGTAGGTATTACCTCGTAAGAAATCAACTCTGAAGCACCCTAAAATGCTGTCCCCAGGAAGAAGGAAAGCACTCTTGCTGTTAATATGCTGTCTTCGGGCAGACCCAAACCCACCAGCGAAGCGGCCATAGCTGAATGGGTAGAGAGGCCACCTGGGGAAAAAAGGTCCATTCCTGGCCATGTGTGGAGGTTAAGACACGTAATCCCCGAACTGCTCCCTCTGTGCTCAAGTCTGACCACTTGGGCAGCAATCAGCTGGGTGAAGCTGAAAACTGAATTTCTCCTGCGGGATCAAATAGGTGTTTTTAACTAGCAAACATCCTTACTCTTCATGCTATGCTGTCTTCATACAGTGTAGCAGCCTTATGGGATTAGCTACAATTTACTGGCCATATGAAAATGAGCTTTGGCAAGTCTCTCGGGTGTTTTGCTATGCAAGAGCTCACATGATGTCACTGACTACTTTCATTTATTTGAGCTTTGTCACACATCACACCAGAGCATTTGACTCCTATTTATATCAGTTGCCTGCTGTTTTGGAACTCCCTGCACTGCAGAGTTTCTGTCTTTAAATCATGATTATGGAGGATTATTTTTAGACTGTTAAGAAAGCTATTGCTAATTCTACCACCTCAGATAAGGTGGTCAATTTCAGTGTGCAATGTTTGTTATTTGTGCGGTTGTATCAATGCTCCCAAATTTTTTGGATAAATATTAATAATCTAACCAAATAGCAAATGAATGGAGCATTAACAAGCTTAAGATTAGGGAGAGAGCGACTGAACAGTTCGTTTTCTGTCCTGGATGAAAGATGCTCTAGAATGTGAAATTAGCATAGGCCCATGTCAAATCCTGATTCATTTGTGAATATCCTTTTTTCATCCTGAGATAAAGGAAAAAGTTTGTTTTTTGGATAAATTGAGCTCTGGAAGCTTGTGAGCCATGGATGGAAGGTAGTGTGTGTGATGGGGGAAGTTAAACTGGGCAGATTTTTGCGTGGTGACTGGCCAGCTTTGAACCAGGCCAACTACGGCAGCATGGCCACCAACAGGGCGGGCATGCAGTGGAATCTCTGACATCAGCCGAGTGTCTTGTTTTGTGCATTCACATGCATGTTCACATGCAGTGGAGGTTGTGTCTTTTTCAGGTTTAGAATCCCCAAACTGCCCACGTGTTTTAATACTCCTTACATGTCCATTATAAAAACTATTCAATGTCTCTTTTTTTCTTTCTTTCTTGTAGATCTGCTATTTTTGATGAATGCTTGAAAATATGTGAACATTTTCTGTCTATAATGACATGCTCAAATGGTTAATATTAACCACATGAACCCTGTTCTGGGCATATCATAATAGGCGAACATTCGTCGAAAATAGGCAAACATTCTGTGAAACATACAGACATTTTTGCATTGCAGGGCCAAAGGCCTGTGGAGAGAAAAGAAGGTGGGCCTTTTCCATCCTTTTGTTGTAGCCATATATGGGCTTATTTGCTCTACTAACTACAAGCTTAAGTGGTCTTCATTTCACATGAAGAAGCAGTTCTTTTCTTTTCGCTAATAGACTTGAAAGCAATGTGCTGGTCCCTATAATTCACTTGGAAGAACACGCCTCTGCAAACGTTCTGCACCACTGCAGTTCAGTTGGTTTAATTGATTTTTCTCCAATGACCTGCTTACTAGTATTTCCTTCCAAACAGGGAAATGGTCAAAATCTTTATATCGTATTGATTTCTGAGATGTAATTCAGTAACAAAAACAGTGGTCCTCTCCACCTGCCCTGGTGAAGCACATTTCCTCAACTCAATACCATTAGTGACACAGCAGTTTACGATCAGAACAACTGTCTAAATGCGTCTGAAGCTGAATCTTAAATGTTGTGATCTACATCCATGGCCTTTTATCATCTGTAAATCCCTTTGTGATGAGGCTGTTTGTTGAAATGGCTTGATAAATATCTTACTTGACTTTGAGAAAGGAGGCAGTGCATTGACAATGACATGCTTGGCTAATGGATATCCGAACCTATTCTACAGCAGTCATCTCCAAGCCTGGGGGACCATTCCACAGTGATGCTTATCAGATGCTTGGGCATTATACAACACTCTCCACCTTCAAAAAACACTTTGCTCTGCTTTTTGTTCAGCTGTGTCTGTCAGTAAGATGTAGGACCAAAGAAAAAGTGGAAGTAATTGCTTTACTCTGTTTAGCTCTGAACTTCAGAACTATGTTGAGAATCAACATTTTTGTCATCAAGGAAAATGCCTTTCAGCATGTAAAGAATTCTGCTGCATTTAGCTAGGGATTTAATCAGAGTTTCTGAAATACGTTATCTTCCAAATATTTCTACCCATGAACCTTGACAAGCCTTCTTTCTTCATTCTCTTGTCCTCGGCCTTCAGTAAAGCTGTGTTCTGCTGTTCAGTCTCTGCTATGGTGCTCTGTTCAGCTGAGTTGCAGACTTGAGAAACTAAGGAAAAACTGGGTCTCCTCTCCGGTCCCTTTATCAGCCAGACAGAGCTCTGCCTCCTCCTCAGCCTCCTCATGCTGGCCTCTGAGGTTATGTAATGTGCCAGTGTGGGCTGGCTGGGCTCAGCCAGTAACCAGATTATGTCACATCCACAGATAGATGGCTGAAGGACGGCCATCTTGCCACACCTTTGTTTTCTTCTGTCTCTTGACTTCCTTCAATAGGGAGGTGTCTGTCCATGACTGATTTCTCACCAAGGTCTCAGCCCTATTTCGGTAAGATCCTGGAAAAAACGCATTTGACTCACTCAGAACTGGAGTCACTGAGAAAGGATGGGCTCTGCCCACTCCTATGTTGACGTTAGTCATTCTAAAAACCCAAACCCATCTCCGCCGGTACCGTTAACGTGCGATCGACTTCAACTCTACAAACTGTACCACATCAGACAAGTATATTTTTGCTGTGTCTGGTCATTTTATATACTCAGCCAGCCACTTGTTACAGTCACTGAGATCACAGAAGAGGTTTATGTGATTGAGTTAAAATAGAACTGACACATTTATAGGCCAAGTCATCCATCATATCCTGACCATTAAAGGGAAAAAGAATAGCTCAACCGTCCTCATTTGGTGAAGTCTCGCTGCAGGCGATGCAGATAACAAAAATAATTCTAAAGCTTGATTCATGGCTGAATACAGTCGGATATCTTTTCAGGTAAAGCAGAACAGTGCTGCTTTTGGCCCTCAGGCCCTCACTGCTCTCGCTCTTAACTGTAAAGTGAGGCTCATGTTTCACATGATGAATGACTAAGTGGGCCAAACATGAAATGGCGAGCTCTCTGTTATGGAAGAATGACAGTTGATGACCCTGTGCCTTCTTTTTCTGCAGGCCCAGTTCTGCTTAATTTTGCATAGCTCTACAAAAGCTGGTGCTGTTGAATAAAAAAACAGGGTGAATGAGTTCATGGATTTAGTTGATGCTCACTCAGGCTTTGAAAAGGTAGGTTAGTACACTCCTTTCTCTCCATCTTATATAGGTCTTCCTGTTCTTACAATTTAGGCCATGTCATATTGAATGACCTTGCACAAATTGAATACACAATGAGACATGACAAAGCATTTGTAGCACAACCACCACATGCACAAGCCATGCTGTCCTGCTCTTTGTTTGCTAAACATTGAATAGCCTAGTTTTTAGAATTTACTTTTCATCTATTGGAAGCCTAAGGTAGATGAGAGACACTAGAGTTTGTAATTAATTAGCCTAATTTGTTTCTATTGCATAACATTCAAAACTGAAGTCCTAGAACAGAATAATTGAGACTTCCACTGAAGCTAATGTGTCTGAGTTCTGTTGCAGTGCTGACCTTAGTTGGCCTTGGCCAGCATCACAACAACAAAGAGATGAAGAGTGGAAGTTTCAACTTTCTGATTTAAAACCAAATAATGAAAATAAACAATGTTTTATTTGTACCTTGTGCACCCACAAGGTATGTTGAATTGTCACCAAATAAAAAAAATCATAAGAACAGCTTTCCAACTGTAAGATATTAGCATAATATACAAAGTGGGTCCGGTTGCACAACTTGCACATCCTAAGAAGCTCAGTGTTGTTTTAAAATGCTTTATGTTTCCTCTTTTGAAAGGAGAAAATATTTATGTTGCCTATGTAAGCTCACTTACAAGCTCACTTCAGAATATCATTTCGGAAAGTTGCAGAAATCAGCAGACACAGACCCCTTCCGATTTTACCCCCCAAAAAGGAGCTGTCCAATGGTATGTGATGTACTGAACGGCAGTTTGTTTGAGGCAGCCCTTATTGTTGTACTATAGGTGTAACTGTATGAAAGTGAACGATGACAATGTCAGTGAAAAAGAACATGCATGTTCAGCAAACCTTTCCTTGGTAAATGTGAGAAGTATATTGAGTCCCTGCAATGAATGACCCCCCTACAGTGGCTTCAGCAGGCCGTGGCAGCCTCTCCATGTCTGCCTCAGTGATCCAGGCCACTCTCCCAGCCCTTGGCGCAACTCAGCACAGCTCAGCACCCACGTGTTGTCAGCAGCTCCTGTTATGCAACTCCCCCTTGTCAGACAAAAGCTCAGCCAGGCCCGGCACAAATCACTGACTGCTCTGTACTGGCAACGGGGTAGTTAATGTTAGCCAGTAACTCAAGCCACTGCCCAGGTCTCCTCTTGTAAAACGTAAACATTGAAGTTTACTTGGCCCATGTTGGTGCAGTAGTGCTCTAAACTATTTTGATCTATTTTTTTAGGACTCTGAGGACACATCTGTTATGCTTTTGTTTTCATCTCCGCCAGGCCGGAGATTATGATTTCACCCTTGTCCGTTTGTCCTCTTGTCCTCTTGTCCTCTTGTCCTCTTGTCCTTTTGTGTTTTCTTCAAAACATACTTTTTGCTACTGCCCCTACAGATTTTGTCACACAAACTCACACAAATCAGTACACATCATCTCTGGACTCATTTGATCAAGATGTATCAGTCATATCTTTCATATTCCATTCTCATTGGCTATGATTGACTTCCAAACTTTGTGGGCCCTGTGTCGCAAACCCCGCCTGGCAGAGAATGAGCTGCGCTCCGAGGAGCATTTCAGATAGGTCACTGACACTGTCAATGTAGAGAGACTCCCAGCATATGGACCGTTAAATGTGCAATAACTGGCTGAGCCACCAGGCACCTCCACATCTGGTATGTTTGTCGCAGAAACATAAACAAGCTTTAGGGTTAGCTATGCTAGCATAGATTATCTTTGATATAAGATCTCTGGAATTGGTATAAGCAGACTATGGTCTTCCATCAAAACTAATGAAACAACAAGATTCAGTTGTGCAGTGATATGTTAAAATCTTAAAGTGAAATGACAGAGTACAGTATGAGAATTAGACCGGACATGAAGTTATTTGTGCTTCAGCACTGCCGCATTGTGTGTTCTTTGTCTGCTATATTTAATCACAAATTAAAAATGAATGGTGCTTGACTGACTCACGTACAAAAATATGTAGGCCAGCTCTTACAAATGGGCCTTGTGTAGTTTTTTTCCCAGCAATCTCAGGAATGGTTTCATGAACAAAGCATCAGAGGTTGAGTAGGCTTTCAGGAATGGTTGACGTTAGGAGTACGGAATGTAAGAAGTATTTTCTTTGGTCCGTCTGGATACATTTATTCCATAGGGATACTGATTTATCTGTAGGCCTTTGTACCATTGATTCATCTCTAAATGTCCTATGATGTCAGTCAGGTGAAGCACTCCATTCCGTGCACCTGGTGTGATAAGTGTTTCTTACACTAATCAAGCCATTCATTTACTTCCATGACATCCGGTAAACTCAAACATAAGAGGCTTTACCTGAGGCCATGGCCCGGGGGAGTAGGCCTGTCACAATTATTACATAATCGTCTAATCGCAATTATTTGAGATAATCGCAAAAACAATTGAGATTATGTTGAACATTTTTGAAAAATGTTCACACGTTTTCAAATATAAAAAAAAGCACAAATAGCTTGTAGATCAGTTATATCTGCCATTTTGTATACAATTATTAAATATGTCAATAATGTCTTTGTTATTTGTCATATCTGCCCTGTGCATTACGAAGCCTAAAAGGCGTCAAATGTTCCAATGTTCAATGCCAAACACACAATTAAATCGTTAATCGCAATTATTTTAGTGACTTTTAATCGTCAACTTAAATCTGTGATCGTGACAGCCCTACTGTGGAGAGATGCTTTACTGTTAATGCATGCATAAATATAACTTTGGAGCATGGGAAGTCAATGCTGTCACCTTGCATTTCATCCGCTACACCTCCAATTTACGCTACAAATCGGAAGCGTATCGCCTCCAGAATTCTCTGATGACACCGTCATTGTCGGCTGTATCGCAGATGACAATATATGAATGAGAGTGTTCTTCTACTCTACTGATACTGTATACTGTACTGATACTGTGTTGATAGTGATACTGTTCTTTTTTTTTCTTCCTGTATTAAAAAAAAGGTCTAACTGTCTACCGAAGGGCTGGGCAGCAGAAAATGGGGCATAATCTGTTGCAGCTCAGATTAGTACAATATGTTAAGGCAATATATGCCATTCTATTTTCTGTTCAACAAAGAAAGGAATGGTACTATACTTTATAAACAACTACACTGAATACAGTAACAGAACTGACAGACTGCAGTAATTTAAAATCATAAATAGCCAGTTCTGTTGGGAAACAGAACTACTGTGGCTGTTTATTGATGGTCCATCTCCAAACTACTGTGTATGTGTGGTGAGCTGGTGGTGGTGTTGGGGGGAGAGAGAGAGAGAGAGAATGATAGACCATGACCATGCACATACATTAGGGCTAATTTCCACGCAGCAAGAATATTAGGGAAGTGTAGCATAAGCACTCAGGATTAACATGTAGCTTTTGGTCCTATGGGAGCTGTTTTCAAACTGAAGCCTGCATAGGAAGCTTTTTGCAGAGTACTCAGAGAGTACTTAACTCTACAAGTACTGAAGTCCGTTTCCTGTGCTTCTTTTTTTTTATCAGGTTTATGAACAGCTTCCACCCGCACCCGGCTACCATTAGAATGTTGAACAAGGCATGACCATCGCCTGTCACCAGGCTGGCCTTGGACTTTTACGCTCTACGTGAGCATGTCACCAGGCTGGCCATAGACTTTTCCTTCTCCTTGTGGCTTTTACCATGTGGATTGTACCAGTGAAACGTTACCTTTGTGGACTATGTGGTTGAACCTTAATCAATAGTATTATGCTATGTTCATGCACCTCATGTTTCACCGACGGTACATACTGTACCTCCGGTACATACTGTACCGGATGGATATGCTACGTGTATATAGATATCTTTTGTTTGATTTGTCTTTTATTTTTTCCCTTACTCCCCCCCCCCCCCCCCTTTATTGTTCTTTCTCTTTCTGGAAATAACAAAAAAAAAACTGATAGAGCTCGCACAAAAAATAATTTCACCCACTTTTTTTTACACCTGTAAACCTGTGATGTGAGAATAAAGTTGTTTTTGATTCTGATTTGAATAATGATGAATAAACTGGTGACTCATCGGGCACGGTGGTGAACAGTTCACTGAGTCAGATCTGAGGCAGGAACATTGGCGGGTGGAGGAGCCAAGGGATCGGTGGGAATATACAGTAGAGGAGATGACTGGAGGTAGCAAGGAAAGGCAGGCTCACGAGTCCACAGGCATTCTGGCTCCAGCTTGTTTAGGGTAACACCAAGTGAGGCATTCAGCTTAGGTTCGTACGTAGCTATTGGAGATAGTAGCAGACTCTCTGCTTATTCAGAGAGAGAGCCAAATTGAAATAAGAAAAAAAGAAAAAATCCTTCATTTGAATCAGCATTGCTGTTGAAAAGTGCATGTGTGCTCAGCAAACCTTCTCTGGATAAATAAATTATCTAGCTGAGTGAGTTTAATAGACAGTACATTTTGTCTGGGTGTGTGTATTGATTACTCTACATCCAGTGTATCCGCAGCCAAGTCACGCTGCCTCACACATTTTGTCTTCATTGATTTTTAGAGACTGAAATGTGTGAAATTACTTTTTTTTTCATTTTTTTTTTTTCAGCAAAAATAGGCCTTTTGAATGATTAAACAGGAGTTTGGTTCTTTTTCTCATTTCTATACCATCATAATCTACAACTATTAATTGAGGAAGTTTACACAGTGACTGTTAAAGTAGGTTTTTTCCTTATCAACCAAATATATAGATATCGATACATGGCAGTACATCATATCGATATTTATATAAGTATTAGAACATTTTCATAAAAGGCGATAAAGAAAACCAGACTCAGGACACAGGCAGCCATGGATGTAATGAAATATCTTGTATTCAGACAGAGAGAGTGGGAAGGTTACAGTATCACAGAAATGGTAGGCATCATCGGTCGTCGTCTCTCTCTGCGTTAAACAGAGAAAGCACTGGTCTTTAACAGCGTCCGTTAACATAAACATATGACATCATTGAAGATACATCAAGCGTCCAGCCGTCAGAGGAGTAGTCCTGCTATTGGTGGATAGGATGAGTACGTCACCGTCAGATGAGGATGATGATGGTAGATGATGATGATGATGATGATGGTGTGACAGTTTATCTTTGAACAAACAGCGTCGACATGTCTCGAACAACACGTTAGCCTCGGCTCTGACCTGTCTGGTCAGAGGTAACTTCGTGACACTGCGAGAAGGGTTATGCATTTGGAGGGGAACACCGAGATATGGTGTTCTCATAACAATAGATAACCACAGAAAGGCCTGTAACTAGTTCGACCTTGCATAGACAGAGACAGGAGAAATAGGGAGAATAGAGTACATGACAGAATTTAGGCCAAAATGACAGCATTATATTAATTTGACATTTAAAGCAGGTTTAAGACATTAGACAAATTATGATTAATCAAAATATTTCTATCAAGCCTACCTTTTCATCATGATTTGGATAGGGTCAAAGGGCAAGCTGATTGTACCTTGTGACATTATTCAAACCAAACCAGACACAGACAGGCAAATCTTACAGTGACTAAGTGAGGACACAGAGATTTCAAATGACCTAAAGGGCAAATGGATTGGAAGTACAAATATATTTTAAGGATTGTATAATTTAAATCGAATTGTAGATTAATAAACCTTACATTGTGACAAAGTGGCTTAATGCCTTTGAAAAATAAATGGTTAGTTACGTATTTAATATATATAGATATATATTATTTAAAAAAATGTAAGGGGTTGTATAAGTTATCAACAGATATTACTTTGAAAGGACTGTATATAATGGTTATTCATTCAATTAGGAAGTAAAACAGGGTTATATTTCATGAGATTTCGAGACACATACGACAAAGTTTTTCCCGGGTATTCTTTTGTTTAGTGGAGTCGTGTCTAGCTCTCCACCTGCAGCGTTCAGCAACAGCTGATTAACAATTCACACCTCCACTAACAAATAATTTTATTATAATTCAAAAAATCTCAGCTAATGTACCGTTCCAAAACAAATCTTCTTAATACGTTTGGATTTAATCAATTTGTTTAGCACCTGTTATTGACCCATAGCCCGTTTTGGTTGATAGAGTGAGGGAAAATTGACCAGGCTGACAAGTTTTTGAAATTGGACTTTGACAAGACACCTACGTAACTGATCAAAGACGATTCTGGACAATTCAGATAAGAGAATTACCCCTCCTCGTGTTGAGCTGGTCCAGATACTTTAACAAGTTTTTAAGTATTTAAAATGTAACGGTACACTTCTGACCTGTATTTTTTACTTGTTGGTAGTAGGGCTGTGTCTAGCCTTCCACCTGCGGCCTTTAGCAACAGTTGATTAACCATTCACATCCCCACTAACAAATAACTTTACTTTATTTAGGGAAAAACTCAGTGGAACGGCCCCAAAACCCAGGAAATACTCCCCGAATGTAATACCTCCTGATTGCATGTATATGGGGTTTATTTTGGTAGGAGGAATCATGTTAATGGATTAAGTAAGTACAACCTGAGTAAATACAAACTGTTTGTGTAATTTTCAAATGTTTTCAATCTAAGTATATTCAGCAAATCAAATCAATTATTCATCTACAAATCTCTCCCCTTGTCACATTCAATGGGGAATGGATGTGACATGGAAAAGTAACAAAATCAGATTTAAACACAATGGGAACATGAAAAATGTAAAAGAAAATATGGAAATATTTATTTGAGGTTCTATTCTGAAGGGTACATTCATTTCCACCGAGCTTAGG
Source organism: Gymnoscopelus microlampas (assembly GCF_963454915.1). Classification (NCBI taxonomy): domain Eukaryota; kingdom Metazoa; phylum Chordata; class Actinopteri; order Myctophiformes; family Myctophidae; genus Gymnoscopelus; species Gymnoscopelus microlampas. Next base: position 23,840,733 of record NC_139940.1, read on the forward strand.
ACAACTGTGAAAATGAATGACTCTTCACTGATTTATTCTTTTATCCTTCATCTAAACTAAAAACAAACAAATGCATTCCAGGATTCGTATTAATATGTAAATCAGTTGTGGGGTTGTACCCCACTTACCACCTCCGAGGTCTATTTACAGCACAATACGAATTGGCCTGGAACGTGAGGCATACTGTGTTTTGTTCTGAAAATAGACAAACAAAAAAATGACAGTACAAAAGAAAACAAATAAAGAAATACATATATTCATATATCTATATACATATATATAATAATAATTTTAAACCTTCCAATACCTTCAGATACCTATAACCATACATGGCGTTACATCGTATGGATACAGAATATATGAAAGAATTATGATTAAAATGTTTAAAATTAAAATATAACAATGACAAAATTAAAATAAACATATTCGTTGCGAAGAGTTAGAGTTAGATAAAGTACATCAAAATAAATTGAAAAGAAAACACAGACTTTGGAAAAAAATAAAATAGCAGATCTACAAGTTTAGTCAAAAATGATCAAATATCTTTAAAACTTTAAAATAATTCTTCTTATTCATCATTAAAATGTTTCCAAAGAATAGTATAAAGAATATTATAATATTGTAATGTATTTAATCTAATATTCACTGATAAGTATTGAATTCAATGGAATGTGTAGGAGTGACGTGGTAAAGTCACGTGGCAGGGAAGCTGATACTTCCTGTTGAATGAATTCTGGGTAATTGAGTCAAATGGAGTGTAAGAGAGACCATTAAAGAAAACCAAAAAAAAATTAGAACTTATTATTTAAGGTATATGTCTATATATATAGACATACCCATACATGAGGCGAGGGAGGGAACTAGAACGGTCAAAATATGGTTACAGAGGTCTGAGTTTAAGATATACAATGAAACCACAGAAAATAATCAGCATTCCTGGGTTGAGTTTATTAGTCGACTTAGTCTGTCTAGCAGACGAATGAGCTCTTGTGATTGCTTAAATCAACCATTTTTATCGATTAATGGTCTACCACACGTACAATAATTTATGAAAAACATATCCCCGAAAATCAATAATTTGTGAATGCAAGTCGACCAATATTCATAATCCTACAGAGTAAAATAGATATATTAGTTCTCGTGACAAACATTAACACAAAATTAATTTACGCGAATGACGAGGGGTCGCACACTTATCTATACTTGATCCACCCTCTCCTGGTGTGAGACCAGCATAATGATTTATACATGTACCTAAAACGTTCTCATCGAACACCCCAAGGTTGGATCGGGGGTTATTCTAGATGATATGATCAGAGGTACACCATAAATCCATATACATATATACATACTCATACAGGGCGGAACCTAGCACAAGTATCTATATATAAATAAAGAACTGGAAATATTCAGAAATGAGAATATCCAGCTGCTTAGTCAAACACCAGTGTAAAAAAATATGGAGGATGTCCAGTACAGATCGTGCGGTTAATATAACCTTCTTACGTCATTATCCTACACTTTTCCATAGCACAAGAGGGCTGCTCTCAAAAAAAATTACCCTGAGCATGTCAGTCAACAACATTAACAGCACAAAAGCAACTATGAGCAGCCTAAATGTTTACCGCGGAGAGGAAGGAAGAGAAAAAGAGAGAGAGAGAGAGATGGAGAGATGGAGAGAGAGAGAGATAGATATATAGTGAAATATTGTATTTTTAAAAACGTTTAGTCTAGAATCTATTTATGGCAGTGGATACGGGCGCTCTAACAGACTATAGTTAAAGTTTGACACGCTCAAAGCCCTGAAAAGATTCCCCGTTCAAAAAGTTTTGAAGAACGAAAATAAATGATGAGTTATATAAGTGACCGTCTAGACCATATTATACAAAATATATATATTCAAGAATGTTTTTCATGAATTTAAAGAGGGTTGTAAAACATTTTAGTTTAAATCAAAATTAATAAAATTAAATTAAATCAAAATTAAGGAGTAGTCTGTTCATAAAGTCTTGTTTGTGTAACATAAATGAAACAATATTACAATTAAAAGAAAAAGATTTAACTCTTCAAACGTAATGTCTAATGATTATCACAATCCCTCTTTTGACCCGACATAAAAGTCAGGAAAATGAGCGATTTGACCATAAATGGTATCTTGCAGTTATACCTATATATACACACATACATACATATGCCTGTCGATATACATATACCCACAGATACAAAGAACTACTGGTATTTATATCCATACGTACGCATCCTGCAGGCAAGGTAGACCCATGCCGGTCACACATACTGTACGTATGTATATATATACAAAAAAAACACAGATCTACGATCTATAAAAAATATCTGTATTTAGAAAAAGGTTCACCAAAAGATTCCTTGTAAGCATTAATCTGATATAAAGGTTAGCGTTGTATTTTTAGCATGAATTTGTTTCGAGGGAGCGAGTTCTACAAGCTACTGTATGCTAGATGCTAGATGACCCCGGAAAACAGAAGCTACCGGGGTTTCCCATAAATCGACCCGGAAGTATAAGCCCGCAATGACTTATGGGAAATGAAGTCATCTAAAAGTTACATAGAAAAATCAGCGACAAAGCTTTGAAAAGTATTTACAATTATCTGAATTTATGGGGCATAAACAAAATATATTTACTGGTTCACTGAATTTAGAACAGAAGGTTCAAAGAAAGGAATATAAAATGTATTATTAAGGCTTATTTTTAAAGCTCACAATATTAAATGGATTTAATCTACAGTGGTCAAAATAAAACCGGTCAAAGGTAAAAAATCTATATACGCTCAGAAAGAGACAGATAAGATATAGTAATCAATACGAAATCCACCGAAACAGAACGTAGTAACAACAAGCAGTAACCAGTATATAACAAAAGGACTGACTTGTGAATTATACATGTAGGTAAGAAATCGCTGAAAGGACCTTAATAAATGACCACTAGATAAGAGAATTTATGAGACATTAGGAATGTCTTCCCAGGAATATAAGGTGATAAAACATTTTTACTTGACTGACTCCCTGGCGGAGCTGTGTTAAACAGTAATTTAAAAACAGGCTTATAATTTATGAGACAAATCGTTCGGTAAAGACAATAAAATAAAATAAAAAGGTATACTCATCAGATCAAGGTTTACATGGAGAAGTTACGTGGAGATCCCAATCACTGGACCATGGAAAAATAAAATAAAAAGATATACTCATCAAATCGATGGTTCAGGGATCCTGACCCCGATGGCTGGACCACGTGGAATTTGAGACATGTGGAGAGTCAAGGGGCAAGTCCAAAGGTCCAGCGATCGCGTCCAGGTCCAAAACAAAATAAAATAAAATAAAAATGTGATACTGTTCAAAGATAACCTTCATCTGAATAGAAGTGATAAATCGTTACACCCAGGGCTGGTTCGTTTGATACGTATTAAAACATGGTCTGCCAGGGGAAGAGAGTCTGACCGTACAGTTCCGGTCAATAGCTCAGTTCCCCCCGTCCACCCTGTTTTAAACATATCCGGCTTCGATCGGACCAATTGTTAAAGTAGGTTTTCTCCTTATCACCCATATGTATAGATACCAATGCAGGGCGAAACATCACATCAGTATGTATACAAAGTACCAGTAACTTTCAAAGGCGACAAAGAAAAAAACAGACTCAGGACACAGGCAGCCATGGATGTAATGAAATATCTTGTATTCAGACAGAGAGAGTGGGAAGGTTACAGTATCACAGAAATGGTAGGCATCATCGGTCGTCGTCTCTCTCTGCGTTAAACAGAGAAAGCACTGGTCTTTAACAGCGTCCGTTAACATAAACATATGACATCATTGAAGATACATCAAGCGTCCAGCCGTCAGAGGAGTAGTCCTGCTATTGGTGGATAGGATGAGTACGTCACCGTCAGATGAGGATGATGATGGTAGATGATGATGATGATGATGATGGTGTGACAGTTTATCTTTGAACAAACAGCGTCGACATGTCTCGAACAACACGTTAGCCTCGGCTCTGACCTGTCTGGTCAGAGGTAACTTCGTGACACTGCGAGAAGGGTTATGCATTTGGAGGGGAACACCGAGATATGGTGTTCTCATAACAATAGATAACCACAGAAAGGCCTGTAACTAGTTCGACCTTGCATAGACAGAGACAGGAGAAATAGGGAGAATAGAGTACATGACAGAATTTAGGCCAAAATGACAGCATTATATTAATTTGACATTTAAAGCAGGTTTAAGACATTAGACAAATTATGATTAATCAAAATATTTCTATCAGTGACACAGTTCTTTGCTAGTCAACGTGTCTCAGGCATTTACTGGTCATTTTTTGTGTTCTGATGTAGACCTATTGGCTAAAAGTAAAACAACACTAGCAAGGCCTATAGCCTATGTTAAATTAAGTCCACCAGTCTATAGTAAGAGCTACTGGGTTTGACAATTCTTTGTCAATTCCAACATTAGGTACTTTAATCATTATGCTTAAATCCTGCCTCCTTCACAATATAGGGCTGCAATCGGCATATCTTCACCTATGGAGTCTGCCTTATCTGAATCTGCAAGGAGATGCTGTTTAAATGCTTTCCTAAAAAGTATCCGACTATCTCCTCCTTGTGCTGTCAACGGAAATATCTTAGTAAATGGGTCATCATTGGAACTATTGCTGCTAGCATGAGCCATACGGGTTGCATAGTGCTTGCACATAGTCACTGTTTTTTCCACCATTTCTTTTTCATCATTGTCATAGGTAACACTAAATCCGTAAAGCTCGACCATGCCAACATGCCCCCCCCCCGATAACGTTATTGAATTGAACAAAACATACATGCAGGCCAATACAATTATAAAAAAAAAAGTAAAGTTGTCTTAGAGAACACTTCAACATCTTTAGTGTTAATGATACCTGTGTACAGTATGTAAATATTAAGCCTTTAAATCACATATCAATTTAGAGATTCAACCCTTACCTGCCCCTTTTTTCTTTTTAAAGCAAAATTTCTGTAATATTTCACTATGTAGCAAAATACTTCCATCGTGATGTCAATAATACAGTTTTGTTTATATACAATAGAGTTGAATTCTATCTAAACCCCTGTCATTGTTTTTGTGAAGTCATAATTTAAGCTAAACAAATATACAAAATAATGAATGAAGCAATACGTTTTGACAGCAATGTTGGCTAATGCAAAGGTTGACATGCTGCTGCCAAAAAAAACAAGGTGAAGGTACAGTAGTAATCAAGAGTGACGGTGACCAACCAAACAACTTCATGCTAATCTGTTTGTTTATTGGGATTACATGCACATTTTAGTAAACACTTTCATAAGTTTATTGATAGTGGATCATAGCTGTTGTCGTGGGAGAGCATGTGACTGAGGAGTCAAATGTTCCAAAGCAATGTTCCATTTGCACATGAAAGGGGGGTCGATGGGGTTATCATGTTGGTGTAGCTAGCTGGTTTGTTGTTGTCCTTGTTTAAACTCTATGAACACCTTTCTTCTCTTGCTTGGCTTATAGTGCTAACATTCTAGAAACCACGTTAGTCATCTCCAACATGAGTCATTTTAAGACCTTAGCTTTTAAGAGATTTCATATGTTTCAGAGACACATCAGTGTTTTTGACATATTGAACGATGCACTTCGTGGATCAACAATTTTCCAAATAAGATGTAGGCCTCAAGCTTTCTCAAATGAAACCCTTTCACTTTCAGTGTTATACTGACTTTTCTTTTTCTTCTTCTCATTCCAGGTGTGGTAACTTGAGGTAAAGAGCTACTCCCACCCTCGACCCCCCCCCCCCTCCCCCCCCGCTGCTGTCGGGATCCTGTTGGGGAGGTCAGATCCCCAGTTTATTTTTTCTCTGTCCTGATGCCCCCCGTCACCCTTTAAATTCATGATCACATGACCGTGGATATGGACGCAGTCCTGTCCGACTTTGTCCGTTCCACTGGAGCAGAACCAGGACTGGCCAGAGACCTGCTAGAGGGTGAGTGATGTGGCATTGATTCGTGTATGATGGTTGGTGAATGAACAACCGCATGTGTCATTTCAGACATGAGGAAAATAACTCAACTCACTCTTTCAAGATCTCAAGATATATAGATCTCGACATGTAACTAAATGTCCATGTCAAATTTCATGTCGAAAAACAAATGGCATTATGCTGTGATTCCTTTTCCTTTTTTCACGATGGCAGCATTATACACTAAGGTTTCAGGACATAGGGCTCATGTTTAATGAGGATTTGGGGAATAGGTGTAATTTGACCACTGCAAAAAAACTCAATTTTGATTTTGTGAACGACAGCTTATAGGAAGGGGACTGTAATTTGACCGCCCTATGAGTCAAAGCTGCTGGTTCATTAGCCTCTCACACACTGACGGAAGGAAGGTATAGACTGAATCGACTGTTGCCTAGCAGCAGCACAAGCTGCAGATACGAATATGGGTTAAAAATATAATGCGCCGCAGTGTACAGCTACAGCAATGAGCAGCCAAGACGTGTTCCAAATTCTGATATTTATTCAAGCAACGGAATGTGCCAGTGGCCTTTACACAAGATAAGAGTGCATATGGTTGTGTTGACTTGTGGTAAATATTTAAACTCATTAACAAGTGTCAGGCCGGTCTGCATGACACAGAATCTAGGTCTGTCTGTATGGTTGGACCTGCTAGCGGAGATAGATGCAGCGCTCATCCGCTCTCTCCCTCCCTCCCTCTCTCTCGCTCTCGCTTTATCTCTCTTTCTCTCTCTTTCTGTCTCTCTCTTTCTGTCTCTCTCTGCAGGTAAAAACTGGGATTTCACTGCTGCCCTCAGTGACTTCGAGCAGCTGCGACAGGTGCATGCTGGGAACCTGTCGTACTCGTTTGCCGAGGAGAAGACATACACACCTCCCGATAAGGAGATGGCCAGGGTGGGGCGGCCCCTCCTCCACCGCCAAGATGAGGTGGTGCAAGGTGAGGCCGCTGGCAAGTGATGTTTTTTTTATTTACCTTTCTCCAGCTTCAATAATTTGGTTTGACTAGCAGGTTAGGCGAGGTGCTGGGATGCATAACTCACCACTGAAAATCACCATAGAATGGATTAAAGACTGCACAATTGCAGCAACATTTAAATTCAAAGTGTAGCCTGTTCTTGTTAGGTGAAAATACAGGCGACAATTTGAATTTAGATATAAAGTAGGAAATTAGAAAAGTAGGAACTTATGTGGATCTCGGAATAAACAAAGAATCTACTTGGCTCCGATGTGGATCTCAGACTTCATGTGACCACCCTGTGATGTCATATATCTTTGACGTCAATCATCTATGACGAATCTATGACGTATGACTCCAAATTTGGTTTAAGGTTTCAGTGTAATCATCCCCATTGACTTCCATTATAAAATGTAACATTTACATTTTTTGTTACATTTTTCAAAAAGTATAAACAATATATAAAATAATAATAGTGGAGGTACGTCTGTAGCCTACTGATTAGCTATGGACAGACACTGTCAAAGACAGCTAGCCTCTTGCAGAGCCATGCCTTAAAAAATACAAACTTGACTCATGCAGTGATGTTGCTAGGTTTTCAATGTAATGGGTCCCGGGACCCAAGGGTGGTCTTTTAGATGGGTGAATGATGAATTACATTTTCCCAATAAAATGTGTAATTCTTAACCAAGTGCAGCGTTTAACTTGTGTTTGATCTTATATTGTTATAATACGGTTATATTGTATTATATTGTATATGTAACATGGAATTTGTTGTTGACAACAGTGTGCGTCCCACGCACGGACGGTGAGTTGGATGCGTCTTTTCTTAATCATAATGCGTCAGAGACGCAGGACACAGGCCTATCAGCATCACTGCTCATGACCAACATCTTCCCGTTCCCTATGACTCTCATCTGTCTCTCCGGTGTGTACATTGAAATAAAGCATACAATCTTCTCAACTTTTGTCTCTATGGACAGCTACAGAGAAGCGTCTGTCAAGGGGCATCTCTCACGCCAGTTCGACCATTGTGTCACTGGCCCGGTCTCATGTCTCCAGTACGGCCGGGAGTGGCAGCAGCAGCGAGCTCCTCCTGGACACACCACTCTGCACTTTTCAACTCCCAGATCTCACTGTGTACCGCGACGACTTCAGGGGTTTCATCGAGAGGGACCTCATCGAGCAGTCAATGATGGTGGCCTTGGAGCATGCCGGTGAGTGTTGGGGTTGCAGTGTCCCTTGCTGAGTGAGTTCCCTTTTTCTTTCCTTCATAAGGACATGTGTTCACTGTCATCTCTTGAACAAGGAGATCTTATTATATAAAAAGACCAGACATGAAGTCTAATGACAGCCCTGTGCAAACTTTAGCTATTGATAGTTAGGTAACTAACTAGGTGTGCAGTTTGTGATCAAAGCCGCTCTGTATTATATAAACCAATATATTTAAATAGCTTAAACCTGAATTAAAATAATTCTACTCAATCAGCTGTTCTAAGACAACCAACTAGCCAATTCCAGTGCAGTATTCTACCCTGTATAGTGCTGCCAGGGGAATCCAGACACGTTCACATTACATTTGAAGAGTTTACACTCCAAGATATCCTTCATTTGTGTAAAGTGACACCTACAGTTATTAAATAAAAAATGACATGCAGTCTTTCATGAATAGCATTCCAGTTTCTATATTTTGAAACAGAAAGTGATATAGTTCTGTTTGCTGGCAGGTCGACTGAACTGGTGGACACGGTTGGGAGTGGGACCTCATTGTCAGAGTCTGTTACCTTTGGCAACAAGTGGAGATGGAAATTGCCTGTTGCATGCTGCCTCGCTTGGTGAGTATCAGACACCCTTCAACAAGACCTCAGTACAGTGGAAGCTCACATGCCATTAACATTAATTATAAGCGTGTCCCTGTTAGCTTAAGTACTACCGATAATTGCAGGTCATGTTACAGCACAACTTGAATTAACCTGTGCCACCCGCTGGAGAGTGATAACCCAGAAAATGACAGATATGCAAGCATTTTTCCCAGCATTGTTTTGACGCTTCTAAATAGCAGATTTGGAATAAGTGTTTATATTCCTCAAATACTCTTGACCCTTGGGTAAAGGCCATAAACCACCATCATGTCCCAAGCATTCACTCTTTGCATCTTTTGGATATTGTTGTTAAAGGGTTCCCACAACACTTGACAAATTGCCAAAGGCAATCAAATCCCCGGATCACACTTTCAAAACGGTGCACTAAAGCACATGCCGGCCCTGAAATATGTGGAAAATGTGGAAAATGTGTTGGGAGTTAGCAAGGAACTATAACGCTGTGAGCTGTGACCATAAAGAACAGAAAACCTGGCTTTGACCAGGGTTCCTGGGCTCGCCTCTTCATCTCTACCTTGAGCCTTAGCATGATATGCTAACGGGCTGCTTTTATGTCTGATGCAGGTATGTGGGGTTTCCATGACCGGGACCTCATGCTGCGGAAGTCTCTGTACGCGCTGATGGACCATGGCCAGGAGAGGGAAGCATTGAAGCGCAGATGGAGATGGCAGCAGACACAGCAAAACAAAGAGGTACAAGGGGGTCAATTTCTATACATATTCTTTGAGACACACATAGGGGTATTTGGGGGCATCGCCAAGCCTGCCATTGTCTTGTAGGTGCAAACAACACGGGTATCAGCATTGAGTTTGTGAGACGGATCGTATACTTTGATATATATATTTTTATGTCCTAGAGCAAAACTATGGCCTAAGTATCGTAGTGCAGGGACCTACAACATAAAAACTTACGATGGGACTTCCAAATATTGTTTTTTCAAGCTCCCGAGCCACAGAAAAGGAACCAAATCCACACAAGAAGCACCATTGTTTGCGCCTCCAACACACTCACGTGACATCGATTCCCTTCCCTTATTCGCACATCCTAGGGCATGTAGGGCGCTGTAGCTAAATAAATAATTCTTTATAACTCTAGATTGATGGCATGGAGGCAGTTGTAGCAGGCTTGTGGAGCGTGAGGTTGTCATTTTGACCCCCTGTAGCCAGCTTGGAAAACCTGTTTGTGTGTGTAGCAGGGAGAAAGTGAGTTGCTGTAGAAATGCTCTCTATTCCACTCAACAACTGCCGTTGAGGTGCATTTGGCCAGAACCCACAAATGCTCCACAGGAGTTGTTCGGCGGTCAACGTTAGAAAACTGCAGTTCTCAGGATACGTCGTTTGTTAACTGTATGAATGGGAACCAGTATGTTAGAGAGAAAGAGGACACATTCACAGTAAAGAGGGATGGAAAGTAATAATACTGAAAATAGGATTCTCCATACTGTTGTGTGAATGATGCACAATTTAGACGGCACCGCCAGTTTGAAATTAATTTATCATAATCCATGTTGAGCTTCTATGATGCCCATTACTCAATATCTTTTTGACTTTTATCTCTCCACTTCTAAATGCCACCCACATTGGGTGTGTTACTTTGTTTATTGTTTTATTGGATCCCCGTTAGCTTCCATTCCACCCATGCAATAGCTAGTCTTCCTGGGGTCCATGGAAACACACAACATGGAACAAAGACTAGACTGACAACTGCATAGAATGCCAGAATAAAAAAAGAAAAATCTGAAAAATACAAAGAATAAGGCAATTTCAACAATATAACTGATCTATGCATACCAGGAGATAATTAAGATAAGTAGAAGTGGAATCAATAATACAGTAAATCTCAATGGCTCACAGCAAATAGACAAAGATAATTACTGGTAATGGCAAAATGTAATAAAAGAAGCAGACAAACGTACTGAATGAGAAGATATTTTCAGAAAGAAGGTACTTGTGTTTCTTTAGTTTTACTATATTTGTAGGGACCATAAGTCCTCATAAGGATAGTAAAACCAGAAAAGATATTGGCCACATGTGGACATTTTTCTGGTCTCCATGAGGAAAAGTGTTATTTTTATTGTTAAGAAAGGATTTTAATATTTCGTTTTTTCTGTATCCGTACAGTACAGTGCATACTCTGCTCAAAGGCAAATGTTAAAATGTGGATCCTAATAAAAAACTGTGTGTGTGTATGTGTGTTTCAGTCTGGCCTGCTGTACACAGAGGAGGAGTGGCAGAAGGAATGGAACGACCTGTTGAAACTGGCCTCCAGTGAACCCAGGATACACTACAGCACCAACACCACCAACGGGTAAGGCCTGGCTCAGACAACGCAGGGACTGTTGGTCCTGCACAGCTAGTCCCACTCATGTTTTTATGCATGAACAAACACAACGAGATAGTCATAGTAATAGGGTCTGACTGGGCGGCCCTACTTCAGTCCGTATGCTGCTTGCTGTAACAGAAAAGAGGCACTTGAGCTTTATTTTGTTGTGTGCCTAGTGTAAGGCCAACGAGAGGAATGTATTAAGAGTTTATTTTAGCGAATGTTAACCCTGCGTAACCCCAACCCTCACATTGAGGTTTGTCTAAATGTGGTTCTTTGTTTTTTAGCAGATCCTCTGAAAAAAATGCTGGCATCTTCCTATGCTGTTCCCTGCATGTCTGTGGGTTTTCACTTTGTGACCAGGCCACAAAGCCCCAAAAATGTCTATGTCTTTTGAAAATAAGCGATTGTGAAAATTCATTCCTTCCATCTTTGTTCAAGGTTAAGGGGTTATGCATAAGGTCTCTTCTAAGATAAAAGTTGGATTTAACGCATTATAATCAACCTGTTAGGTCGAAGTTTGCTCTGCTTGTTTTTTTCTTGACCACATCGTAGAGCGACTTATGTCTATGCCTCATTATGTGTTCTGTTGTATTGTGTGCAGGGTGGAGTCCACTGAGGAGCCCGTCTACGAGAGTTTAGAGGAGTTTCATGTGTTTGTACTGGCCCATGTCCTCAGGAGACCCATAGTGGTGGTGGCCGACACCATGCTCAGGGACTCTGGAGGAGAGGGTAAGTGCCACATGCCGGACCTGGGCTATACTGTATTTACAGATGAAGGGTGTCGATCCACTAAAGTCTATATTCCATTTAGCAAAACGGCTGCCACCATAAAGTCATCAGTTAAGAGATTGACACACACCACAGTATTCGTACTGATTGTACTTAAGTACATTTTGGGGTACTTTTACTTTACTAAAGTATTTCCAATTTTCAATACTTTTACTTCTACACCACTACATCTCAGAGGCAAATATTGTACTTTTACTCCACTACTATTATTTGAAAACCTTAAGGTCCTTTCAAACGGCAAGCGGCCAACGCGCCTATGTAATTCATTTTCAATGAGACGGCGGGCGATTATTTGGGACGTGCGGAGAAGTTGAGGGGCGGTGAGGCAGGCGGGCGCGGCCCAGTGAAATTCTCGCGCACGTGCTCGTTTGTGCTCGCGCGCACGGGCGGCAAGTGCTGTCTTCTTTTCACCGCACCGCGCAGGAGGACAAAACAACAATGATCGCGGCGCGATCACCGCTGATCCGAGCGGTACCGCCCGCGTGAACCGCTTGCCGTGTTTTACGACCTTTAGTTACTTTGTAGATTTTCATTATTATCACAAAACATACGCTTCAGCCCTATATGCATTTCGGCTTATTTGAAAATAGCCGATCTACAAGCTCACAATGCGTCGCGATACGATGCATTGTGAGCTTGTAGATCTGCTATTTTCAAAAGTTTTTCAAAAACGGTACCTCTACATTGCAGTATTGATACTTTTACTTAAAGGGTAAGACCACTTTGGTAGAGGTTTGGGTTGTGTAGTTACCTTGCCATGATGTAACTCCAAAGGTGGGCAAGAAATCAAAAATAATTGCTCCATTGATTAGAAATTGATAATTCAAAATATGCTCCTCATTGACTTACATTGTACGGTAAAACAGCTCTCAAAGTCACTCTTTTAGCACATAAATGAACCCAAACATAGCTGATTCAGACAATATAGAGCATCACCAAACCCAGTACTGTTTGTTTTTTTAATAAAAATGTCAACTTCCTGTTGATTTTAATATTTGAAGATCTGGATCCGGATCCGCCGATCCAGTCCGGGTTTTCTACTTATTAAAAATGCCAAAATCAACAGGAATTTGACATTTTTATTTAAAAAAAAACAGTACTGGGTTTGGTGATGTTCTATATTGTCTGAATCAACTTTGTTTGCGTTCGTTTTTGTGCTAAAAGAGTTACTTTGAGAGCAGTTTTACCGTACAATGTAAGTCAATGAGGAGCATATTTTGAATTATCAATTTCTAATCAATGGAGCAATTATTTTTGATTTCTTGTCCACCTTTGGAGTTACATCATGGCAAGGTAACCACACAACCCAAACCTCTACCAAAGTGGTCTTGCCCTTTAACTTAACTTTTACTTAAAAGTATTGCGAACTGTGCCAAGATTTCTTTAGTTTTTTTCAAAGTAAAAAAAAAGTGCTTAGGAAGCGAGATACAGCCTTTTCAGTTGTAAGTTAAACAAGGAGTGGATGGAGCTGCAAATCTTCAGATAATGATATATTGGGTTCTGAACACTTAAAAAAAAAAAAAAAAAAAATGTTTTAAAAACTCGGGATTTTTCGTTCTGGCAGGGAGGGTATACATTAAAAACTGGGGATAACTCGGGGTCTGGCACTGAGAGAGTTAAGTAAAAAATGTGAGTACTTTTCCCACCGCTGCTCATTGCCCATCACTCTCCTCACAGCCTTTGCTCCCATCCCGTTCGGAGGCATCTACCTACCACTGGAGGTGCCTGCTGCTAAGTGCCATCGCTCGCCTCTGGTCCTGGCTTACGACCAGGCACATTTCTCTGCCCTCGTCTCCATGGAACAGAAGGACAGCTCCAAAGAGCAAGGTAATATTCTTATGTCATTCATCACTATAATCTGCATCTTTCAGCCATCTGCCACCACAGCACCAGTTTTGAAACCACAATGTACACACATAAATACTAAGTATTTGTATATATATACATATACATGGGGGGGGGGGGGGGGGGGGCTGAAAGCATCATTGGCTTTATTTGATGCCATGCCATGTCTGGCATAGAAGTAAGTTCTTTCAGCAAAATTGGTTAATATAGCATCAAAATCAGTTTAATCACTTTAAACCTATATACATCGGCTATTTGAAAATAGCCAATCTACAATCGTGGCGTGTTTTGAGCTTGTAGATCTGCTATTGTTTTTAAATCTTGAATGCTTTTTCAAGATTTAAAAACATTTTAACAATACAAATATTGTAAGGAGGTACTACCTGGCCCACAATATTTTGTGATGTGGGTCCGCAGCCAATGACATGACATTGTTTGAGAACCACTGCTAAATATTAATTCCAGAACCAACATGGATAAACTTTTAAAACAAATGAATGTACAGAAGCAGGAAATCTGTTCCTATCATCCAGAGGAACGCTGTCACTGGCCTAGATGGTTAACATTTTGTTTTTTATTTGATTTCATAGGTGAAGGTGAACGAGAGGAATCTTTCACCTCAAAACTATCTAACTAACTTTTACCTGAATTTTACAAATGCAATTTCCATTGTGGAATAATAAAGATTTGACTTGAACTTACAACATCACCTTTGTGGGAATTGACCAAGTCCACCTTGTTACTATAGTGGTGTGACTTACAATTTCCCACTGCAATCATAAGTCGTTTGAAGTAAAATGTATTTGTTTTTACCACTACAACTACATGGTTAATTGCCACCAACATTTGGCTTTGTGGGCAACCTGAAAGATTGCCTCCAGAGAAGATTGAGTGCATTTGTGATGGTTCTCTTCACAGTGGTTATCCCTCTTACTGACTCGGAGCACAAGATGTTGCCTGTGCACTTTGCCGTGGACCCTGGGAAGGACTGGGAGTGGGGGAAGGATGACACCGACAACGTGATGCTGGCAAGGTATGGTGATCTTTCAAAAGAAAGTGCATTTACCTCCAAGCGTTTTATTAGAAAGTAAAATGTGTATTGTTTGAATTTGCACATGTTAACTTGTAAATGTGTGTACACACACACACACACACACACACACACACACACACACACACACACACACACACACACACACACACACACACACACACACACACACACACACACACACATACAGTACGCACACACGGCTATCCCTTAAGGACATAGTGTCAGTGTTTAAGGATTGACTTCTGACTCCAGATTAGTGACACTCACTGCCAGTGACAATGAGATTAGTTGTAAACGCCTTCTATGAATGGAGCAGAGAATACCCAAAATAGCAGCTAGGTAAAAATAACTAGGTGGACTGGTTACTTCAGTTGATTACGTTTGTGTATTTTTATTTATAAATTGATATATTACATTTTTCTTTACAACCACTTTAATCACTTTTTAACTCTTAACTGCCAGAGTGTATACATTAAAAAACTCACCTACTGCCAGAGATTTTGAGATTTTCTTACCTTTTCAAGTAGTCACAGAATATTTCGGGAGGGGGGCACTGTGAGGGTTTCACTGTGCTTCCTCGGGAAAAAATAAGTCATCGCGACCTCCCGTTCCCGTTTTTATACGCCTTTGAAAATAGCATGTCTCGGCCAAAAATACATGGTAAAAAAAAAGTACACAGGAGCCGAGATACAGCATTTTTAAGTAATAAGTTAACCAGGAAGTGAATGGAGCAGTAAATCTTCGGATCGCGTTATCTCTGGTTCTGTGTGAAAAAAAAAAAAAAAAAGGCAGGCTGAGCCATAGCAGAATTTGACGAATTAACTCGTCCATGGCAGGCAATGAGTTCATAAATAAACGTAGGTTCTGTTTATGTTAGAAACGTCATAGTCTTGTAGACAATACATAGTACTGTAAGATCTATAAAAACTACTGTATGTGTGGTTTAATGCAAGTGCCTGCATTGAAACCTGGCTAAATTATCTGTATTGATTTAACACTTAATAAGGATTAACAGTGATATATTGAGATGAGTGCTTCACTAAAGCAAAACTAATGAGTGGTTCACTGCTAGCCTGTCCAAATACAAAGAGATTTAGTTCAGCACTTTATCTCATGTAAAGAACCGGTGCTCCTAATATTTGGTACAAAATCCTCATTGTTAATTTATCCATTTGAAGGTCCCAAGAGTGCACAAACTCTCTGGGTTAAATGAGTGCTCAGGATTTTTACTGTGTACACTTTTGTCTGCAACAGGGATTGATGTCCAGGTGTCACTGTCCTGTCAATGCTTGGATTATGCTTGACATATAAAATGTTGATACTGGCCACTTAGTCCCTATAGTAGACGTGCGCAGTTCTTTTATGTTGTCATTTGGACAAAGCCACTGAATTAATATTAAGCCATCTGCGTCACAGAGGATGTGTACATACACACAGAGAGTCATATGGATCTCATGTCATATATCCTGATCAATGTCATTTGCTGGATAAGTTGGGCAGATTTGTTCTGAAAACAGCCATAGAAACTAAACTCATGTGGTTTAAAAACAAGCAAACAGAAAAACAATGGTAATAATGATAAAGTGATTAGCTATGTTGTTGAATCTATTCAGGCTTCTCATGAAGTGGGGTATGGCAGTTTTCTCATTTTTTAAACTACTTATGCCATTTACATAAACAGAATAGTATCCCAGTATTTCCATTGTAACAAAAACAAGCTTAGGATTGTCAAAAAAAAACAATCAAAATTGTTCAAGGATTGTATGTCAATAAAAGTAATCAAAATGTCAATCGTAGTTCAATAGCAGCATCAGAATATACTGTATGTGTGCGAGTACACATTAACTGGGACTCTGGTAGAAGAACTTTTGACATGTTTCACACCATGATTATTCCATCTCTATCTTCTTTCCAGTGTGGCTTTGTCATTGGAGGCCAAGCTCCAGATGTTGCACAGCTACATGACGGTCACCTGGCTGCCCCTGCCTTGTGAGGTACAGGTGACATTTCACATAAAAGCCGGAGAGATCTCTTCCAGCCTTTGCCAAAACCACATGTAAAGTCATAGAAGGAAGAATCACTCGTGGTACAGCCATGACACTCATCAGTCGTTTTGGACGAGCAAATATAAATTAGGCTTTAAAGGGAAGCTTGCAGTGTTGCCTCATCAGAGGATGTTTATTTCATCAGTATGATAATTTCCTTTTTAAAAACATTCCCACCCTCCCCTCTCAACATGCATCTGACATCCAAGCCAAAGGAATGATAAGCAGATGTGAGAGCTGTGTTTTTGTTGTATGGAACTACAGTACGTGTTTTTATTGTAAGCAGGCCCTAATGTATTTTTTATCAGGTCTGTCGTCTTCTCCCTGGTATATAAACTCTGTGTGAAAACAAACCACACTGAGCTGTTACGGTCATAAAATGACGCCACACAGCCACTGTGTCAATGGCCCTCTTGTGTGCCACACACTGATGCCAGCTAGTTAGGAAGGATAACAAGTTCATGGCAATTTCACAGTTAGCTTGCAAGTGAGAAGTAGCCATGGAGAGTTTCCTGTAATAGAATTGCTTCTAAGAATTAATAATAGCTCTACGATAGGAGCTGTGTCCACTTATGCTAGCCATACGGAATGCCTTGGCAAACAGGGGGATATTTTATGACTACTCATAGTTTTTTTAGATGAGAATGATGTGTCATCATCTAGGTTATACGGTTTCCCAGTATAGCATTATTCATTTTAGAGCCTCTCAAAGGAACTGGCAGAAATGAGAAGGAACAGTTCTGCTCCCAGTCATCTGATTTTCTGTTCCATTTTCTCGGTTGGCTACCCTGCAACATTTTGCCCCATTGCAGATTTTCTCTTTATTTCTAAACTTGTGACTGCTTGTCTTTGAGATTTATAAAAATGCACGAGTTCGATTTTTTTTTTTCTTCAGGATTTCAGGACGGTAAACCAATTTCTAATGAGGATTATTGTTTGTACTGTTGTGTGTACTGTCAATATTACCTGTGTTTTTGTCTAGATCAAATCAGTTAATTAGTGTAATGCACTTAGTTTAGCTCACAATTTGTTAAGAAATAACAGAGAGCATTTAAAATGCTTCCATGTTGTAAATTGAGAATTAAACAATTCAGATTTATGATCTATTACTATGAAAAGCAAACAAAAAAAAAATTACCGTAAACACCAAGTACGCACGGCCTCAGTCAGGTGTACATTTTGTTAACCCTAACATACAATAATTTTACTAGAAGTTAAACGGATACCAAGATTTTTTAAATTCTCCTTTTATTAACAATTCACAATCAAATTGCTTTGCTTAAGTTTCATAAAATTAGACCCATTGATGATAGCTTGCCTTAAGATGGGCTAGCTTTAGCTTGTTTTGTACTAGCCAGTCCTGGGTTAGGGGGTTCTTTGTCCCATACATATGTCTTTTAATGAGAGCTTATCTGTCTCCCTCCAGCAAGCTCCTCTGGCCCAGCCTGAGTCTCCCACAGCGTCTGCAGGAGAGGATGCCCGCACGCCCCCAGACTCAGGAGAGTCAGATAAAGAGTCGGTTAGCAGCAGCTCCAACGGCAATGGAGACACAACCACCACAACAACGGTCAATGGAGGCGGGACCTCAAGCAAGAACAGCTCCTCCTCCTCATCCAGCTCATCCAGCAACAGCTCCTCGGGGACAGGTACAATAGGCAAGGACAAGAGCAAGAAGGAGAAGGAGAAAGATAAAGACAAAGACAAAGACAAGAAGAGGGCAGACACGGTGGCCACTAAGCTTGGCAGCTTTGGCAAGAGCTTGGGCAGCAAGTTGAAGAAAAATGTGGGTGGGCTGATGACAGGGAAAAACGCAGGAGCAGGAGGAGCCAAGCAGGAGGGTGGGGAGAAGAAGAAGGGCTCGTTGAGGGGAAGGAAAGGCAGCAAGGACAGCTCACCCTCAGCCCACGCCTCCGAAGACTCTGGGAAAGGCTCACCCTCCTCAGGCAGTGAACGGCTCAATGGGACAGGCAGCAGTATCAGCAGCAATGGTGGGAGCAGCACTGAGGGGGACCCCTACAAATACAGCGCTGATGTCAAGGTGAGCCTGGGCATCTTGCGTGGCGCTATGCAGGGCGAGAGGAAATTCATCTTTGCTGGCCTTCTCACCACCAGCAACCGCCAGCCCTTCCAGGAAGAGATGATCCAGCGCTATTTGGCCGATGCGGAGGAACGCTTCCGAGTTGAGCAGGAACAGCAGCGCCGGGACGTGGAGAGGAAAGGCGTCACCAACGGCATCCAGCCACCCAAGAAGGAGGCCCTGGGCAGCACCGAAGTGGGCTATCGGCCTTATGAAGCCAAAGAGGAGCTCTCGGAGAGCTCAGTGGCCTCCTTCAACCACCTTAAGTCTTCCTCCTTCAGCCCTTCTATGTACTCTGGTGTTGTTCCTATCCCCCGCCCTTCCTTTGTAGACCAGCCACCTGCCCCGGCACCCCTAACTCAGCACCTTCATATGCACGGCTACATGGAGACACGGCGGCAGCTAGCTGGCGGCTCCCCCGCTTCCTCCTACCCAGGTCTGCCCTCTTACGCTACCCTGCCCCGCCATTGCCCCACGGCACAGGGCCCTGTCCAGCCCCACTACAACTACCCCCCGCAAGCCCCCGCCTCCCTCAGCCCCTCCCGCCTCACCCCCTCCTACCCACCTGAACACGATACGCCGGACTACCTTGTGTCCGAGCCGGCGGGTGGAGGCTACAGCAATGGCTTCCGGGACATGCGCTCCACCTTGGACTCTCGGAGCGGGCCACCCCCGGTTAGACACTACTCACTGGGCAGTGCTGGCGGTCTCGCCGGTCTGCAGTCCACCCGCTGCAGGACACCCAGCTGCACCTACTATGGACACCCAGAGACGGGCAACTACTGCTCCTACTGCTACCGAGAAGAGCTGAAGAGGAGGGAGACAGAACCAGCTATCCATAGGTTCTGAACAGACTTTATTGGGTTTAGAGTTTTCCGTAAGAGTGGCCTTTTCAGTATAAAATAAGGCTACGTGGGTCAACCTCTGAAAGGACAGGAGAGGCAAGACCAGCCTTTTCCCTACTCCGCTGCGTCACTTCCTGTTGGAGAGAGAAGGCAACAGTAGTGTGTTGCAAACAGGTTCGACATGACCATAGAGGAAAAGGAATGGTTGCTGACGGCCAGGGTCCCACATTAGATTATAGAACTAACTGCACTTCTGTTACATTTTGCTGTGGCTCTTATACAGGCATTGTGTGTGTATGTGTGTGTGAGTGTGTGTGCGTGTGTGTGAGCTGCAGGCTCTCCTCATTATCTTTGTTGAACGCCTTGCTACTGTCTCCTCCTGGTGGAGAGAATGTATACGGCAGGCACCAGCACCACACAAATAAAGTCACTAACACACACACTCACACAGGCACACACACACACACACACACACATGCACTAATACGCAAACACACACACATAATACACTACAAAATAAGCACAAACTGAAAAAAGCTTGGGTACCTTCACTCCATTTGTGGTGAGAATATACGGCTTGGTAAATTGATGGTTGTTTGACCATTTGAAGACACATCCAGTTTTGGGTTATTTCAGCGTTACTGCAGATTTTACACTACTGTTACTAAGATGCTGGTGTTCCATGTTCCTCGGGAAAGAGCAGGGTTATTCCTTCTTGAGTTATTTATTGGTCATCATACACGTAATGCAAAGCCAGGCTATCGTGCTATGCTAATGAGTTGAGTTACCGCGTGTTGCGGTGGTGCTAATGTTCCGGAATGCAACAGATAAACCACCATGCATTCAGCACATCTGCTCTACACTGTTAATGGCATCTCTCTGGCATGCTTTGTCAAAACCATTTTGTTTTTCTTCCTGAATGAGGCCAAGATGTCAACATTTTGAAGATTAAGAACATTGCAAATATAGAATAGTGACATGGGTGTTGCAGTGCAGCAGCAGAGAACTAAAAATGCTGTCCACACTACCTGATTTGGATTTTTATTTTATTTTACGGCAGATGAAATGCTTTGCTTAATTTATACTCCATCGTACGACGGTGTCGCTTGCCAGAAATGGCAGATCTAAAAGCTCACAAGGGTCGCATGACGTGTCGCTTGCCGAAAACAGCAGATCTACAAGCTCACAACACGCTGTACGACGAAGTATAAATCAGGCTTTACTGTCCCTCACGTGGGTCTTCCTGTTTTGCTATCCACGATAGTGGATAGGAGTTTCATTTTTGTAGCCAATGTAACTATAATATTGCAATTATACGCAACCAAAGTAAATTTCATCACATATGTTGCTTGGGCCGTATTTCAAAACACATGTTGGAGACACCTGTTATTACCGAAGACAATGCTATTGTGATATACTAAATTATTCTCACTGGTTTCCTTTTCTGTGAAAGACAAGGAAAATATTGTTTTGATGTGATATTAACTTTGAGAGCAAACTAACAGAATCAACAAATAATTGTTCAGATTTGCTAATAGAAAATTGGGGATGTCTCCAGTTATGACAGCTGTCTTCCGTTGGTGTTTTTATATCCCACTGTGATATGAAAACACCAATATTTGTGTACCGACATTGAAAAATGGCATTTACAATGCATTAACATATTTTGTATTCAGTGACTATATAGTATGCAGTAACGGTCACTGTGATGTTACTAAAGAAAACATCTTTACTCTTATGGTTAGAATGTTAAACATGTTAACATACATTTCCTTAATTGGGCCTGTTGCGATCAGAAAAACATCTCATGTAAATGATACCTGTATGCTATCCTGACTAAAGGGACATCCTCCTAATTATATTTGTTTGGATTGGATGCTCACCCCAAATTACCAACTTTGATTAAGGGTGATTTGTCAACTTCCAAGTGTTCAAGCCACCCAAAGCAGTCGCTTAACCTCTTTTCTGCACAAATTCAAGCACTTTCCTGATGTCCATTAGACATGTTGTTACTGTTTTTGAAGGGGTGTGACTGTTGTCCTTTGCTCATGTCAGAACTGCATACACTGCCACCTCCTGTGCTGGAGGGCAGGTGCATGAGTGGAAACCTTCTATAAAGAGGGGCTCTGTTGCTGTGGAGCTACATTGTAAAGTTCTCAGTGTTCATTTAACTCAGTCACAGTGTACAAAAGGGTCAATTTTGTACATGCTCCAAGTTACAAATGGATAAATTAACACTGAAGATGTTACTGTGTACAACGTTTTTGGTGCCAGTGTCACCGTCTAGCTCAGTTTCCTCGTTGCCTTTTTCAGTCTTTGTCCTTGTGGCATTATAATCTTGTCAGTATGTTATACAAGATAAGCACCAAGTATTTACACTACTAGTTTTATTTGCTGCAGATTCATTTCTGTTCCCTTCTCCCCTCAAAAAAACAAAACAAAGCAAATGGAAACATCTCCCCCTTTAATGTTGAACTTATTGCTGTTGTGTCATGTTTTTTCAGTGAGGCATATCAAATGGATGATATTGGCTAAATACTTTCATTGATCTGCAGTCAGAAAGTCTTCCATGTTATTATTTCTAAATTCAGTCTATATTAATGGTACTCAGTGTATTTAGTAGCAATGTGTATTTTTCCACACATTATTAATAATGAGCCATGTTAACTCGTAAAGAGTTTGTTTAAAGAAGCTGACAACAAAAGTAGCTGTCCTACTCTTTTTGACTGTATCATCTCTGACATCGGTTGATCAGTCTTGAACATTTCAAAGCACAATTGAGTATGCAATTCACTGCCTTGCCCAATGGATGGCACACTTGTATTTTTATTATTCAGTGTAGGAATTTGTCATGCCCTATACCAAAAATAACATAGAAAATATTGGAGTCATCTAGTACAAATATGAGCGAGACCATCTACTACTTTTTGGCAAATCCTCAAGAAATTAACGTATTTTCTGCTTTGCATTTCAGTTAACGATGTAAAATGGAAGGACCCCCCAAACACACACGCACAGTATGCTGTGTGTGTGTGTGTGTGTGTGTGTGTGTGTGTGTGTGTGTGTGTGTGTGTGTGTGTGTGTGTGTGTTGAGGTGTACACTCACACTAATGCTGACTAAATCTGCAATGAATTTTGTCAAACAAATTAGGCAGGCACAAGCAAAAACTCGTGGGATAATGCCTGTCTTAAAATTATGTTTGTGTATGTGTTTTCACTTCCCTTCCCATAAGATTATTGGCTTATGACCACAGCTCCATTTTGTTTAATTTTTTTAATTTTTTTGTCCATTAAGAACGTGGATGCCTCACAGAACATGTTGGAACATTGGACTTTACTGACTGCAAACACTTTTTTTGTATTTAATAGAAAAAAGAAAAAAACTATGAGAGGTTGTATAAACAAGTTTTTTGAGTTATTTTTGTAAACCCAAAGTTTTACAGTGTTTTTAAAAGATAAGAATGTATATTGTCAGACACTAAAAGAGTGGATGATTGACTTGTAAGCGCCTGAATTTCAGTTGGAAAATCAGTGTTGGATCAGGAAGTGACATTTTGGCTGTCGATGGCAGTTCCCAAGTGAGCCCCTTCAAACTCAAGGCTTTCTCTGTGGCAAACAAATTTCCTCTTTGCTGACCTGGCAAGATATGAAATGAGAATATATTTATAGTAAGACATTTCTTCTTCTTTTCAGAGGTCTCCTTGTGGAATGTTTAGTTGAGATTACTTAGGATGTTCTTTCTTATATGGCTAAAGCCTCATTTATACTTCATGGCACGATGTGTCGCATGGCAAAAATAACTGATGTTGATGAGCGACACCACCATGTGACAGAGTATAAATTAGGATTAACTGTTTAGCAGACTGGCTTTTGTTTTTGAGTTCATTAGATTTTTTTATAAGTTCCTTTTTCTACAGCCACCAATCTGTGCTATGCTAAACCATAATGGTGAGTGACAATTGGATGGGTGGTTTTTCAATTCATGCTCTTTTTGTCCCAGCCAATTTCTTCCGAATCAGAGCAGAGTGACAGAATTTGTCTTAAGCAGTTACTGACGTTTTTATTTTTATTTAATTTAATTTTGTACACTTGCTGTCATTTGTATGGGACAGGTTAGTCATCATCAGCAACATTAACATGGGATTCTTTTAGCTGCATGGGACTGGAACTGTTGCATGTAAATGGCAATCCAATTAACCAAATTTGTGCATTACTTTGAGATGATTTCAGTTGTCTTGGTTTTCTGACCTGTTGTTTTAAATTGTTTTATCTATTAATGTTTTGGAAGGAGAGCCCAGGCTGTGTGAACGTGCAATCTGGATAGAAGAACATCAGATTTTATGTTAGGTTGTTATTAATTTTTTGCACCGTTTGAATAAATTCTCATGGTATTTCAAGAATCTGGTCTCTTTTTTACTTTTAAAACTATTTACACGCATCCATTTAACAATACTATGTTACTACAATGTACTTGATAATGACATTACATTTTGTATTAAAACACAAGGTACACAGAGTGCTACTCAAATCTGGGGATCATTTGGAAAAGGCACCCTTTCAGACCCTAAGGTGGCCATACATATAAATGATTTCTGCTGCTACACATCTAACCTATCGTAAACAAACTTGAATGCAATGCAGTGAAATTGTAAAAAAACATTCATCATAGTTATTGCTGACAGATCATTTGTAACTTCAGCAAGGTTTCACTGTTAGTGCTAATTTGTTATTGGTCTTTTTTGTATTTGCTTAACCTTGCTGCATTATATATCACTGAAAAACTCCAGCTCAGATGATGCAAGGTCCTGTGTCTGGGGCTGTTTTATGTATTAGAGAAATCGGAGACCCTTATGTAATATTGAACAGTTTCCCATGTGGTAAAAAATCCAGACCTCTTTCTATTATAGTTCACATAGAGACAGAGTCTCTCCACCTGTTCATTTAGGGAGGATAGACTGTACCTCAGGAAAGTATTCAAAATTTCCATTTTCTTCTTGGAAGGAATTTATGCTGAATTTGTCTCCATGTCATCTTCCAGAATGTTACTATGTTTGGATGAAAGAGAAGAGAGGAGTCCCCCCATACAGAAGGATCATCAGAAGGTATTAAATCATGGACTAGGACTGCTAAGAAAAAATGCATAATTTGCATTTTTAGGCTACCAAAGGTTGTTTGTGGTGTGTTGACTTTGTTATTATGACAATTTTTTTTAAATACTTGAGATCATGTTGAGTTTAATAGCCTACAACTCGAAATGCAGGGCTGATATCAGTCCTGCATTTAGAATTATGTGGTGATGGGGGGCATATTTAAATTAAGCTATATAAAACTGAGGAACTGAAGAAAGCGGCTCACTTAATGCAACGTGTATATATATATAATATTCATATTTAAGTAATTTACAGTAGGCTAGGCCTACTGTAAATTAATATATGAATATTGATATTTTTTATATTTATATATTTATATGAACTTATAAAGGAGCAGTTACAGGCTATAGGCTACATGTCCAATGTTTAACTCAGGCTATGATGACTTATCTTGAGAATCTCAAATCTGTATAGAGCTCTACTTCAGTCCAATGCATCCAATGTTTGTTGTTTTGTAGATCGGCTATTCTAGGCGTGCCACACCAGTGCGCAGCGAAGTATATTCCATGACATGAGGGTGTCCTGGAGTGGCCAAAAATAACAGATCTACAACCACAACAGTGTTGGTTGCGATGGGACTCGTTTTTGGACAACAGCGACACCTTTACTAGACGTGTCCTCACTGTCCTGTCTGGTACAGTACACCCAGTGGTGGAAAAAGTACTAAATGTTTTTGTAAATGTATCAATACTGCAATGCAGAAACACTCTGTAAAAGTGTAAAAGTCCGGTAATCAAAATTTACTTGAGTAAAAGTACAAAAGTATTGGCATCAACTGTCAACATATACTTAAAGTACCAAAAGTAAAAGTACTCATTGTGTAGAATGTCCCGTTTCACAAGTTATCATGTCCAAAATTTAAAAATATATATTTTGAAAATAGCAGATGCAACACATTGTGAGCTTATAGATCGGCTATGATGGACTAAAAGTACAATATTTGCCTATGAGGTGTAGTGGAGTAGAAGTAAAAGTATAGAAAATTGGACAATACTCCAGGAAAGTAAAAGTACCTCAAAATTGTACTCGTACCGAACTAGTACATGCAGCCTACTTAGTTACTTTCCACCACTAGGTACACCTACCAGACCAGACCCCGCTGCTGGCCCTTTAAGAGCTCCATTGCTCTCTCGGTCCCTTTTCATTCTCACTATGGCAAAGGGATATGAACAAATGGAAAGCAATGGTTGGCAGTTGCGGTGAACACATTTCTCTTACTACTAGCTAGTAACCACCAACTACAGTAAATATTAATAACAGCCCAGTGTCTAAAAGGAGGGTTTTGGACAGGGCGTGCTCTGTTGAGGACATGGATGCTGTCAGAGCCAATTCAAATGAAAAGAGTGAGAATAGTTTGGCTGCATGTCCACACTGAGCACCTCTGTTTATAGCAGGCAGCCGATGATGACACACGGTCTACCGCTGCTCGTAGAAGAACTGGAGCTTATCTGACGGTGTATGAGTAGAATGGAAGGGTCGGGTGGAATTAACTGCATAAAAGACTAGTTACAGTTTCCTGAAAAAAAACTTAGCATTTTTCTCATTTTCTTTCTGTGGACAAACTCCCTCGTCGTCGCTCTTCAAAATGCTGACAGGATCTAAAACCACGTTTAAAGTGAGACAAATGGTTCCAGATATGAAGGTAGGTTCGTTTAAAAAATATTAATAATAATCTTCAAATCACATTTGGGGAAAGTATTTGGGTGACACTGACTTCCAGTCTTCCATAGAACAGTAGCGGAGTCCTCAGCCCGCTAAGCGGACACGTTGAGGCTCATATCAGTCATTATGTGACGGGAATAGTAAGTTTGTAGCCGATTGTCAAAAAAGGTTATACAGTGGCTACACGATAGTCCATCCAAACACCGACTTTATCGGACTTTATCGGATGATCCAATGAACAAGCCTGATTGATTGAATACTTCATTAACAGTTAGCAAAAAAGAAAAGCACAGAAAGTACAGTTCTAACACAGAAGGATGCTAAATGGATTAAACCCAAGAAAGCACTATGGCTTGTTTCCATTGGGGTCCAGGTATTCAATACATCGAAACATTTAATGACAAACAAATATATGCAAAAACATCATATAAACGCCTAAAGCAAAGCATTTTCTAATCTGCCATAGTCATCTGGAGGAGCTATGTCGTTAATTCTTTGCAGATCATTTCTGACTGACACATCATACTGTATGATGTGTCCTATGATATGTTATGTATGATGCATAACATATCATAGGCTTCATCGTGAACTAAAGATGTATTTTGGATACAGTTGGAGTCAGTTTTCAAACGTTATTTGTGGGAATTAAACAATATGTTTATTTGATTCAAAAAAGCAAACACAAAAAAAACTTACATTCATTATGTTCTGTTGCCCTGGGTGGTCAGGAAGCAACCATAATGACAGAGGAAGCAGATCATTCAGCTGTAGAGCTATAAATGTAGACACATGAACCTCAGGTGTTTTTTTGCAGTCTGAATTAGAGACCTGCAGTGTTTCATCAGAACATTTTTTAAGTGTACAGTGTGGATTGTGTTCAGGTTTTAATGTGTCCATCACAGGAGTGCAATTGTATGCCAGTGATCTAGTGTTACTGTTTTGAAAGGCTGTTCCAAAACAAATGGTCAAAGGTTTAATTCCTGCATGTGTATCACATGTCCCCCAGCTGTAAACTGGGAAAACAGGGCAAAACTGGTCTATTTGTAGTTTAACAAGGGATCTCTATCTTTGTGCTTGTTTATGGACAGGCAGGTTTTGGAGTACAAGCTCTTCTTACACTATAGGGGGCTAAGGACTTTATTGTGAGGGGTCCCAATTATATGAGTAAATAATGGGACTTGAGCTCATCATGTCCAGATGTGCACTTACAGTTTTACTCTGACAGTAACTTAGCAGCATTTGAAAGGTCCTTAACACTGCAATTAAACAATTTGAAATGCCTCAGACACAGTAGTTGGATTGCTGAATTTCAAACAACCAATAAGATGCAATTCTAAAAGTACCTTGGAGGGGATACAGTGAACTTGATAGACAACACAAAGCATGTGCAGTGCACACGTCATGAGTTCCTTCAGAGTCACCAATCCCTCAGGGTATAAATTAGGCTTTGTGTTGCCTGGCTTCTCTCTCTCTTTCTCTCTCTCTCTCTGTGTCCAGTTATTTTCAGCAGCCACAGGGGGAAATGGTAACAGATGCCTCATAACTCCGCCCCCAGGCACTGCTAGCATGTGGAGTGGGGGTGATGTGCACAACATCTGGTTGTCGCCATGGAGACAGCAGTGGCGAGGCACAGCAGTTTTGAATTTGATTATCTCAAAATGAGATGTGCAGGCTTGTCTGCCTGGCTTAAATCATGACAGAGCCCCCACCCCAACCACACACACACACACACACACACACACACACACACACACACACACACACACACACACACACACACACACACACACACACACACACACACACACACACACACACACACACACACACACACACACACACACACACACAAATCCCAAGTGTTCTGATGAGGGCAGCGTGGTTGTGCATAGATATGGTAATGTTAAGTCATAATCTGAAACAGTATGGCTAATATGTACTGTAGGATCACCCAAACGCCCATCGGTTGTCACTTCCGTAGTGATGTGTTGAGAGTGCCTTGGGAAAAGGGAATCTAGCTAATTAGGATCTCATTTCAGGAGAGAATGCATTCATCCATCCTTTTTCATTGGTAACCAGACCTAATTGTGTGGCATCAGCAGTGAATCATGAAAAGTGAAAAGGCAACTTAATATAATGTGTGAAATATGATATTCAGATGTGTAACATCAGTATGACCGCGCTCGTCTGGCTGGCTGTCCCTTTTATTCTATCTGTATGTCTGTCAGCTGGATTTGAAGCACTCCACAAAGCTCAGCACACTGAACATGCCAAAGAAGGGTTCCGCTGAGCTCCTTTCAGACTAGTTTTTGGAGATTCAGGCATGATAGCAGCAGGCCAAAACGGCACAGACACCCACACCCATTCCCACAGGGCCCAGATGTAAGATCCAGTACCAGCCTCTGGGCTACCAAAGCTCCCAATGTTGGAAGGGAGCAAAACAATGAACTCCTCTCAGTGCCTAGAGCTGATTTATGTTCTTCTTTAGTTGGTGTATTGATCTGGCATTGGGTGATAATTAACCAGGACCACTATTCACAAGAGAAAGGGGTTCGGCTCTAGGGGCTAGGTTGTTTTTAGTGTATGAGTCTAACTGTGGGGAATGAGTGACTGCTGAAATAAGAATAGAAGTGAGTCAATATCCTTCGAGAGAATGTCAACCTTGAGTGTTCTATAAACTAATGTACATATCTGGAGCGTTGATTAACCTTATATAAGTGAAACAGATAGGAGACTGGTGGTGCATTGCTCAAAATCACAGTGACAAGACGCATGGCTAATGCTAGACATGTTTTTGGCTGTTGTTGGATTGTCTGTCTACCCATAAGGCAAGCCATGGAAACACATTTTTAGGAAGCTGAGTGTAGAAATATATGAATAGCATTCCAAGTTAGGCGATGACTCTGTCTATTACAGGCCACAAACAGAAATGAAGATATTGTCTTACAGGCTACTATTTTAAAAGAGGTCAGTGTTAAATACAACTGTATGTTAGACAGGCCTATTTGATGAAGGTTTAACTTTAGAATGGTTTCTACAAGCTCAAAATTCAATGCCAAGTACACAATTAAGTCATGCAAGTAAAACGTCATGATCGTTACAGCCTTACCGGCAGAAATTGCATAAAATTGCAGATATACAAGCTTGTACAGCAGAGTTTTGGTGCACAACACTGCCGTAGAATGGAGTTTAAGAAACAACAAAAACCCAAAACAATCTAACTTTTGTCAGGAGAACGATGTGTATATCTGAAGCCTGAATGGGGGGGTGGAACGCGAAACACTTCTAAGCAAACCCCTATTTAGCTGAACTACCTCATATCCTTATTTTGTTAAAGCTCTCTTACTCTGCCATTCAACCTTTTCTGTGTATGTGAGGAAATGAATAGTACACCCCAAACAAACAGGCAATGACCTATTTCTGTACAGCAAACAGCAGCTGAAAGCCCTGAGTTTTATTGCCCCCATGGTAAGTGTAATAACTCACCAACTGGATTCCGAAATGGAGCCATTCTTGTGCTTTAGCTCTTAACAACGGATGTTAAACCTCCACAACGTGTGGTTTATGTGGTACGGGACTGCCGCCCCCCATTCGCTCTTACTGTCGTGAGTTTGGCCTATTTCTTGGGGAAGAAGAGGTATGTTCCCTTACTGCATGCTGACTGCAGAAGTCTGGCCGCAGTAGCGAGGGGAAGCCGTGAGCAATGGAAAACGCAATAGGCCTTGGCTGCCATCCCTAAGGAGAAGGGGGGGGGGGGGCGGGGGCACAAGGAAGAAAGAAGTAGTGAAAGTGATAGAATGTGTACACCAAGGCCATACAACGAAGCAAGGCAAATAGTGAAACCTCAGTAGAAATGAAATGTGTTCTTTTCCCTTTCTGAGACTTGCAGACAGTCAGTGTTGTTATGACTGTTTTGCCTAGATATTATCTCATGTGTGATTTCCTTATCTAATTTGCCTGTGTACCTGTTT
Organism: Gymnoscopelus microlampas; assembly: GCF_963454915.1. Classification (NCBI taxonomy): domain Eukaryota; kingdom Metazoa; phylum Chordata; class Actinopteri; order Myctophiformes; family Myctophidae; genus Gymnoscopelus; species Gymnoscopelus microlampas. The sequence goes on from NC_139940.1 coordinate 23,871,365, forward strand.
TGTCTTTCTGTAGTGCCAATTCTAACAGTAGTGCTGTACTTTAAAACGGTGCATTTAGTATTTTAGAAGAATGCCTGTGATTTATATTGTAACTCCTTGAAAAAGTTACTTGAGTCTTTAAGTTGACAAATGAAAGGCTTCCCTCATTTGATGGAATTTGACTCCTCACTCCTATCCTATTGGATGTCAAGAGTTAACCTTCAAAATTCCCTGTAGCCTATTCCATTTTGGAGATCAAAAATGTTCTAAATTTCATATTTTCTACAACTAATTATGACTTGAGGTGTTGGGGGTGAGTTGAGCAGTTTTATCATGTTTGAAACCCAAGTTTCAAAGTTTAAGGCACAGGGAAATTGTTTTTGTACAGTGACAACACAAAATACAATTATTGTATTTTGTACAAGTACTGACATTGTACTGCACCCCTTGTTACAGCAGAGTGACTGTAAGTGAGTTGCTATCTTGTAGTGTTATCTAGAAAAGTTAACTTACTTCAGCTTGTGAGGAACGACCCTGAGACACAAGAATAGTTTGACTATCTTGGCAAGTCCCAGAGGACAGATTCAAGCTACTTGACTTATCAAAATAATAACAAAACATGTTCTGAATAGCCTCTGATGTTCTGAAAAAGGAGCGAGGAATTCGGCTGTGGGTTTTCGGTGGGTGTTGACTATGTAAGCTGAAAGGAGGGAAAGCATGAGACTTTTAAAGCCAGATGGAAATAAAATGAACAATGTACTAGCAAGCAGAAACCAAAGTCTTGTAAAAGTTTAGTGTCCTGCCTTATAATTTGAAAATGCCTTGTTTCTCACAACTTGTTTTTGCTATTTTGGGTTTAAGGCCCCTTTTCATTTGATCAAAAAAATTGGTGGAACCATAACCCTGGTCATGAATGTCTCATAAAGCTTAAGACAGTGTTGTATGTTGGAGATGACATTTTGGAGCCTTTACATCACCACACACAAGTTGCCCACATGATTTCACTTATGAGGCCTGTAAGTTGTTCATAATTATTTGATCCTGCTATAACCCTTTGTGACCAGTTCTTATTGCTTTGTTTGTGGCCCTGGATTAGGACATATGAAATATTCCTTATTTTTTTCTTACAGTTCAGTTTTTTTTGGTTAACACTAAAACTAGGGTAGATTGATTCACTTGTTATTATTCTGCAAAATGGAATTTAAAAGCTTGAATAAACAAATCTGTCTGCATCCTCCCCAAAGGGTCACCAGCTATTTTCAGACCCCTTTTATGGAACAGCTAGTCAGTTTCACATGCACTGAAAACACCCAGCTATGAATGAGCATGATTTTACTACTGCTTCTCAAAGAGCAAAGGTTGTCTTTGTTCAAATGTCTGGTTTTAATTAGGAGGACATGTGCTGAGAGAGAGCGAGACTCAAGTTTTCATTAGCATGTTGATAACACAGACTTCATCACACTGCTAAAGTGTTAGCATAACACAGTCTACTGAGTGGCTTCATTGTTTTTTGTTCACAAATCCTTGCTGACTCAGAGAAATGCAAGTATTGTACGATAAAGTCAGCGCTACAAATAGAACATAATGATGAATAGAGTCTTTATGAGCCTCAAAGAATTGCTGAGGTAGAAGTCTGGGGCTTAGGGCTTTATAATGTATAGTTGTCTTGGACTTCAACTCAAGGACATTTCTCTATTTTTGTTCTGGAGTAAATCTTAGCTTATTTGCCACCTGTATAACCATATCCTCCATTCACAGTGTGTTGACTGGCCAGCACACTGTCTGATCTCTAAAGCTTGATTTATTCTTACTTGGTTGCGCACTGAAAACAGCCGATCTACTATGCATCGCAGTGCAGCGCGTTTTGAACTCAAAGATCTGTTCTTTTCGGTGCACAACACCAGCATGCAACTAAGTATAAATTGAGCATTACCGATAAATGTAAATGGTGTTCACTCAGGGGTGGTAGCAACTCTTAAGTAGATCCATATGTGCAAACTAGCAGTCTGATTATAGCAACCTCTGTGGTTCTGTGGGATTGCTTGCAGAACTGCCTGAAGTGCTTGAGACTTGTATGACCATCAGAGAGAGCAGAAAGGAACAGCAACATGGAAATGTAGAATCATGGAGCATTGTGTGGTCAGCTTTGTCTTTGGGGGTTGGTCATTAAGGACCAGACTTTAATGAGAGAAACAGACTGGGCCAAAGATGCCTAAAATTAGTTTAAATTTGAAGATTTTACTACATGCAGTAAACTGGCTTATTCTCACATGAACAAATCCAACAAAATGAATGTGTGTTGCTGCTAGTAAAATGAATATGAATATGAATTATTCAGATTGTCCATTGGGACCATCCAGGCCTGACTACCACTTACTTAAATTGTATTGCTCCCTGTCTGCCTGTTTCTTTCTGTTCTGTATCTTAAGTTATGCCTTTGCACACTATTAAAATGTACAACCTAAACCTATTGTACCAAAGTGAGAATGACAAGCTATAATGTTGTACAAAATCTATGTTTAGCCTAGTTTCTGTTATGTGATGCGTGATACACATCAAAATAACTGAGTTGAAAGAACTTTCATGTATGTGTACTATAAATTTCGCCTGCCTCACAACCAGATACATTTCCCTGCAGAGCCCATCCTCCATTATTATTTTCGTCTGAGCTAAGGGCTTGTCATGGGTTTTGACAGGGATGTCTAAAATGGGGTAGACCAAGTCAGTTTTGTCAGAGGGAATTTTACCATGCTAACATGAAATGTGTCTCCCACATAGGAGAGGATGCTGAGTCAGAGTGGGGTAAATGCCAGGAGTCGAGATATGTTTGGACTTCGCTGTCTTCCGGGTAAGGTCACACTGCCAATTCATGTTTTTTTTTTACCTCCTAATTTGAAAATAGTGAGTTATTGACTCACTCCTTCTTCCGTTTTTAAAGTAAAACTAATTGGAATTGATTGAATGAGATTTAAATAATTCAAGTGTCCATTAATGGTATTACAGCTTTGCATTCTGGCCAGGGAGCAGACACGCATACACTACACCTTTTACAGAATAAGCCTTACAGAAACCTTCCTTTTGTTCGTTCAGGTTCAGATGAAATATCTACTCCTGGGAATTATCCTAAATGTCAGGGTAGCTCAGTCCCTCCACAAATATGTGATTAGGTACCTTTTCAGTGCTAATGTGTTTAGCAGCAACCCTGTCAAACATTTTGAACTCTCGGCCCCCATGAAAAATGTGACCTGTATTATGTTTACACGTTAAAGTAGCCTCAGCAAATGTGGACAACCCCTGTAATAATACAAGATCCCTTTCTAACCACGTACTGTACTAGAGTTTGGTCAGACATTTCTCCCACAGGGTAACCTAGTTGGACTGATTGCTAGTTTGCAGCCTACAGGAGCACACCATTAGAACATCCAGCCTCCTAGTTCGGCTGCTTCTGCAGGGTAGGCTCGCTAGACCTTTGACTATTACGTAGTGGTCAGCAAAACACTTCTGCAGCAACTTTACACAGGAATGTTGGCATACCAGAGGGCCCTGACCCCTAGACGAGCTTAATCTTTAACCTCTCATATCAGCACTTTTTCACAGTAGCACCATCCATCAGAGAGCCGGGGTGTGAGATTGGATGTGGATATTTAAGGATATTTTAGGGAAGGGCGTATGTATGGTATAGAGGGGAAATTAAAGTACATCCACATACCTTATACTTTCAGCACACATATACTTTGTAAGCGGGCATCCATTCCTCATGTTATTAACTTTCCCAGACAAATTAGTTTGCCTGAAATCTGTTTTGGTCAAATACTTTCCATGGTCTCTCAGGCTTACACAAGTCACACAGTGCTCCTATTCTTAACTGTTAACAGTTCACTGTGAAATGCAGACTGTCTTTCCTCTCTGTTAGCCCTCTGGCTTCCTTACCATTAGCGTATATTCACTACAATTGCACTTAAGCAATAATACAAGAGAGGGAGTGCTACAGTATACTGTGAGATACGGGCACTGGGGTTCTGAGGTTGTAGGTACAGTACGAGGCAAAAAAGCCGAATGCCATAGATCAGCCCAATGGTGTCAAGTAGGCTACTAGCATGACCTCAGGTGTATTATTGCAATTATTCAATGTTTATCATTGGCTGTCAAGACAATGATGACACAAGCTTGTTATGAAAGTTAAGTTAAGTCCCATGAAGAGCTTATTGCACATCCAGGTCCTCACTTGTAAGTGGGATTAACTATTGATTCAGCCCATTTGGGGTATGTATATTTCTGTTCATTAGAATGTCTCTCAGCAAATCATAAGGCGAGGTTGGTACTACTGTGGTAGAATTATTCACAGTTGTTGAAGTTAGGGCTGCTCAATATGCATCCAGTTCCTCAATATTTTTTTGTTGAATATGCTAATATTCCATACATTTAAAAAAAGAAAGAAACAGCAATGGTGTTTGCAAACATTTTGAGTAGAAAAGTTATATGTGCAAAATAAATATTTTGATTGATACAATTATTTCAATATTCACAAACAAGATGATCTTTTTTGTCCATATTATGTAGCCCTACTGAATACTTGCACAATGGGTGTTATTCATTTCTATATTTCATTTTTGGCAATATTTTGATATATTAAGCAAATAATTGAATTTGATTCAGAACAACATGCTGTGTAATTAAATTAACATCATGTATATATTCACACAATTCCTGTTCATGATGTGCAGACTAGATAAAGGAGTGCAGAGCAGGGAGGGATAGAGGAAGAGAGAAATGCCACACTATGAAACAATCACTCTTCAGCCCTAAACCCTTGAACCCTAATTTTGAACAACCTTTACCAATCCCTGAATAAAATATATTGTGTCGGAGTTGGGTGAGAGATTAATATGCAGTTGTTGTGATTGACATCTCTATTCCAATATTAAGGTATGATATCACAGTATCATATTTAATATTGTCCTGCTCTCCCACCAGAATGAGGGAAAGGTTTCTCCTGCAATGCACCTAAACCAGGTGTGGAGAAATATCTAGCTTGGAGAGGTTTCACATTACAGTGCTGCACTCTCGCTCCCTCGTTTTCTCTCTCCCACTCACACACACACACACACACACACACACACACACACACACACACACACACACACACACACACACACACACACACACACACACACACACACACACACACACACACACACACACACACACACACACACACACACACACACACACACACACACACACACACACACACACACACACACACACACTGTGCACAATCATCTACATACTTGGCACCCACAAAGCTACAACACCCCAGAAATGACTTAAAGACAAATCCCATTTGTGTTCATTTTCAATACTACATAATGCTAATCAAACACTAAAGCACCGATTTATACTATGTCGTATAACAGTGTCAGATGTTGAAAAGCTGATCTACATGCGTTTTGAGCTTATAGATCTGCTATTTCCGGCACACAACATTATCTTCCGATAATGCATTATTAGGCAAAAAATGTTCTTCATCATCCCGATGTATGGCCAGAGCTCACTGTGCACAGCGTTGTTCTCAGGTGACACCAGGACACAGGGCAGCAGAAACCGAGCTGAGCTGTGGGGGGCCAATGGATCAGGATCAGTGCAAACAGCCATAGGTAGATCATTGTGCCTTTTGAATGGCGCGTTGGGGGCTATATTGTCCATCCACATACAATGGCATTTGATCAAGACCCTCCTCAGAGGAACATGGCCTTCCCATCTCTCCATGTTCTTATGTTACTGTGCGTGGTCAGTCTCAAACTGTAGGACCTGCTCACTGTGTTCAGTGACAAACATGAGAAGAGAATGTCAAAAAGTTATTTAGATTTTTCATTTGAAAGCAGCATTGTATTACAATAGGCTCTATGCACAGCAGCCATTTCACAGGTCTTACCAATTATACTAACTAGAGGTTCGGGCCGCTACGCAGCCCTCACACCTACGTTGCACCGCCGATCCGACTGACATGGCCGTATGCAGATCTCTGTATCTGTCAGCCCTTGTCCCCTTTTATGGGCAAGGACTGAAAGTGAAGAGATGGATGGAAGAGGGACAGACAATCCTGACCCATGAAACCCTACTTTCGCCTGAGTGCTCACATGGACTAGTTAGTATAATTGGTAAACCTGTGAAGAAGTAAGGAAAAGGCCCAATTCCTTTCCAATATGGCTGCTGTGCATAGAGCCTATTCATAGTTAGACTATGGACCCCCCTCAGTGCTACTACAGGGGGGGCGCAAAATCTTTTTTTACATTAGCTAAACACTTGAACCCTCGCATCCGTATTCTGAGGGGAACATTAGCCGAAAAATAGCAGATCTACAAGCTCACATCTACACACTGCCAAAGGTCAAGTTTACTAATCATTTAGGGTTTAAGAGGTTAAATGTCTGAAAATTCATTCATGGATTAATGTTACTTACATGAATCAAACATTATTAATATATAATGTGTCAACAAATAAACGCAAAACATTAATTGACCCTACACTGATGATGATAGTGCTGTCAAGTCAGTCTATGAAGCTATCTATGGAATCTATGAAAAGGTTTAATCTACAATATGTAGTGGGAGTCCCTGTTTCATTTCTCTCTCAGCTAAGTGCTCCTTGGCCTGTCTACAGCGTAAGCAGAGTAAGCATTAACCCGTCAGCAAACGACAAGGCAATTGTCACATTTAGTAGAGTGCAAATAGAACGATGTAGTGCCTCAAAGAAACTAGCATGCCAGGTAAACATCAGGCCTTGCATCTGTCTACACAGCATGCTATCTATCTATAATATTGTTAACATTTGTGGTCAAGAAAAACTAATCTAAATAACAAAAAAACATGTGAGTAACCAACTTATATCTGCACATAATATATCTGCATAGTAATCTAAGGAGAGAGGAATGCCCATACTCAGGTATGAAGACCTGAGTTTTCAGACTGCGGTGGAAAATTATGTATCTTTTTTATGTAATTATTCATTATGGCTGAACATTAAAAAAGAATAAAAAATAAAAAAAATGTGAGAATGCAGATCTACAAGCTCATAACCTGTCACATTGTGAGCTTGTAGATGGGCTATTTTCACTATTTTTGAAAAATGTTGAAAGTATAACATCAGGCTTAAGTGGTTGAGACCTGATTGATTTAGTTTTGATATATTTTCCATATAGGCAGGGCATTCCAATGCATAATAAAAAGTAATGTGGAATGCACTTTCCGAAGTTATTCTAAACCCAATTGTTTGAAATGGGTAGGTCCTTAAGAAACGCATTTGATTTATTCTGCACATAAACTTTCATATCCCAGAACTATAAACCATCTCGCAATAACTCATGCCTTTTATGAGAGTTTTAATTGGTCCTCCCAATGATGTCATTAAAAGCACACTTAATTATACTAAGTTAAATGAAAATCAAATCACAGCATAGACTAAAACCTCACTGGGCGGTTCTGTGGTGACTGTAGATGTGAAATTTCTTTACTTACTGTACTTTCTATGACTTGGAATTAAAATAAATAAATAAACAAGGTGTAGCGGTTGGAGCACACGCCTTTCGTGCGGATGGTCGTGAGTTCAAACCCTGCCTGGGGTCAACATCAGCCAGGGCATGCGGTCGTAACAGGTTCTTAATGCCAAATGAAATGGGTTCAGATCTGAGCCAAGTCTCCTGAGGAGGTGCGTCTGAAGCATGTCCTGGACAGGAGTCTCCAGACGTAAAAAACAGATGATTAATTAAACAAGGAAATAAACAAATAAATGCACAAAGTCTATGTCCCATATGTATTACTGTTCTATTGCTGCACCTTACTGTATGTACTATGTATATATGTTACTATATACAGTATGCTGCTATTTTAACTGCCTCGTACCATTACCATTTCTTATAACCATGCATGCACCCTATATATTGATGATAATAATGAATTTGAATCATGACATACTGTGTATAGCTATGCAGTATGCATATACTCTTACTCTCATATAAGGTGTGGAGAAATATCAAATATCTAATATCTAATATCTGACCTACTTGTTTATGTATATACTTGTTTTCCTTGTTCTTTGTTTCTATTCGTCTTCATTTTCTAAAATCTACAAATGATGGGAACTTGAAAAGTAATACCACCCACTTCTTTACACCTGTAAACCTGTGATGCAACCTCTTGAAGAGTAAAAAAAATAATCTTGTATTGGAAAAAAATGATGTATAGGATTAAATAACTTAAGGCGAACATTGCTGTGTGTGTGTGTGGTCCACAATTTGACAAGTGGCCCCTTTCTTGGTTGAGGAGGGCAGTAACCTTCAGCTCTGCACGCATCCAAGATGAAAACGAGAAACAAATGTGAATGAAAACAAATAAAAGCGAGAGTAGCCTACAGTATGAAGAAGCATGTGGAACACATCACTCTCAGCAGCAGGTTGTCCCCTCCCTTCTAGAAATCATTGACCACAACAACAAAAACGAATCATGATCTGAATGACTTTGTTCACAAAGTAATGCATAGACATTTTGTTAGGTCTTAGTGTTTGGCACAGCATTGTGTCACACTTGATTGTAAAACATACATAAGAATGCTAAAGCCTGATTCACATTTCATCGTAAGGTGGTGTCTTTTGTGCCGATGTACAAGCTCACAACGTGAGACATACTAGCGTCATGTCGGGGGGTGTACTTGTACATCAGGCTGCCTCACGCTACAGAAAGAGGAGATAGGCTCCTGACCTATGGGCCACATGGCTCGGGAATCATTGGTTCACAAGGCTACTTACTTACAAGCTCACAACGCGTTGTATTGCGAGGCGAAGTGTTGTGAGGTTATAGATAATCACAGATTTCTTTTTACAGAATTTACAATTTAACAGAAACTCACCAGCTCAATCAAATATTGAGGTGACTTAAGTTAGTTGGGGTCTGCCCTACTGTGCACAGCAAATCCTTAGTTAACTTAACTTTTGAGAGTGTGAAAATGGATGTTCAGGACCATTTAAACACTCTGAGAGTTAAATTAACACTGAGGATTTTGCTGTGTTCTAGGGTGAAGAGTGGAGATTGTGGGTGGGCGGCTATACCTCAGGGTCTTCAAGAAGAACATAAAACAGTTTACACAATTTTAAGGAGGCCCATCTTGTAAACACCTTCAATTGTCTATCTCACAGGCTCTCATGCTGTGTTAAAACTACCTGCTAGCATAAACTCGCTACACAGTAAAATCCATAGTGTTCATTTGTGCACTCTGAGTTAAATTAACACCCAGGATTTTACAGTGTAGACATCTGCCAACAAACAGAGGCCAAGAACACTCCATCCTCCATCTCCTTCCCTGTCCCATTCGACGAATTCAGCCCTTGACTCGGTTGCAGCACGCCTGAGGAATGTTCTCGTCTCCGCTGCACCCTGGGGAGGCATAAAAACGAAACGCGCAAATCCTGCTGAGGCCTATTGTCCTCGGAGGAACAAATTAACGCCAAAGGGTTCACTTGTGTTCAGCATTAAGCATCTTAAGGCTCTTTAGCTATGTGTGATTATAACTACATAAGACTAGGGTTTTCTCACTTTGTTTGGGTATTTTAATTCTTAGGTGTGCATAATCACCCATCAAACATATGCAGTCTAATCTGTTTTGGTCTTTAACTGAAAACGTTCTCACTCATCTTGTACAACCAAATTACAGCCATTCTTCCTCTCTCTGCCCCTAGATACACAAGCATTTCATGTGTAAAACAACCGTTTCCTATTTGGTGCTTTGCTACACCCAAAACATTCAGTAATTTTCTCTTGGATTTCTGGTCCCTAAACAATTGCTGTGAAGGAATTTGTTTGTTCCTTGAAATGTTATTTAAATTTCAAGGAAGCGGCGGCCCCATGAGCCTTTCCTTTTTCATGGTGTAATAAGTGAATATGACAACATTTTACCTCATCATTTGTCTGGCCAAGTACTGCTCTTGTCAGGAAGGGGGGAAAAAGCCAGTTTTCTCTCCCTGTGCTCTGTCCTAGTCACCATGGCAACTGTCGCCTAGCCTGGCAAAGGTTTTGCAGTCCCATAGGAGAGGTGTACAAATATGCTGTCTCACTGATGTTAGTGTGTGTACATATTCACATGTTTGTACTGTATGCACGTGTGTGTGTATTGGTGCCTTTTTTTTGCTTTCGAGAATGTTATTGCCTAATGCCCGTCTCCGTTTGTGTGTCATTGGGTGAATGAATAGTTTTTTTTTGGTGCAATGTCCTGAAATTCAAGATTCTGGATTATCTTCGACAAGGATTATTAAGAATTCATTATCCTTGCACATCAAATCATACTAATAGAGGATAGCCATAATAAAAAAAAAGTTTTTATTTGTTTAGCCAGTTTACAAACCAGTTTAGTCAAAATCAATGTTGTGAGTCACCTTGGGAGTCGGGGGCTACCTGGGAAGATTTAGTAACATTCTCTCTACTATTTATTTATCTGACCAAGGCAGTGAGCCACAAATGCTCTAGTGGAGCAGATCGGTGTTTAACAGCACAAGTCTGTGGTAGTACCAGGCAGGTTCCAGGTGTGAATGTCTCTAGCTCCCATTGTTTCCAAACAGGACTATGTTCTTGGTCTTGTGCGGTTAGAAATGTAGAGAAACTGTGGCCTTATCGCAGAATTCTCTCCCATCATAATCCATAGTAATATGTAAATCACACATGCACCCAGATCCACTTGAGCTAATCAAGCACATGCTGAGGCTGCTTTACATGAACGGTTACGCACAGTTTAGAGTGGGCAACCGTCTTAGAGATACATGTACAAACACCATTTCCCCCACTCACTTATCACAGAGCTGCAGTATATTCCATATCCTGCAATAGCCTCTGGCCTCTGCACTGCATCTCTAATGTGGCTATTTGTGTTCCTTCTAGGCGAGTGCGTACTTCAGAGGGCCGTGCTGGTGAGGAAGAAGCTAACTGCCAGGGAGGGAGGAGAGTGGGTGTCCGGCACCCTGTTCTGTACCCACTTCAGGGTGGCCTTTGTGCCTCAGGATAGTCCCAAACCTGATGTAAGCCCTTCTCAACTTGAAGTGGCATTGACATGACATACTGGAATTTAAAGACACTTTTCTTGGTTTGTTTTAACCTGAATTTGTGCCAGCTAGGACTTATCAAGTAGGACATTACCGTTCTAGAACACTTTGTACATTACAGCACAAGCATATTTGAAAGTCACTTTAGAAAATGTTTCTGTGTTTGACAACTTATGTGATGCAATCCACGGTTTCCTATTTCAGTACGTGCCACTTTTCTGGTATTTCAAAGATTTAAAACAAAGACAAAGATTGATTTGCAATCTGACATTTTGAACCAGTGATACCGTTGAACATTTTAGAACTGTCATATAACAGTAGATTCTTTCAAATATCGTTCTGCAGGACAATGCAGACCCAGTGCTGTTAGGAGACCATGATGTTGCTTTGGCTTCCATAGAGAAGGTTGTGGCTGGTAAGTAGTTTCACTTCTGTGTGCCCTCAGTCTGCAAACCACTGATGGAGCCATTTGGAGAAATTAAATTCATTCTATCATCACATTCTGTGACCACAGACTCATTGGCCAATATCTACCTCTGACCTTTTTTATTTGATGAGGGGGAACATTGGACACAGCTGAGCATTTGGGTGACATTGGCCATCAGCAGCCATTTGCCTCCAGTGACATAGCTGCTGTTGGCAGCAAGCTAACTCATTCATCAATATTGATGAATATGTGTAAAACAAATACATTCAAAATACACATGCAAGGTTGCTATTTTACCCGTTGTCATGTTTTTGTTAGACATGCTTAATGAAAATCTCGATCTTCACCTACAAACATTTGTTTGTAAGTGAAGACAGTGTGCAGGACTGCACTCTTTCTATGATTTTATAATAGCATTAGTATAGTAGTAGTATATAATTTTTTTGTTTTACATGAAGTGATTTTTAGCATTGCCAGGGTTTTCCACATCAGCGGATACCTTAACAGTGCGAAGGTGTAGATCCAGAAGGGTAAAACATAAACAAAAAGATGAGCACACCCTTGGGGCTCCTATATTTAATCTCTTCCCAGCAACTGTGTATCAGATCCTGTGTTCTCCTCTTTGTTGCAGTGGGCCCATCGCGGACCAAGTTGGTGACTCCTAACTCCTCACTGAAGTTCACCCCGGAAGAGCTGGTGCTTTACTGCAGAGACCTCCGAGTCATCTGCTTCCTCTTCGACCGCCTCACCCCCGACACACAGGCTGTAGAGGTGTGTGTGTGTGTGTGTGTGTGTGTGTGTGTGTGTGCGTGTCAATTGAGTGGATTCATTACAAGAGGCTAATGTATCCATTTTGGGACAACGAATATGTAACTTGATGTTCATCGCTCAATATCTAAAAAAACAAACCACACGCATGCCTTCATGCACTAAAATGCCACAGATACCGAATAGCTAAAAGCTTCAGTAATATTTAATGGTTGGTTTTGCCATTGTGTATTTTGTAAGTAAATGGCACATTTCTCAACCGGTGGATATTTCCATTTGGAATCAAACCCGTAATTTGTATATATATATATATATATATATATATATATATATATATATATATATATATATATATATATATATATATATATATATATATATATATATATAAGGACCACAATTTGTCTTATCCTTGAATTGTACTAACCTATGTTTATTGCTTTTCAAATCAACTCTACTGTATCTATTTGTGTATGTACACATACAGTACATTCCAGTTAAGGGTTTAGGTGTAGATCTCATGCTCCATTTGCAATCATACAACGACCATCTCATGGCATGGCAAAAAGTCCTGTCTGTGCTGTGGGCTGTTAATCTGATGCTAATGAGCCTCAGAGTTGAGCACCAATGACATTTGTCATATTGATTCTGACATCCTGCTTTAGATAACCTACACCATTGCGAAGACGTATCAGCCTCTCAAAGTAGGGACTGTCCTATCCTTCCAGAATGCTGCCCTTGGGAGTGTGGGTGAGTAGCTGAATGTATGCACCTCCCCCATATTCTCATTTATATTCACCCTTTGGTTGATAGTGAATTTATATTCATGGGCATAATATATTGGGGGTCATGAAAAAACCTTCAATCACATCCACATAAAGCAAAGCCTAATGTTAATAGTACAGTGTCTATAGTCTTGTACCATGGTTATCACAGACATTTACTCAAATACTATGCAAACATCTGTCAAGGTTTTTCATTTGTGTATTGATTTATATTATATTTATCTGTACTGTAAAGCACAATGAAGCTGTTCTCTTTATGAAAGGTGCCAGTCCAGTGTCACCACGACAACCTTTTGTTTGCACTTTAGTGAAAGTGCATGCTTGCTTGCTTTGTAAGATATTCATAATTTCTTTACCCCATCCCTCTGTCTATTTTTGTCTGGGGTTCTCTCTCAATTCTTATCGTCAGCATATTTTAAAACCTTAATGCAGATAGAGGATATTAAACGGGAAGTATTTTGGTTTCTAAGGCAGACCATGATGAGATGTATACGTAGCTCAGATCCGCTGTGGCTGACAAAATGAGAAATGTTCTCTGTCATGATGAAAGAACAAAGAAACCCCCCGAGGCTGAAACCACTGCCAGATGCGAGGAACTCTATTTATTTTTGTACGGGTATGAAACCCAGGCTGCATTAATTTATCTTGACAACAATTGAATACGTCGTTTTTGGGAGAGAAAAATATTTAAATTCATCTATCATCATTCAGTGTGTCTCAATATATTAACAGCTCAGTTTTGTTAACATTTTGCCAACCAAAGACAAGCATAGAGTCCAATGATTAGTTTTGATTTGAACAATTATTGTATAGTTGTAGGTGACTTGTTTATAGTGGTGAATATCTCATTTTGCAATGAAATATAGTCTAAAATTTCCATCGACAAAGAAGCCAGCTTTTATCATTAGTTTTAAATACGAGACTTACTGGATTTTTGTACTAGCCATTGTGGTTGCCACTGCGGATGCAGAGAAACATGAGCCTGGACGGATGTACTACAATACATTATGCTATGTTAAGGCTACACTAAGCTGGCCAGGTTATAGATGGCTGCTGGCTGTCAGATGAATAATGTAAAGGCCTCTCTGAAGCATGTCACCAGATGACCCCCAGCTCAACTCTGCCCAAGGGTCAAGTTTGGCCAGTGTGTGGTCAGTACAGGGTACTCAATTCAACCACCTGAGTGACAGTTTGAGTGTAACATTTTGATCTTCAACCACTTTGTCAAGATCTCATTCTTTAACCCTTTAAAGCCAGGAAAGAATCTGTGTCATATAAACTTTTAACCACTTTAACCATTATTTAATGCTTTGGCTATTCAAAAATAGGCAATCTACAAGCTAACAACGCGTCGCAATGTGACGCATTGTGACGCATTGTGAGCTTGTAGATCTGCTATTTTTGCCTAATGTTTCCCACAGAATATGGATTCTGGGGTTCACCTGGTTAAGTGATCTTTTTATTATAATGTTTTTTAATAAGTGTTAAAATAGCTCTATATGTTAATAGTAATCAGTGCTATAGCATGCTTGTTCAGTAACGGGGGTCTCCCTTGCCTCTTTCTCCAGCTCTTTTGTAAACATAAAATGTATTTTCAGAGATACCAATTGTATTCAATCAGGTGAGAGATCTCATACATGATAAACATGTGAAATTGGATGTGATCACACTGATAAATGGGTACACTCTCCTGATTAGATGATTCATTAAAGGGCTGGAGAGACGGGGAGACCCCTGTTACTGAACAAACACTCTATAGAGTGGTCACTATGTATGGCCACTCCATATATTAGCCACAGGCAAATGGATGCCAAAATGTCTAATAGTGGTCCTTGTTCAAGACTTCAGCAAACACTCTATAGAGTGTTTGTTCTGTAATAGGGGTCTCTCTAGCTCTTTAATCATTGCTATTATCAGAATATTGAGCTTCAACCTTTTTCTTATTTATTTGTTTTACTAAAAGGTTTTTGTTTTAGCCAAACAATATTACTTACACCACCTTTAAATGTCATTGCGCAGTTATGTTCTGACGTATTATTGACCCTTAATGCATTTTAAAGATTTATTTGAAAAGTCTATCCGTAAGTAGTCCCTGGAAAAAGGATTAATTGACAAACTAAATTCAAACGTCCTTGATTTATTACCCATGCAGTGATGTTTAGCCAAAATTGAGTTCTGTAACTTTTGAATGACTTTGGAAAAAGTATAAACCAATGCAAAATTTAAAAATTAAGATTAACGGGAAAATGGTCTATAGACGATGATGCCGGTGTTCCCGCTTCCCATAGCCTTAATTGGACAAATCTGTTGTCACATCAAATTGATTGATGTTATGAAGTACCTCATATGGTACTGGTAACTACTACCAGTGTAGAGCAAGAAGTATATGGCCATTCCATATAATGGAGCCGCAGGCAAATGGATGCCAAAATTTGTGGTCCTTATTCAAGACTTCAGCCTCCCAAGGTACTAGTTCACATCATAAAGAAAGTAACTACAGTATAATTTATTGTTTAGCCCCCTTACCTTCTTGTGCACTACAATATATTCGCTATAGCAATCATTTTCTTCAGCTCTTCTCTCGTATCTAAACAGCACTCACGTACATCTCCTCTGAATATCCATGTCCCACTCTCTCCACCTCCAGAGATGAAGCAGTTCCTAAGCAACCGTCGTCGTGACGCCCACATGAACTGGTTCGAGTCCTCTGCAGACTGGGAACAGGAGCTGGAGCGCTGCCGGGCCACTGGCTGGAGGGTCAGCTCGGTCAACGATCGCTTTGAGATGTCCACCAGGTACAGTCCCATTCCACCGAGATCCCTCTAAATGTGGATGACTAGACCAGTGATTCCCAACCTGTGTGCCGTTAGGGGTTTTGCAAGTGGGGCCCCAAATAATTAGGCAAAACACTTAAGATTGATTATAATATAACATTAATATGAAGGGGGAAAGTAAAGCTGGTCTGAAAATGCACATGACCCATTTCAGATGGCTGGGTCGTGAATGCTTTCTAGATTTTCAAGTGGGCCCTGATTCAGAAAAGGTTTGGAACCACTGGATTAGACCCTTTACAGACATTGAAAGTGCATTAAAAATGCTATTTGGGTGGAAATGTTTACCTCCAATGTTGAATATATACATTATCAGTTCAAAATGTTCCCAGTGACAACCCCAGCATTGGTAGTTTTAACCTGAATCCTATCGCTCTATTGTGAGGAGGACATGTGAAAATCGGCCATAAAACCTCCTGATGTACCCTGAGAGAACGCCCTCAAAAGCTCTGGAAAAAGGTGTTGCCTCACCTGGCAGGGAATAGATGTCACTATTCGATATGCAACTGTAGTTAAAAATAACATTTGCGGCCCACTATGGCAGTACTACTTAACAAATCACCCAGATCACGATGACCCCATAAAGTTAGGGATAGAGCAGTAAACAAAGTTAATAGTTTTGTTGTTGAGTACTTGAGGACTAGCGTCATAACAAAGTAGGTTTGCTTACAGCGTTCCCACCCTCAACTAGACAACTTCAGTTGAATATGAATGGCTTGTATTCGACTAAGGAAATGGTGTCAAGTGACACTGAAAGGTGGTGCGAGTCGACAAGATAAAGTATCCTCAATTGCCAAGCTTTATCTGTCAAAATAATTTTGAGATGGCTTGCATTACATAAATATGAAATAGCTACTGTAACATATGCAGGGAATTGGCTCAATAGATGCACTAGTGAAAAATATAAAGTGCAATACACATACACATGTATCCTGAAGTACATTCATGTTTGCGTTAAAAACATTGACATGTCAGTTCAACCGGTTAATGACATGTTCTTGAGACATCACAGGTATGATTCCAACTCTTTGCATATAGCTTGTTATCTTCCCCATTCTGTCACTCCAGTGTGCTATCTAATAAAGCAGGAATTGCTTAAACCCTGAGCATCATTTGTTTATCTCCTGTCAGTCTTCCCAGGTTCAATGTAGTCCCACAGAAGGTTCTAGACACGGAGCTGAAGAAGACTTTTGCCCACTTCAATGAAGGACGCATCCCGGTAAGCACACTCATCATAGAGAGACATTTTGAGTACACTTAAGGGAAGGGCAGCACCCTGCAGTTTAAAAGTTGCTGTATCATTCATATGGTCTCAACATTCCAGTCATTATTGTGAACACAGACCATCTCCCATAGGCAGAAACCAGAGATCTAAGACTTGCAATGTGATCAGGTTACATTAGGTTCAACAGAGGTTGATTGGAGAAAGATGGTAAAAGTAACTGTGGGAGCACCTTGGGACATTTTGGGGATGCAGACTGGATTAAAGTTCAACTGGGTACATAAACAATCCACAAATTCAGTTGTACAGAGTAGACCTGGACTTCGCATGACATCACATGTTTGTGTCTTAGCTCTATGGCTTTGGAAAAGATCTGTTCACGTTAAAACATAGTGATTTGGCAACCCTAGATAATAAAAAATGATGCGTAGGAATTCTTAAAATGAGTAGTGTTCCTCTTTCAGTGTATTTACTGTACACTTTGTAACCTCTGCACTGCCGTCATTTCGGAGAGGTTACATGCAACCTGCTCATTTTCGTTCAAATGTCATAAATCACACACTGAGCACAGTAAACTACTATTTTGTGGACTCTTAAGCTGTAGGATCCTGCTATTAAAAAAGGGTGCTGTTGCAATGGTGCAGGCTGAGACGTGGATATTTTGTGTGTTTTTAGCGCTGGTGTTGGCGCCACCCTAGGGGCAGTGATTTGCTACGAATGGCAAGCTTCCAGAACAACATTTACCATGAGAAGGATGACATCAGGTGTGTGTGTGTGTGTGTGTGTGTGTGTGTGTGTGTGTGTGTGTGTGTGTGTGTGTGTGTGTGTGTGTGTGTGTGTGTGTGTGTGTGTGTGTGTGAGCGCGCGCGTGTGTGTGTGTGAGCGCGCGCGTGTGTGCGTGCGTTGTGTGTGCGCGCGTGTGTGTCTGTGCGAGTAGAGCATTAAATACAACTTTATCCTCAGTATCACAGTCTCCTCATGTCCCCATCCCCACCACATCCACCACCCACTCTGTAGTTTTAGCTGTGGGCTATAACTATCACTAGGGGAAAGCCTCAGTCTCACCACCCCTCATTCCAGGGAGGTTGTGAAAATATGTGTCTGATGTTGCACTTTAATGGCAGAAAGCCTAAGGCTAAGAAGCAAACTCTCATGCATTCAAAATAGATGTCTACGATACAAGCCGTGTGATAGCCTGTGGCAGTCATTTAAAAAAGAAAGTGATCTGCCCACCACCGTGTAGACTGAGTTTTGAGTCTTCTGTGGTGCCTTCGGCTTGTCACTCCAACGAACACAATTGACAGAATCCTACAGGTTGGTCAGCAGGGAGTGGACCTGGGAAGGAAGTGTGTTCCTCTGCACGCATTACGCCGTCACTGTGGAACACCTCACTGTAGAACACCTCACTGTCGGGTCAAAAGCAGGGTCTGGTGACTCCATGTGTGTCGGAAGAGACACGTGGTTGTCTACACCCTCCCCAGACCAACAGTAGGGGTTGGACTACTTTATACAAACATGGGGGGAATTGGCAATGACTAAATTGTAAGAACGACTAAACGGTTCAAAAAAATAAATAAAAAAAAAGGGGTAAGGTTTTATAGATAACAAACATGGCATGCTGGAAGTTAGACATGAATAAGCATCAATACACACTCATGGTGCATGGTTCACCATCTTCTTCTGGTGTGTGTGTGTGTGTGTGTGTGTGTGTGTGTGTGTGTGTGTGTGTGTGTGTGTGTGTGTGTGTGTGTGTGTGTGTGCGCGCGTCTTATAGGAACCTTGAGTTGATCCTATTCGGCGGCCAGTCGTCTCTTTGTGTGGTGGTTGATCTGGGAGAGGAGATGCCTTCACCCACTGACATACAGCTGGCACACAGCCGTCTGCGTGCGCTCTGTCTGGGAGGTACGATAAGATGCCAAACACGGACAGTCATGCACACTAATGCACACACAAAGAAGTCACAAACCCATTTACTTGACATGGTGTATATCGTTCACATTTCTAAAATACTACCAAAATGTATGTTGACTCTTAAGCCTGAGCTCGTTGAAGGTAAATTCTCCTGCTAAGAAACATTACAATAATTTACCAGATCGAGGCATAACTTATCAATTCTCCCTATGTGGCTGTCCAAAGAGTTCTCTGTAGAACTAGCAGCAGTGCTTGCGTGCAAATTTGGGAGAGGTTTATGCGATTAATGATGCATACTGTGTCACTCAAACCAAACTACAGGGACACCGCCTGATTTGCGTGTTTATCTTGTGTTTTGATCAGGCGCCTGCCCTTTTCAGTTTTAATACTATGTAAAGCAGGAAGGTGGAGCATGCGCTGTAGGTTAAGGCTATACATCAGAGCTGACCATTATGTAGAGACCTGGCAGTGGGCTTATTTTAATCTGTAGGTAAGCAATCTTGCTGCAAATTCAAGAGAGACCCAGAAATGTCCCTTGAAACAATACAGTACATTTCCCTTCTATTGATGTTTTTGGTCTGTGATGCAGGCAAAACATTTGGGTTTAGACCCAGAGGTTTAGAACTTCCTGCTTTAAAGCTTTATTCAGCCCACCATTAACGGCTATGCAGACCTGGAAAGGAACAAGGCGTTGTGCCAGTGCACGTACTTGATCTAATTAACACACGTCATTAATCAGTCATTATGATTTGTTGGCAAAACAGTTTAGCCTCATCTTGCATACAACCTCTTGCCCTGAGGGTCCAGCAGGCAGGTAGGACGTTATTGCTGATATAAAGTGGTGGTGCTAATCTGCTCCCATGTGGACTACATTACCATGCTACTGGGACAGAGTGAAGAGGAGAAACGAGCTCTTAGATCAGAACCAGATGACAGGACATCACAACATCAGCAGACCTCCTCAAATCATGGCCCTGGATGAAAGCCAACAAGATCATAAATCAATGCTTTGCTTATACTTCACGCTAGTGGTTGTTTTCCTTACCTTTACACTCGCTTACAGGTCCATTTTTATCTCAGGATTTTTGCTGTGTAGGCTGTGCATGCATGCTGTTTTTCAGCCTTGCCCTACTTCACATTCCTACTTATATGTATACAAGATATACTGCATACAGTCACACCTGGGTACTACAGAATGCAGTATGACTTGAGTACTGTAGATTGCTGACGGTTTGATTGTAATAGTCACAGGCTTTGGATTCATAGTCAACCCATTAATTTACTCAGGACAAACAGGCTTTGATGGACATTTTGTTTTTATTACTTCAGATTTAGTTGTTTATTTCTAAGAACATAATTATTATTTTGAGACCATGTACTGACAAGTCAGAACAAGCTGTGGGAGAGGGTGTTGCTGTTTTTCTTGCGTAGGCGCACACAGCACATTCCATGGTTGAATAAAAACAGGGTAGACAAAGCCCATGGTCAAATAACCGACTGCTGGCCCTGGAAGTGTGAGATGCATGCCTGCGTTGCACACCAAACACCCTTTGTGCACGTATGCGTGTGCATTATGCACACACACAAACACAGTTGTTTCACATGGGCAGAGCAATCACCAGGGTCACTAACCATTATCTCACACACACATGCACGATTGCACGCACACACACGCACACACACACACACACACACACACACACACACACACACACACACACATACTGGTGGGAAGAAAGTGTACGCTCAGTGTCCCATTTTCACAGCACATAAATTCTTCAGTTATTGCTCACGTTGTTTTGACTTTTGTGTCTCACTGAGTTAGTATAATTATGAAAACACCCTTTCACATCATTGGTGAACTTTTGGGAAATAAGCTTTGAGTCATCATAACAAGTGGATTGGAAATGAAAACAGATTGGAATTGTATCGGTAGCTAGGCCCTAGGGGTGGAGCTAAACTCAACACTGAAGGGGCTGAGCACTTTTGGGGGGCCCTTCTCATTAAATCATTTTAAAATTCACGGCTGTAAAATAGCTTTTATCCTATCATAAACAAATTGTCACTTATTGAGCCAAGCAAGCCACAAGACGAGCTTGATAAAAGAAAACGGATACCATTGACAAACCAAGGACATCACACGCTGTCGCTCTACATTGATTGGCGAATGGTTCAGCACCATCGCCGATAGACAGTGGCAGGCCGTGTATGCTGTGAGCCGGGAATAAAATACCCAAGAGAACAAAGTAGCATACAGAGCCTGACAGTCTCTGTCTCAGGATGTCAATACCCTTTTCAATGCACTTGACCGCTGGGAGATGGATTGCTGAGGTGAACTGAACACCTACCATCAGCTCGTATGTACTTAATGCTACTTGGGATTGCTCTACCAACTGAGTTACCCAGACGCAAAGTTTGAAAGATAGTTTGAATGACTCTTATAGCTTCCCACTGCTCTGTGTGCGAGAGGTACACCCAGATCTTTGTCCGTAATGTTCATTTATGGGTGCACTTCTACAAAAAAAAAGTTTCACATAATAATCTATACATTTGGGAGACAGTTTCTATGCCAGTCGCTGCATCTCTTAATTGAATATCAATAGTTTAATTTAATCATCAAGAGTCTAGTTAGAGAGGCCTTTCCACCCTTCCAAGACAAATATTCTGGGTGAAATTCTGTTGTGTAGGCAAATCTTCCACTGATTTGTAGTGGGATATCCAAAACTTTATTTCACTCTTTTGTCCTGTTGTCTTGGCTTGCAGATATCTCTTCGTCTGTGTCTGTGCCCGACGACAAATGGCTATCAACCCTGGAGAGCACCCATTGGCTAGATTACACCAGGTAACAGACCTGTTTAGACAAATCTAATTCATCATCCATAATGGATTGGATACCCACGGCTTTACATTGATCACAAAGATTTGAAATGTCTCTCTTTTGACCACATTTACAGATTTGACCATTGATTTGACCATGGTTAAAACCCTGTCTGACCAAAGCCACTAGCCATGATTATGATGCCTTGATTGTACCATGGTGATATGATGTCACATTTTCATATCATATGCCTGATTAATACGATGGTGACCCGTGCCGACAATAGCAGATCTATATTGCAACGTGTTTTGAGCTTGTAGATCTGCTATTTTGTCCGTCATACGACAAATTATAAATCAGGCTTGGATAAGTCAAATTCCTTGTATGTGAACATACTTGGCCAATAAACTGACTCTGATACCGTTGATTTATGCTAATCTGTGCTTTAACTCAATGCTTCTAGTGTTTACAAAAGTCAAATGCACAGCATACCACCATTACTAAGTACAGTATTACTTTGTGGCTACGTAGAGACAGATAATGGTCTTTGATACATGTAGTATCTGTCATGTATGCATTCATAACAATGAAAGTGAAATCTTTTCAGTGTTTGCAAAATTGCCCGTCATCTCAACATCGTCTTTAAACATCTTTCCAAGTGATCTGACAAATAATAAGAATGAACAATGCATTATTTTCCCTAATGTATTTACTAGTTATGTACTGTGTTGCAGTTAAGGATTACAGTTAATAAAATGCATTATAATCTCAGCCCACCGTAATCTGCTAGCACTTGTTCACCTGCACGCCTCTGTCTCCAGGTGCTGCCTGAGGAAAGCAGCTGAGGTAGCCTGCCTGCTCCGCGGTGGTCACCTGACCGTGGTGCTGCAAGGTGAGTCACGTGACCCTCGACCCCAGCTCTTGTTATTCAATCCATTCATTATTCACAGCGCCTCGCTGTCATTAAGAGCATGTTTATGCTCTCCCTTGAAGGAGCTGCTACTGGGGACAAGCACACTCCAATGGGCCTTACATGAAGTCACTTAATTGACCCAGAGCACAGCGTCAAGGACACTGTTACAGCTGCCTGTATTGTTGTAGTTGTCACGTACGGACGGGACAGCTTAATTGTTGTGACTTGAGGCGCTTCAAGCAAAGTTCAGAGTCCAAAAGTGAAAGTAGCCAAATGCTGTCTAGACTTTTAAAGTGGTAGATGTTCAAAGAGGCCTTTGTCATTTCTCAGGCAAACAAGGAATACTGCTGTCTACTCTGGTATTCAAGTTGCCACGTTAGGTATTGCTAGGCCTATGCAGTACTTATAACTGGATAATTGATTAGTGATAGTCTCGTTGTTTAACTTTTGGTGTTCTAATCACTCTTTAATAATGACTTAGTGTTATTCTCCTGTAATCTACTGTTCTCATTTTAAGTTACGTGGGACAATGTGAACATGGTACAAGCAACTGCTAGCACTACAGAGACAGTAGGCTGTTGTTCACTGATACTCATATGTCTGGCTGCCTATCGTGCAGGCATAAACATGGGGATGAGCTTGCCTCAGCCAATGTTTATTGCTAGCTACTGGCCTTTGATTTTCTCTTCTCCAGCTGTAAGTGTCTTGCAGTTGGCAGGGTCTGAGAATGGCTGTTTGGCTGAGAGGCTCATATATCAGTCTCAGTCTTAAGACCCCAGTCCAAGCCGCAGAACTGCCCACCACTGGCCTGATCACTAGTAAATAAGCCACTGCAGTAATGACTCACTGGCACTTCTGGACAGGCCCCAAAACCCTTTGTCCTTCTCTCTCTCTCTCTCTCTCTCGCTCTTGCTCTCGCTCTCTCTCTCTCTCTCTCTCTCTCCCTCTCTCTCTCCCCCTTTTGTGGTGTATGCCTGTCTCTCTTTGTCTGTTTACAGAATGTCTGTCCCTGTCATATTCCCCCTCTCTTTCTCAGGCTTGCAGTATAGTGTCAGACTCTTTCACTGTCTGTCTTTCCGTCTCTCTCCCTCTCAATCTCTCTGGTCTGTCTTTCTCATTCTTGCATTATCTCTCTCTCTCTCTCTCTCTCTCTCTCTCTCCTCTCTCCTCTCTCTCCCCTCTCTCTCTCTCTCTAGCTTGTTGTCATTCTGTTGTTGAAGAAAAAGCCAGAGGTCTGCTCCCCAGATGCTTGGCTGTGAATTGGGGGGTGGGGTATAGACTATAAGACAGAAACAACTAGAACATTCAGAACTTCATTGTTTGGTTTGAATATCCAGCACAAACTGAATGCATCACTTTGTGAAAGCTATCTAGTGATCCAGGTTAGAAACAACCTTTAAGTGTGCCTTGAAAAACTGGAGAGAAACTTCTCAGTGCTTAGCATTGCAATGTGATCACAGCAGTACACTTAGTTCCCTCTTGCCTCTGTGTTATGCCAATGGAGAGTGCAAGGGCTGCAATTTGACAGATGTGTCACAGTAGCAAGTAGCAACACAATAGTACGTATGACCATGAAACTTATCCACATTTACAAAATTACACAAATTGAAGAATAATCTTTAATACAGGGGGCAGGGGTCCAATGAATCCAGAGATTTATTTGCCTTTACTATTGCAATGGTATTTAAACATGTCTTAAGCAAAAAACTCTTAATGATTTAATTTCTCGCTGCACTTATCATGTTTCTATGTTGTTGCTGATTTTATTTTTATTTTAAAGTTTTATGTAAAGCATGTAATGTGCTTTATAGTTTAATATTATTATTATTTTGAGATTTTCCAGCAGAGATTTAGACAAACACTACAATACAATCGGACGCAAACGAGATCCACAACTTAGTTGTGATAAAATAATCATAAACGAGTAATATGGATGCTCCGAATTGTTATTCATTCCCGTATTTGTGCCAAGGAAATGATTAAAACTGTTCCATATCTGCAGCTTGGTAGGCTGCAGATAACCGACACACCAACATAGTTGGCGCCAAATTGATGCATGATAAACATCGGCTACATCGTTTTGTCTACTTATTCTCCAATTTTCTAATGGCAGTCAACGAGGTGAATATCGGCCGATACGATAATACAGCCAACATATTAACTCATTCAGTGCCACTCGACGTCTAAGACGTCCGTTGTATCATAAGCCCTGTGCCACTGGACGTCTAAGACGTCCAAAAAATAAATAAATACATTTTTGAAAAAAAAATGTTCAGAACCCAAGATATATCATGATTTGAAAATGTTCTGCTCCTTTCACTTCTTGTTTAACTTCTTACTGAAAAAGGCTGTATCTCGGCTCCTAAGCACTTTTTTTTTACTATGAATTTTGGCTCTGGCACTCGGAGCCAAACTGCCAGAAATAAGTCAGGCACTGAATGAGTTAATACATCGCTAATGAATATGCATATGCATACATACAGTACATACATACACATGCATACATTCATAGAATGAAAAAGGGTTTTAAAAAAAGATTTTATTATTATTACTAGGTAAAGAAATGGAAAAAGAGGCACAAGAAACATAAATAGTTTGTGCTCTCCTGCTGTGTTACAGAATCAGAGGACCGGGATATTAGCTGTGTGGTGTCATGCCTCGTCCAGGTGATGTGTGACCCCCATAGCCGGACGCAGGTGGGCTTCCAGGGCCTGGTGCAGAAGGAGTGGGTGATGGGCGGACACCGCTTCTACAGTCGCCTCAACCACCACCGTGACAATGACAAGGAGGAGGTGTGTGTGTGTGTGTGTGTGTGTGTGTGTGTGTGTGTGTGCGTGCGTACGTACGTACGTGTGTGTGTGCATGCGTGTGTGTGGACACAGCTATTACGTTGATGGTTTCAATGTAAGGATGTGATCCTTCTTTTTACCAGCTTACTTTGTTTGCACTCGCATATTATTGTTTGTCTACATGCAGTTGATTGTGTTTCTGTTGACTCAATACAGACATGCATTGTGATTGATTGATTGATTGATGTACTTTATTTAGTAAGACATGAGAACAAAAGTACATGGAAGTACAAATTCACAATACAAGGTCTACTAAACTGGAAGACTCATTAAGCACTGAGCTTGTTTAAAATGAGATCCCCATGCACACAAATCATGATGACAGGGTCCCCACGGTCATGAAATTCCTGGAAATATTTTGAAAAAAATAAATAAAAATCCAGTACTGGAAAAGGTTTGAAATTGATCAAACATCATCAAAGGTCCTGGAATTTATCAAGGGTCCTGGAAAAATATTTGGCTATGCATTGTTTTTGGCTATTGATTTTGTTAAAACAAAACATTTTCATAAACATGAATAATATTACACGAAATATGTAACATAAGTAGTTTTTCTCCGAACGGGCTGTGTGACGGCAGCCTAATGTATGTCTCAAACTTTATTTTTGCTACACTGCCTATCTTTGGGCATTCTACATAGGAGTAAGAGACACATTATTGCGCCGAATGATTGTTATATAGGCCTGGAAATTGGGCTAAATATTCTGGAAAAGTTTTGGAAAAGTTTTGGAAATTCATTGCTAAAAATGTGTGGGGACCCTGTGATGACATGTAAGAGACAGACAGATATACACACTACTATATAGAACGTCATACAATCAGCTTACAGGTTACTGGTATGAAGAGTGAAAAATATGTACAAGAGAAGAAAGAAAATGGGGAGGGGGGGGGGGTAGGTAAAGACTTAGACAGGGGTCGTTTTCGAATTGCAGCCTCCTGAAGGTGTATCTTTAGGGCAGTTTTGAAAGTGAGTAGGGTTTGTGTGTGTGCATGTGAGTGTGTATGTGAACCTATCCACAGTTTAAGCAGACGTTTTTGGCAGCAGTCTGCTGTAGGTTATCCGAGTAGGGAAGAAGCATCAGACGATCAACATGACAGAGGTCATCAGCTTTCAGCAGGGAGGCCCCGCAGCATCAGATTAACCACTTAAACCATATATACTTCAATGACTGGAGTGCCCCAGGGCTCTAGTCTAGGTACACTCCTTTTTCCCCTCTACACAAAATCTCTTCACCGAAGATATCTGATCTACAAGCTCACAATGTGTGAGCGTGAAATTATAGATTTGCTATTGTCGCCAAATGTTCAGGGTAAAGCATGGCTTCAATCCAGAATTCCAGCTATGATGGCTGCCTTTTTGGGCTAGCTTTTTATCCCAGGTGCATGCACAGAGATCCTAGAACTTGTGTAGCTTCTTTGTCATAATTACAGTGTAATAATAGCAAGCTTATTACTGTATCCTACGTTAGTGTAACTAAACCGGTGCCCTTTGGGCATCAGGAACGATGCAAGTCGGGAACAAAGCAAGTTGGGAATGCATGCCCCACCCGGTTATGCAATAACCGTGGTACTTGTTGTCAGAGTACTCGCTTTACCCGTTGTTAGAGTACCCAGTGCGGGTACCCGTTAGCACAGTACTAATAACGTTAGATATTACAATTTACAATTTATAAATGATCACTGCTCTACTCGAGAGCGATGCAAGTGGGGAATGAATGCCCCACCCATTTATTCAATACCATTATCGTTGTTGTACCCGTTGTCAGGGTACCCAGTGCGGTACCCACTACCATACAACCGATCAGGGTTTCCGCTTGGCACTTTCTTGGCCGGCTAACCTGGCCGACAAGATCCTATTTTTCCGTGTCGCTTGCCAAAAAGAACAGAAAGTAGAGCGTGATCTACAAGCACTCAGTAAATCTACAAGTTATACCACATCGCAATCGCATGGTGTAATATTAGAGAATAAACCAACTAGGCTGGGAAATGTTTTGGGCTATGCATCTCCCTAAAGGTTGAACGAGATTATGTATGAACGGTTGATAGTATTGGTAGGCTCGAAGCCTATACATAATAGATTTATTTTTGTTACGGTCATGTTAACTGTTACATGATGCCAATATAGTCACTTGCCTGTGTGTGTTCTTCCATCACTTACTCCAAAATGCTCTCTCCATGTCATTGACAATACATTGTGCTTGTAATGTACAGTATTATATCTACGACATGTTGTACAACCTTTGAGGTGCGATGTAAATCGGAAAATGATGGCTTGGCTCGCTGTAACCTTCAATATTTTTTTTAAGTCAGTTCGGTCGGACAGACAGACACAGGTTTCTGCGATAGATAGATAGATAGATAGTCTTAATAAAAGATGTGGCCCTCGGGATATACATGGAAACGGCATGGCTCCAATGTGGATCTTGGACTTAACTCACACTGCCAACGACGAGTTTGGACAAGTTATTTTTTCTTTTTTCGTTTTTTCACACAGAACCAGGACATAACGTGATCCAAAGATTCCTTCCTGGTTAACTTATTACTTAAAAATCCTGTATCTCGGTTCCTGTGTTGTTGTTTTTTGTGATGTATTTTTGCCGAAACATGCTATTTTTAACGGTGTATAACAAGCGAACGGGAGGTCGTGATGACATTTTTTTTTTTTTGCGGAAGCACAGTGAAACCCTCCGTGATTAGCAACCATCAGGTCGATCATACTGGAGATAAATATTCTGTGACTACTTGAAAAGGTAAGAAAATCAAAAAATCGCTGGCAGTCTGGGCCTTATTTAGTTGTATATCCTCTGGCAGTTAAAGAGTTAAGTGGCCAGCCTATAAAACATTATGTGATCAAGTGCCTCAAACTGTAGCCTGACACTCAGCCTGAACTTTCATTTTGTTTCACTTCATTATTCAGTCTGAAAGCCCTCTCAGTGCAGCCGTTTTCTGAGATGGGGGGTGGCCAAAGGGGGACTCTTTGGCGATTGGTTCATACTGGATTATCCTGATCCCGATTGGGACGGTTAGATTTTCAACCGAGAAAACCCCGCCTTTGACAGCGTCACCAGACCCTGAATGCAAGGCTAGCGATTCAGGGGCTGGAGTCAGGCTATCAAACTGAGTAGTGCGTTGATACAATTTGAACAATCAGACATTTGGCTGAAAAAGTTGCTGAGAAACACTCCTGATGTTCATTCAAGCCATGCTTTGTGGTACAACTTAATAGGGGCTGATCGGTCCAGCGGTTTGTGTGATTAGCTCTGGTCACACAGACATTACATTTTTATTGTAGCACTTTGAGATTTCCCCCAATGTAAAGTGCATTTTAAATTAAATTCACCGTTATTGTTATTATTATTAATTATTATTATTATACAAGACCATATAACCAGGTGCCTCCTCCTGGAGAGTTACTGTCGGCCATCAGCTGACCACCAGTTGTAGTCTTTGTAGCGTGTTCCAGTGCAGATTTTACCAAAGACGTGAGGCGATGCATAGCGATTTGATCAGACACAGGTAGTCGCCACTAGGTAGTCGCCGTTAAGACCTCTACACACTGCCCGACATTTGAAATGGTCGGCGAGTGAACAGATCGTTAAGTATTTCACGTTGCACGAGTTTTTAGCTCTTGCAAGTTGGCATTGGTAACTATGGCTGAGTCATAGTGACATGAGCGTGATGGCGTGGTCCGCCCGCTGGCCGGTCTTCCCTTTAAGGATGTGACGCGTGGAAATACATAATTAAAATACATAATCCTCTCCTCTCCTCTCATCTGCCCTCCAGGCTCCAGTTTTCCTCCTCTTCCTGGACTGTGTGTGGCAGCTGTTGGCCCAGTACCCCTCCCGCTTCCAGCTGACAGGTGACTTCCTGCTGGCTCTGCACGACAGTGTCCACCTGCCTCTCTTCAGCAGCTTTCTGGCCAACTGCCAACGAGAGAGGTGCAAACGCACGCAGGTACGAGACCACTTCATTATGTCTGACTGTGACATGCTTATGTTTATTGGAAGGTGCAGATGCAACACACACACACACACACACACACACACACACACACACACACACACACACACACACACACACACACACACACACACACACACACACACACACACACACACACACACACACACACACACACACACACACCACAAATCGACATTGTTGGTGGAAACGCCAGCAGCATGTTCATGTCTGGCGTTTTTTATCTGGTTGATATATTTTCAACTCTGGGTGTTTGGATGAGTGTTTTAGAAGAGTACAGTGATAGAAATGGAACAATGAGAAATGTTTCTGACAACCCCATTTGATGTTCATTCAAATCATGCTTTGAGGTACAAAATAGGGGATACATGGGTCTTTTGATTTATGTTTAGTCTCAAATAGGACATCACACTAGAATCCCAGGATTACATTAATACTGTAGCTGTTCTTATGCATACATCTGTCTCCACTCATCTGTAAGAAATCCATAGTCTGATTCAACATTGTACAAGATACCGTAACGATGTCCAACTTTGTCACTTGTACCACAGCACCTGACTCAGACCTACACTCCAGTCAACGGCTGGAGGGACGTGCTGCCTCGAGGCGCGTCTCCGGACCCCTCGGACCCCCCTCTGCCCTCGGTGTGGGACTGGGCCCTGCAGTACAGTAGAGAGAGACGGGCCCGTTTCACCCAACCCATCCCTCCAACACCCCCACTCCAACCCCTGCTCAACGGCAACCTCAACACCACCCCAGACACACACAGGGTAAATAATGTCATCCACTCTCTCAAGCTCGCCTCAATCCTAGAGCCAGCCAGTTGTTAGTGTGACAGAAAAGCAGATTATTTGTCGTCACTGTCGTCAGTTAAGATGTTTTTTTTTCTGGCAATAGCCCACTGATTCTCAACCCTTTTTATGGATCCTCAGTTTCATATGCATGAGGCCACGGACCCCCATTTGATACGATCTCCTACCCCAATCTACACTGTAAAATCTATAAAAATGAGAGTGTACAAAATGGAACCAATTTGCACGCTCTCTGAGTTGCAGTCCCGTAAGGGTCCATGTGGTTCCTGTCTATCAGTCATTTAGCTAGGGACCCCTGGAACACCCTCAACGACCCCAGGGAGTACCCACACCACACATTGAGAACCAGTGCATTAAAATTGGTGTGTGATCAATTAAATTGTCCGGTCCACCTGAAAAGTGGAGACCATCAATAGGTAATACGCTCCCCTTCCTCCACATGTGCTGATGAGATATCCTTGATCAAGACACATCAGTCCCTAAATCCTCCACTGGAGCTGCCAATATGTAGAACTGAGGTTGAACTGGGTGGTTACCAGGTCATAACTTTCTAACTGCATGGATGTAAAACAGGATAGTAAAAAAAACTGTGCGTGTGGTCTTAGCCAATTTTCACTGGAAAAATAAGTCATCAGCATAAGTTGAGTTTTGTTGAACATTGTATATTTTTCTCAGGCTCCTCAATAGTTTCATCTGTGCATACTGAGCTTTTGCAATTGCTCTGGAGTACTTTCAAAAGACCATTGCTCCCCCTTGTGGTGGTTATGAATTATGCATATAGTTCACATTAAAGCACATGAAACATTTTCTGTTCTAATGAATTTAATGAATTTATGAATTTGCCACCATGGGTACATTTTTACTCAGAGTTAATTTAACACTCCAGAATGTTGTTACTAGTTGTAACGATTCATTATTTTACCATTCCTCCCTCTCTTCCTTTACCTCCCTCCATCAGCTGAGTGATACTATTCCAGGCTCTGTGTTCCTCCTCTCTCGAGGCACCTTCTCCTGTCCTGCCAACCTGCTTCCCTGGCGCAGCGGCAGCTCCGGTGTTTACAAAAAAAGTCACCGGAGGGCACCATCATCAGAGAACCTGCCTGGCTTGGAGAGGCTCCTGAAGGCCTGGGCCCTGACTGAGGGGCCCCAGGGCCTCACCTCCACCATGGGTCCCCAGGGACCCCTAGATCCCTATGAGCCTCTGTTGCCCCTCCTCCTGGGTCCCTGTGTGGGTGTATGGAAGGAGTGTTACCTCCGAGGGGCGCTCCATGCTCAGGTATGAGGCAATTTGTCCTTTGGCTACACATGGCAATATCACATGTGTAGGTGATCAGTAGTAATGTATGCGCAAACCATCCTTAGGGCATCAGACCCAAATTATTGGCGGACAAGTGCTGGGTCCACTGCCAAGGATAACACAAAGGTCTACCATCCCGAGTCTGCTGCAATATTGTAATATGAGTCAGCAATGAAGAGGGCTTAAAAGCGCAAGTGTTTCTGAAGCTTTAATCCTATTGCCACAAAGAATCATGCTTCAACTAAGAGCATTTAACATTTACTCAGTCAATCAAAAAGAGTTTGATCGTCAAATTTAGCCTTCAATTTTATTTTGGATTGGCCCGACCTGCTCGACCAAAATATTTACATGCCTTTTTCTCTGGCTTAACCTGGGCCAGGAAAAAAAAGCCTTTGGCTCTTTAACTCTTCAACCCAACATGGCTGAAAGTGACCTAAAAATAAAGTCCACGTCAGTCCAATAACCCAGCATGGAATGTAATTTGTTGCATACACCTCCACACATTATACTATGTATATAACAGGATGTATGTAGCCTACAGAGAATAATACAGACCCTTTGATGTGCTGATCAGTTGGAGCTGTTGGTTGACAACTCCTGATTTTCATGTTTTGGAGCCTTTGTTGGGCTGTCTGAGGATCACCATGGTGAAGTTTACAATAGACTAGTGGTAGTGTGGGTGGAACTTTTCTTCTACTTAGGTTTAAGCAGGGGGCTGCAAATTAGGACATTTTTGACAATCAAGAGTGTGTGTGTGTGTGTGTGTGTGTGTGTGTGTGTGTGTGTGTGTGTGTGTGTGTGTGTGTGTGTGTGTGTGTGTGTGTGTGTGTGTGTGTGTGTGTGTGTGTGTGTGTGTGTGTGTGTGTGTGTGTGTGTGTGTGTGTGTGTGTGTGTGTGTGCGCGTGTGTGTGTGCGCGGATCGCCCGGTGTCGAGTCGGTCAGATAGGTAGTGGTCCAGAACCACCAATTTGACTGATACGCCCATACATACAGGCATATGGTGATCTGGTTGTCCAGAACTTCTGGTCCGACCGACTTAAACTCTGTGTGTGCGTATCGGCAAGTGGGAAGTTGGTCAGATAGAACCGCAAATCCTCATATATGGAGTACGCTGATGTCATCAATAATGACATCAGAGACTGGTCCAGACTCCATTTTTGACAGAACTCCATATATGGGCATAAAAGGGACACAGACACACATAATGGGTATTTCGTGTGCATGGCCGAATCTGCCATTACTTCGCCGGTTCTACTTTCACCTTTGGGATTATATTACGGAACGTACACATTGTTACATTTTATTGTTTTTTTCATTATCGTGAAAAACTATGGTGAAGTATTGTAGTGCAGGTAACTGCAACAACCACCATCTTGTGAAAATGAAGACCGCCAAATATTCAAATCTTTCCCTGATTCTGCCTATAATCATATGCCCAAAAGAGGGACGCCAGGTTGAAAGCCCTTTAATGATTTTCTCACAAGTAGTCATCTGCTATTTGGACCTTTTTAAGACAACAATAAATAAATAATATAATGTTGGGAAAATGGGGGTACTTAATCAGTTTTTAAATATCAAATACGCAACGGCTGTTGGTAATCAATTCCAGCAATTCAGCAAACAATGAAATAATATAAGATTTTAATGAATGAATGAATGTAAAGTAAAGTAAAATTAAGTCCTACCAGGACTCTTATCAGGTAAACAAAAAAGTTCTCAAACTCAACTGATGGCCATGCTTGAGGATTAATAGTCCAGACATCTGCAACATTTTGGTTCATTTTAAGTGTAACAGATACACATCTTAACAATTTGCAGCTATTCAATAGACCTACTCATTATCTCATAGTGAAGGACCAACTGAGATCAACCACATTCTGTGTTGTGTTGTGTCCAGGCATTCTCCCACCCCATCTCGTCTAACCACCCACACCCCGTGGAGCAGCTAGCCTGGGAGGTGCAACAGCTCAAAGACAAGCTAGCACTCGCCACCACCAGTACTGATTCAAACCCACCCAGCAAGAGAGCTGAACCCCGACGGACAGATGGCAACCTCAATCAGAACACCAACAACGGTACCTTCCTCTTCCCAGCATCAAGGTCTCAAGGCCTGGGTGTGACCAGACCAGTGGCACCTCCTACCTCCACTAACCTCCAGACCTCTAGGGCCCTTCTGCCTTCCTCTGCCCCGCTGTCGAGGCCCGGCCACAAGGACAGCAGTGGCAGCAGCAAGCACACCTTTCTCTTTGGCCATGCCTCAGTGACAGAGGCCCGCCAAGACCAGCGTTACTACCCGATGCCCAATAACGGCAAGCTGACCAAAAGCAATGGCCCTTCATTAGGTTCCTGAGACTTGACCCTCATTCATTTCTCATAGAACTTATCTAGACAATTGCCCCCCTTGTTGTGGGACTGCTTTTACCCCCACACAATATCAAACTGACCATGTCACCTCACTGACGGCAGATACTGGGTTTATCCAGATGTGAGTCTTGTTGAAGGTGTCGTGTGTTGAACTGCAGTAGTGATTAAACAATTAGTGCTGCAAGCAGGACAAGTGCTCTTGACTCTGCAACCTATCATCTGAGCTGTAAGGTATTGAAGAGTATGATCATGATATTGTACTATTGTACACAGAGTCCTGATATTCAGTATTCCAGTTTGAAATTAAGTTAAAACGACAATACGTAAAAAAAACATGTCCATTGTCTCCATCTCCCGACGGAGAGATGTAATTGCAACGATGTCTGAACTACAATAAAGATGATGGTGCATCTACAATAGTGTCCAATCCGGTGGACCGCCTATCATTACACATTTGAAATTCTTAGCACTTAAAGCAGGTGGTTGTTAATATCATGCAATTCCATTAGCTTTACCTGACCACCATGTCAGTTTTCCCTAACAAAAAAAAGGACAGAAGATGCTCAGTAATGTTGGTGACATGAGGGCTTCAGAAGCACATCTTTTCTTTTTTTTGGCACATCTCAGTGAGCATGTTGTCATTTTTCAACAGAAACAAAAGCTTTCAACCGACAGATTTTTTAATATGCAGCTTAGCTTTTAGCCTGCCTCGCTGTACCATGTTGTCCCAATGTGTAAAAGTGTTCAGTTGGTTGGAATGGAAACATAGACAATAGCTGTGACTATTGTTCACTAAGTGGACACTAGGGGAAGAAGCAAAACAAAAGATATACTGTTTTTTTTTATCTTGAATTTAGGGCATGTGCTATTTTGGTACTGTACTTGTATCTCCCCACTTGCATAGATGCAGGAGAGCTGTGAGAGGCCTACATTCAGTTCCATGTATTATATTAGGTTGTGATACTGCCTGTGAAGTATTATATAGATTTTAGAATGCATGATTGAGACACATATAGGGCCATTGCAGTGTATATACATTACAGAGTACACACACACTGTTTGTATATATTACATTGCTATGAATGAATGTGATTTCAGGTGTTTTTTTTACCAAGTTGAGTTATACAGTATCATGCATTGCTCTACATTTTCTTATTGTGGGACTGAAACAAACCATGATCTCCAAAGGTGGTTTTATTACCAACTAAGGGTTCAGTGTTTACTTTAATTGCATCCAGCTTCCTGTGTTGTGCTGGATTAGTATGCAGCTAGCATTTGGGTCAATGACTTGGATGTGGTTGACTATTTAAATCACTGAGGGAAGTATTTGGTACTGGGCCTTAAAAGCCAAAATGTTGTTTGCATGATGTGGATGTCAAGCGGATACACTGGCATCATACCATGAATTTGCAGTATGTATTCTAACAAGCATGTATTTTTGTTATTTTAAATGGATCCATATTTGACAGAAATGTATGCCTAATGTTGACCTTCTCTTTCAAAGGTACCTCACTTGATAGCGCAATGAATTATGACTCAGAGCACATGTCGGTTACAATTTAAGAGCTTTCTGGATGTGATGCCAATGCATTTGCTTGTCTTTCATGGAAAAACACAAGGACACTATTTAATTGCATGGACTATAAAGACGTGGTTCTACAATTCTAAAGAATTCTCCAGCATGTATGCCCATATACCTTCTAGGTGCAGTTCTGCACTGTTTTTGGTACAAACTTCACTTTGCCAGATGTACATATTTTTTGTATCAGCATGTTATAACCTTGATTAAAAAATGTATTTAGTTCATAATCTCTTTTGTAACATGTCTATTGTATTACTTACAGTTCATCTCGGCATGCAAAGAGCTGTAGACATTAACAAACTTTATTATTTCAACAAAATAAATATTTACAATAGGATCTGCAACACTTTACAAATAGCATGGCACTTACTGTACAATAGGACTCTTTCAAATTAAATTAAAAACAAATCATTAAAACTAAGAATTAAAGTGCAGATGTCTCTTTCACGGAAAAACAGATTAACACAATATTAAATAAGCACATAAAGCTGTGTCTTTCCAGATTCCGCTGTATTTAAGTACCGGTAATATGGAACTCTGCACCATAACTCACATCTGAGCAGTCTTTTAATAAGGTCCATAGCTCTCAAGAATACTAAGTGGTAGGCCACCTTCACTGTCAAAACAAAGTAAAGGTTCATGAAAATGTGCTGTGCAGCACTAAAATTATCAATATTTCTTAATGAAAACCCACATTTACAACTTTTGGTAGTGTGGGTTTCCTACCACTTACTATATATACTGAGGCGATTCTTGGCACTTAAAACCAGTGGATGTTAGCATTTCCATTAGCTATACCTAACCACCATATACAACACAGAGAAACAAGGTAACCTTGCTCTACATGGCAACATAGCTATAATAAAAGAAAAAAAGAGCTTGCACATCCACTAGAAACACTCAGGTGCAGGGCAAACTGGTCAATAACAGGTAAAAAGAAATCGAGTCTGTACAACATTATTTCGGACTATTTCTTCTCACCCGCATAGCTAGCATGGCAGTGGAAATGCATTAAAATCAGACTCAAATAAAATGTTTAGATTTACCGTCAGAAGAAAACTGAAACAATACTGCAGCATTCACAGTTCACACTAGCAGCGACAAAGCAACAGCAACATATGCCGCTGCGTGACAGGCACAAAAGAAAGGTTGAGCTGGCTTCAACTTCTTTCAGCGCTCCAATGACGCAGTGAAATGTCAATCAATCATATTTTGTTTCACCATTCTCCCCACAATTCCTGTTCCATTCCATAAAAGGAAGAAAAACACATTCTTGCTGTTAACCATTTCCCTGTGCTATTTAACTCTACCCTGTTAATATACGGAGTGTGGTTGAGCAACACTTCAGCGGCGACTCGGCAGCCATGTAGCTGGCCACGCTTGGACGTTTTATAGCTTTTGTCAACGCTACAGTGTGTATGCAGCATAATGGAAAATGTATACTTCACACAACTGTGTCATGACTCATTACAAGGCATACATTAGGTGTCACCCAGCATCCTTTTCCATATGTAAAAGCATCAGGTTTATCCCCTCTGGCTGCCATGTTCTGTGCCGATACGCTGCTATTGCAGAATGGTGTAGGGCCCATAGAAGTAGCCTGAGCAGGACGGCCCCAGACCCCCGAGCTGCTGAATGGACTTGCACACAGGGCAAGGGTAGTTGGACAGGCCTTCAATGTCTGTAAAGGCCAGGTTGACGATCTGGTCACTGCAGGTGTCGCAGTAATGATGGCCACAGGAAAGGCGTTTGAGGCGGGCCTCATAGGAGATGCAGCATTGGCAGTGGGGCAGATCGGGTCCCAGGGACAGAGAGCCAGTTAAGGAGCTGCTGTCCAGACTGGAGCTCAGCTTGGTGGGAGATCTGAGGGATGGAGATAAAATACTTAGATGTCTGGGGCGCCGCTGGCCTAGTGGTTAAGGCGCATACCATATAAGTCGAGGGTTCAAGTCCTGAGCCTGACAAACTTTTGCTTTCCTGTCTCTCTCCTAGTTTCCTGTCTCTCTCTACTGTGTACTATCAATAAAGGCAGAAACAATGTCTGACAATGTCAATGTCTGAATTGTATGGGTCTGTGCATGCGTGTGTAATTTATCCTACTATAAATGAGCGAGCGTGTGTGCGTGTGTCGACTTCAAACTCGGCATGTGTATCGCCGACGACCCAAAGGTGTGCCACATCGAGCTGGTAGGATAGGCGGTTGTCCAGAACCGCCAATCCAACCACTATGCTGATTATATAGGCATATATGGAGCTCCGGTTGTCCAGAACTTCCGATCCGACCACTATGCCCATATATGGGTCCAACCGAGTCCGACTTCAAACCCGGCGTGCATCATCGGCGAAGGGCGTGATGCGCCAAGTGGGAAGGTGGTCAGATCAGTGGATCTCCCAAATATATAGTTAGAACCACAAATCCTCATATATGGAGTATGCTTATGTCATCAATAATATGACATACCGGCAGTGATGCAGTCATGATGCGTATTTACTGTCTACGACAGTGTTTTGCCAAGGACCACCCATACCTTCTTCTGATTGGTTGAAATGAAAGAACTGGCCGTTTCTACCCCTTTTTTCGCGGATAAAGTATAGTTTTTGTCCACGATGGAGGCGGCCCGTCTGAAGCAGACTTGGGCCATGAGAGGCACCGCCAAGCAAGCTTAGGCGAGCGAGTAGCCGAGCCAACCGTTGAGAAGTCTGCTTCAGCCAACTCAGCACCGTCCGAGTTATGGCAAAACACTGTTGTAGATTGTGTAGTCATGATGACTAAGAAGAAAACATGATAACAAAACAGAGAAGACAAAACAAACAATAACA
Source organism: Gymnoscopelus microlampas (assembly GCF_963454915.1). Lineage (NCBI taxonomy): Eukaryota > Metazoa > Chordata > Actinopteri > Myctophiformes > Myctophidae > Gymnoscopelus > Gymnoscopelus microlampas. Next base: position 23,909,807 of record NC_139940.1, read on the forward strand.
TGAAATCATCATCAATCTACATCAATAATAATAGGCCTAATTAGTTACCTAACATAGTACAACTATATAAAAGGGAGAAGAGAAAAAGGAGAAAAGAAAAAGAGAACGAAATACATAAACACAAAAACTAAGCCATAACAGTACAAATGTATATTCTTTGGACATCTTTTTCTCACTTGTTCTATTGCTGACCTCCCTCATCTATCCCATCACAAAAGCAGTTTATCGATTCACATATTTTCTTGGGGTAGCCTAGGGGATAAGACTTCAGTGATAGAAATTAAAAACTAGAGTAGGCTACATGTAATGTAACCATAAGCATAGTCCAACTAGTACAAGAGAAACAAATCATTAAATAAATCAATTAAAGGTCAAATACATGATAATAAAATAGTACAGATTTTTTTAAATGGCTTGTTGCATCTATTCTCATGTGATTTACACTTCCTCTGTTGGTTGCTTAATGTTAGCTACAGTGACCAAGAAATAAGGCCATTTCACTGAGGTCTGTTCCATTAGGATTGGCTTTTAATTTGTTTCTTTAAGAAATTACTGCAAATCGAAACGGATTTTAATTAATAAAACGTAATTGATATCTATTTATATATATCTACAACCACTGCACACCTGCAGTGGCTGTGATATTATACATTTGTAGCCCATGTAAAATCACAGCCATTCGGGCTATGGTTGGAGAATGGAGATGGTCTCCCTACTCTTCCATTGAGGAATTTATATAGACCACAGCTACAGGTAGGCTATCTGCTGCGTAGCTACTATTTGTTTTTTATTCTCCCCTGGCATCATTTTAAATGAAACTGAACAATGAGTATAATAGGATTGGTCTTTAAAAAAGACAAAGCCTACTACCGCAACTATCTCTGAAAATGTAAAAAAAAATACAAAAATAAAAATAAAAATCATGAATTGAAAATGACACTAATTCTATTCTCCAGAAGGCTGTCAGAGGAAAAACAGTCACTCACCTCGAAGACGTCAAATCTTTCAAACAGTCGAAGCTAAGAGCCGCTAAGATCCTCCAGAACAGATCCATAATTCCGTTGCAGATCATGTCATGGCACAGCAAAGATTTCATCCACTGGATTCTGAGGAACGTTATGATCCTCGCGTCGGTCACACATTATTATTACAGTCTCTTTGAGACGAAAAGCGTGCCATCCAGCCGCAGCCGCATATCAAGAAAAGGTACGAAAACAAAGCGGTCTCGTTCCTCCAGTTTCATGTGCCAGTCAGGTGGACGAGGTTAGCGGATCATGAAGGTATAAATAAACCAAAGCTCGTCTGTGCGATTGTTTTTATGTCGCTGTCTTCTCTCCAGAGTCCACCTACATCAGAGGCTGCATGCAAAAAAAAGTGGCTCAGCTGTTCAGCTGGGTAATTACCAGTGGTGTAAAGTAACTAAGTACATTTACTCAAGTACTGTATTAAGTACAATTTTTAGTTTTTTTTTTTAACTTTACTGGAGTATTTCCAATGTTCAATACTTATACTTAAAACTACTCGATCCACCTCAGCCCTTTACATTTTGGGCATTTGAAAATAGCCGATCTACAAGCTCTCAATGCCTTGCATGCATCGCCACGCATAGTGAGCTTAGATCTGCTATTTTCAAAGGATTTTTATACATGTTATGGCCGGGACAATTGGACATTCTGCCTAATAAGTAGCCTACTTTCTACTTTTGGTACTTATATTTACATTTTGAGACCAATACCTTTGTACTTTTATTCATGTACATTTTGAATTCCGGACTTTTACTTGTAACAGAGTATTTCTACATTGCAGTAGGTATTGATACTTTTACTTAAGTAAAAAATGTGAGTACTTTTTCCACCACTGGAACACCGACTCCATGCATGATGCATTTGGCCCAATGATCGAAACAAGTGTAAGAATAGCCTCTTCTTGGGGACAGACCCCCACTTAGAAACACCCCCACTTAGAAACACCCCCACTTAGAAACACCCCCACTTAGAAACACCCCCACTTAGAAACATCCCCACTTAGAAACATCCCCACTTAGAAAAACGGACCCCCCATCATGCTATTTTATTATTGTCTCCGCCAGGCCGAAAGGCATGGCGTTTAATATATATTAGTATTATTTATTATTATTATTATTATTATTACCCTTATTATTATTATTATTATTACCCTTCTCGTTATGAAAGGCATGGCGTTTAATATATATTAGTATTATTTATTATTATTATTATTATTATTACCCTTATTATTATTATTATTATTACCCTTCTCGTTATCATTGTTATTATGCTATTTTATTATTAATATATATATATATTATTATTATTAGTACCGTTAGTACCCTTATGACAATTATTATTATTATTATGCCATTATTATTATTGATAATAATATGATGCTATTTAATGATAACAATAATAGTAATATTAATAGTAATATTAATAATGAGAACAATAAAGACAGCTGGAATTTAACTCATTTACTTAAGTAATGTACTTAAGTACGCTTTTGAGGTATTTGTACTTTACTTGAGTATTTCCAATACTTTTACTTCTACTCCACTACATCTCAGAGGCAAATATTGTACTCCACTACAATTATTTGAAAACTTTAGTTACTAGTTACTTGTCAGATATATATTATGAAACATATATTAACCACTTTAGCCCTATTTTATACTTAGGCTATTTGAAAATAGCAGATATACAAGCTTGCATCGCACGCACACACACACACACACACACACACACACACACACACACACACACACACACACACACACACACACACACACACACACACCCCTCTCTCTCTCTCTCTCTCTCTCTCTCTCTCTCTCTCTCTCTCTCTCTCTGTCTCTGTCTCTCTCTGTCTCTCTCTGTCTCTCTCTCTCTCTCTCTCTCTCTCTCTCTCTCTCTATATATATATATATATATATATATATATATATATATATATATATATATATATATATATTCTTTTTTTACGTGGTCTGCTCTTTTTTCTCTCTACACCGATAGCTCTTTGCCAAAAATAGCCGATCTACAACCGCACAATGCCTAGCACTATGAGGCGTTGTGAGTAAATCCTCTAATAGTGACCTCTATTCAATGAAAAACCTCCCTTCTAATAGAAGTATGTCTGAAGACTCTCGCCTCTATGCTACTATATTACGCCTGCCTGCCGTTCAAATCACTGTGACACAGAGTAATATATAAGACAACATTTAAGTAAAGTAGCCTACTTGAGTAAATGTAGGCTACTTAACGCTGCTCAGCGCGTCTGCAGAGGTGTAAAGTAACTACCCTACTTTACACCTCTGCAGACGCGCTGAGCAGCGTTGCCAGACTCTGCGAGAGAATAAGCAACACTGCTAGTGGCTCCCCATTGGCTTAGACTTGTCACATGACCTGTCTAAGCCAATGTGGAGCCTAGCAGTGTTGCCAGATTCTGCGAAACAAATCAGCAAATCAGACCCCACCAGCGTGTGTCATGCCAAGGACCCCCAACATTTAATGTAGGCTACTTGTCTGCAGAACACAGCATTCCATGCGCTTTCTCTCTCTCCCTCCTCTCTGGGGTCCACGGCCAAATACATATAATTTGTGATTTGTGGGGTTCCTGACATGAAGGTGCCCCCCCCCATCCTCTGAGTGGAACAACTACCGTAACAGCGGAATTTTACACGTGCGTAATTACGCACATAAGTGCATGTAACATAATAATACACAACGTGTGCTGTACATATAGCTCACTGTAGGCTAACATTCTTGGGGTCTTCTTAGCATTGTGAGCTTGTAGATCGGATATTTTTGGCAAAGAGCTTGACCGGACCTCTAGTTAGTTATAAATTAAGAATGTATTATTAATGATTTAAAAAAAGGGGGGGGTGATCTTTCCACCTATACCAGAATAAACCATGGGCCTATTTAGCGCGTGCTGCACATCCCTGCCTGGGTGCACAGTATAGGCAAAGTTCACAGCTTTCCTTCTCTCCTAATTCCCCACAAATAGTCCCCAGCAGCTGGCTGGGACCGGAGAGCAAGCTGCCATTCAGTCATGATTGATTGAGGTGATTGAGATGACATCATGATTTCTCCATGAGTCTTTTAAGTACTTTGCTTAAGAGGAAAAAAACAATAACAATTAAATAGGTGTGGATGGCTTCAGTCAATGAATCAACAGCGGTCGTTAGCTCCCCACTGGGAGATCAGAAAAGAATGATGGCCCATTCGCGCGCGCACACATCAAAGGTGGTTAGGATCAAAGGCACTTAGTTTGTAAACAGACGCACGAGAGAGAGAGAGAGAGAGAGAGAGAGAGAGAGAGAGAGAGAGAGAGAGAGAGAGAGAGAGAGAGAGAGAGAGAGAGAGAGAGAGAGAGAGAGAGAGAGAGAGAGAGAGAGAGAGAGAGAGAGAGAGAGAGAGAGAGAGAGAGAGAGAGAGAGAGAGAGAGAGAGAGAGAGAGAGAGGGAGGGGGAGAGAGAGAGAGAGAGAGAGAGAGAGAGAGAGAGAGAGAGAGAGAGAGAGAGAGAGAGAGAGAGAGAGAGAGAGAGAGGGCGCGTAGGTGTGTTACGGCCGCGGACCTTTGACAGACAGACATCCGTCGGAGCACAGTCAGCACCGTCAGCACACTCACTCGCACCAAAAGTAGCCGATCTACAAGCTCACAACACCTTGCAGCGCCAGGCATTGTGAGCTTGTAGATCGGCTATTTTTGGCAAATAGCTTGACAGAGAGATAGATAGATAGATAGATAGATAGATAGGGCGTCCGTGGGAGCGCACTCACGCCAATGTGCTAAATTATAATAATAATAATAATAATAATAATTATAATAATAATGATAAGGGTAATAATAATAAGAATTATAATAATTATTAATCATTATAATAATATCAATAATAACAATATCAACAGTAATAAAATAATACAAATATATGCTAATAATATTAACAACAATAATACTTTATGCAGTATCTGCTGGCTATTTGTTTCAATGAAGATGACAGGCCTACAGTTGGCCTATAGATGTTTGGCTACCTTAAACAAATACAGGTCATGATGTTTAAGCTTTATTATAATCATTGGAGAGAGTGCTTCGCCGTGCACCACTGGTGCTGCCGTGCGCGCAAGGCACTCCATGGTCGGAATATTAGGATGTCTTAATTATGGGTTTGAAATGGCACGGTTGGAACATTATTGTCGGGATTGTGGGTTTAATATGGTCGGGAAATGGCATGTCGGTCGGACTATGGAGAGGTCGGGAGTTTCTCATTCACAGACATACAGTACAAGCACGTCCCCACGTTCAGCACCACAGACAGCTCCTCATCACCAGACAGCAGGTGCGCGCGTTAAAAGCCGTTTCACTTGTTGACATGCCAATAAAGTGTTGAATTTGCCAAGGCCAATGAGTTTTAGGCAATCGTGTAATGTATTGGAAGCACATGGTAATCAATCAAGTTTACCTCTATAAAAGAAAGTCCCACCAGGTGATTATTCTCTTTTACCAAACTGCAACGATGGCCTACATCCAAGTCGCCAACAGTCGAGGAGGGAAAGCCCTCGTGGTGGATTCTTTCCGTTATCTAAGAAATAAGTCCACCCATGAGAAGATATATTGGCGTTGTGCCCACACTGGGTGCAACGTGACCATGCACACACGGTGGCTGGATGTGCAGGCAGATAACCCAGCCATCATCATCCTAAGGCCGCCCGGTGAACATGACCACGCGGGAGAGGCGGATTTGGTTGCCACCACGGCTATAATTGAGCGGATGCTCAACCTGGTGGCATCCGATCCAACTATCCCCGTAAAACGGGTATATGACCGGATAGTTGCCCAAACCGCTCTGATCCAACACGTGCCCCCCTTCGAAGCCGTGAAAGCGCGTCTGGAGAGACGGCGGGCCAGGCTCATGCCTCCCATCCCCCGCAGAGTAGAGGACGTCGACGTGCAGGGGGAATGGGCCGTTACATGGGGAGGGGATGACTTCCTCAGCAAAACCAACAGGCAGCATGGCTTTTTGGTTTTTGGGACGGATGAGAACGTCCAGAAACTCAGCGAATGTGACCAGGTGAGAACCCCTCTTCAATAAAACGTCGTGTGAGTCAGTGAAATGAAATGTAGCCAATAAGCCAAATCATTAATTGAAATATGCATGATTATCAATGCTTGATCAAGCTAAAGGTGCTAGGCCTGAATATTTGTAATAAGGGTTTTCCGCAATAATATGACACAGGTCTAGTTTATATCAGTATGAATAAAATGCATTTTGAATGTTTTAGATATACATGGACGCCACGTTCAAAACATGTCCGAGGCCGTACTACCAGTTTGCCACAATACATGGCCTCTACGTGGGCAGGGTCGTCCCCTTCATCATGATATTAATGAGCGGCAAGACAGAGGATATGTACCGCTCTGTCCTCCGTCATGTTAAGAGGAGGGTCGAGCGGGTCACTGAAGAACGGTAAGTGTGTGTGTGTGTGTGTGTGTGTGTGTGTGTGTGTGTGTGTGTGTGTGTGTGTGTGTGTGTGTGTGTGTGTGTGTGTGTCTCGGAGGCAAATATTGTACTTTTACTCCACTACAATTATTTGAAAACGTTTTAGTTACTAGTAGTTACTTGTCAGATATATAGCCTAAATGATTAAATTACGAAACATACATTAACCACTTTAGCCCTATTTAATTTATAGGCCTACCTATTTGAAAATAGCAGATCTACAAGTTTACAACACGCAACACATTGTGAACTTGTAGATCTGCTATTTTCAAATAGAACTTTTACTTTTGTACTTTAAGTACATTTTGATGCCAATACTTTTGTACTTTTACTCAAGTACATTTTTAATTCTGGACTTTTACCTGTAACAGAGTATTTCAAGATTGCAGTATTGGTACTTTCACGTAAATAATTTGAGTACTTTTTCCACCACTGCTCGACACTCACTGTATCATATGTCACTGGTCACTGCACCTTGCTTTTTTATATTTTAACACCTGTCTGTCTGTCTGTCTGTCTGTCTGTCTGTCCATCCCTCCCTTGATGTACAAGATGGAGCCCTGCCCAAGTCCTGACGGACTATGAAATTGGCATGATGAATGCCTTCAGGGAGGAGCTGCCGGACACACGCATCACTGGGTGTTTTTTCCACCTGTGCCAGAGCATGTGGCGTAAGGTGCAAGAACTTGGCCTGGCAGGTCAGTGTTGCATGCTGTTTTAAGTTAGCAGACCACAACAAAAAGTCATTGTGTGATTTCTTCACAGGATAAAGAACTAAATATTAAAATGTATAGGTGCTGTAGGTTAAATAAATAAATAAATAAATACATATTTTAATTTCATAATAATAATAATATGCAGATGTATAGGGTAATGTAGACAATTATAATTGTTATAATAATATACATTCATGGGTAGAAGCTGTTTTTATTTTGTAAAAGAAATTACTTTATTGAGTGTTGAGTGCTTATGAAATGAGTAGTTTAAGTAACTTGTATTTCTTCACTCAACTTTTGCAGGTCCATACAGGCGGGACAGGCACCTGAGAGCCTGGTTCAGGAAGGCAATGGCAACCGGCTACCTCCCTCTACTTCTCCTGAGGCAGAACTTCAGGGCCTTTACCACCAACAGAGAGACCCGCCGCCAGCTCCGCCGCTACCCCGCGATAGGTGATTTCATCACCTACATGGAGGACACTTACGTGGGGGAGCGGGCACTGTTCCTACCGCCAGTCTGGTGTGTCCATGGCCGGGACTCTGACAACCGCAGCAACAATGCGGTGGAGGGTAAGAACTTAGATTGATTTATTATTAGTATTATTATTATCATTAGAAGTTTCTTATTCCAAATCTGTTGTAGCCTATTTGCTTCAATATCTCTGAGCAACGTGGGAATTAAATGTAAATGGGCCATGTGCCATGTGTCCTGCACGTATCCTAGTTCTTATAAATCTATGATTATTTCAGGTTTCCATCACAGATGGAATGTCCGCGTAGATAGGCGCCACCCGTCCATCTGGGTGTTCATCAGAAAATTGAAGGATGAACAGAGGCTGGTGGAGACCGTTTGCGGCCACGTTGAACGCGGGGATCCACCACCTACCCAGCGAAGGAAGTGGCGCCGGTTGGAGCAGAGGTTTGAGAGTTTATTCATACTAAGAACAAATACATAATAAAAGGCTGTATAGGCATGGCATGGGATCCAAGGAGCAGGTTGAGGCTTTGGCCTAAACTCAGCTTAGGGAGTGTGGGGGGGGGGGGGGCTCTATCATCTCGGAGCTGTATAGCGGAGTGAGAGGTCCTTAATGGAGCTAGTTATTATAGAACGTATTGTGCACAACAAAAACGTGTTGCCTATTCAAATGTATTAATGCTACTATATTGATGTATTATTACTAATATTAATGAACAAACGATTTCCTCCAACAGGCTTAAGATGCTCCGGCGCCAGTACCGCCGTGGACAGAGAACGCTGGACCAGTACTGGCATGCTGTCCAGCACTGCATCCACAACTTTGTGTAGTCTGTCTGTCTGTCTGTCTGTCTGTCTGTCTGTCTGTCTGTCTGTCTGTCTGTCTGTCTGTCTGTCTGTCTGTCTTTCGAGTACATGTATCCTGCTGAGCTACATTGACCAAGCCCAAGTGCTTTGATTTTTTTTATTTTATTTTTCACTGTGGATATTTTTGTGGTTCATAGAGGCCTACTTTTATTTCTACGCCACTCGGTGAGGAAAATATTGTACATTGTGAGCTTGTAGCTCTTTTGATTTTCTTTTTCTTCTTTTTTTCTTCTGCAAGTGTTTTGAAAACTTGCAGAACCTGTTATTGTTGTTTTTTTTTGTTGCCGATGAGTGGAACAGGAACAGTAAAGTCCTTTATTGATACCGGACATTCTCGTAACAGAGTATTTCTTCATTGCAATATTGATACTTTTACTTAAGAAAAACTTTTCCCCCACTGTGCAAATCGTTCTGAAGCTGAAGGTATAGGGTTCATTTGGATATGTGGGCACCTTTTGAATGGGTTGAACCCAGGCACGGACTGGCAGATGTTTTTCGTTTGTAATAATCCATGCTAATTATTATTGAACCATTGTAGATGTTCATATTTCACGAATATACATAGGAACCTATTCTTTACTATTACTCCATTAATAGGTCACGTCAGTAGCTCAATTTTACGGCGATCTAGTCACAGTCCAAGTTTAATATCATAGCGCTCACTTGTCTATCAAATCATCTACACATTGCCTACATGCATACGATTATTTGTTACACTTAATATACAGCTTCACACTCCACAGAGAAACACGTAAAACCAGCCACCAACAACTGCCCGCTGCTGGCCGTGTTGCCAGGTTAAATGAGAGAAACTAACAACCAGGTCTAGGAAAACAAGCCCAAAAGACGCGACTATGGGCCACATGAGCCCTTTAAACCTACTGTATACATCGGCTATGTGAAAATAGTAGATCTGAAAGCTCACAACGCTAGTTAGTTAGACTGACATGACAAACAGACAGACAGACCGACCGACCCAGGTAAATTATAATAATAAGGGTAATAATAATAATAATAATAATAATAATAATAATAATAATAATAATAGCATCAATTTGTTTATTGCACTGCACAGCATTTACGCACAGCCTCGTTTGGTTTGAGACACATGCAGTGTCCACTGTCCAGTCTGGTCTAATATCAAACCAAACTAGGCTGACGGTGGACAGCTGTGCGCAATCTCATCTCATGGACGCCTCTTGAAGACTTAATTTATGGGCATATGAAGTGGACTATTATAGTAAGTGGACAGATTAAGGTGAAAGTTTAATTTGATCATACTTCTGGTGGTTAGAATTCACGACAGTTGTTGTGAATTAGGTGAGAAAAATCCTTCTGAATGTGGCAATTTGGAGAGCTCCAAGTTGCGCACGGATGCTTAATTTATTTTTCCTAGTTTCTTAAATGCTACAGTTTCTTCGAAAATATGTAATCTCCTATAGTTCACAAGGCGTGGCGCTGAGATGCATCCAAGTTCATGTTCATGTTACCAAGCCATATTGTAGTACAGTCAATAGTAGGCTAACACTAGGCTGCTTTTAAATCTACAATGAAATGACAACGGATCGGGAGATGCATGCGCGTGTCGTTCTGCAATGATTTTTAATTCATTAGAGGCGGCAAATAAGCAACACATTTAACACATTAAGCTCAGATGATTCCAACCAGGAGGAAAGAGACGGGAAGACAGGAGAGAGGACAGGGAGAGAGACGGTATAATGCTTTTTATTTTATTTTTGTTGCGTGTCGACCTGCGCAGCGCGCCCCATCCCGCACCGCCATAATGGACTCTGAAAGCTTGGCTCATGTGTAGCCTATCATAATTATTCACAAAAGTAACATGGATATATACACTTAGGATTTAGAGAGAACCCTGAACTATTGCGCTTGAGATTTGGGTTCATTCTGGGTTAAAACTGAATCTCTCAATTGTCTCCAAACGAAAGGCCCAGAATTAATTGGAGACGACAAAAAGAAAGCAGTGCTGTTCACACAAATGACATATGCCTATGGTTGTGGCAGGTGTAAACTTTAATATTATTTAATAAAGGAGGATTAATGAAGCATTAATACACACATGGTGTTTTGATGTTGGGCTGATTTGACAATATATCAGATGCAAGTGTCTCATTAATGCGCAGCGCATGAGATGCTTTACCAAGTATGCCTACATTAATTCACATTCATTGTGATTATATAGTCGGAATGGTGGTGTTTATAAATAGCAATGCGTCACAGTCGGAATAGCGATGTCTTTAAAACAAATGGGAAACATCTCCACTCCGAAGAATGGAAGTCAATCTTCTAAGTGGCGATGTGGAGGAATAGCGATGTGTAACCCCTATTCTTACACTTGTTTCGATCATTGGGCCAAATGCATCATGCATGGAGTCGGTGTTCCAGTGGTAGGTTTTCATTTGTGACTACAAATGTCATCGCCCACTTACAGTAGGCTACTGTGAACATTAAGGAAAAGAATACTGATTGACCAGCAGCAACGTAGTAGATGATATTCGGTAAATGAGATTGTAGGTCAGCGTGAGGGTGACATGATCAAAATGCCCATTGCCTATAATAACCACCATGTGGCGACATATACCTGTATCAAAAGTAGCAAGTGAGAATTCTGTCAAGTGCCCACTGGCCACTGCCCTTAAAGCCTCACTATGTAACTTGTTTTCCTGAATAACATTAAATGTTGTCCAATCTGTATGGTAGAGTTGCCTATGTTAACACATTATAACTTGGGTTATTGTTGGGTGGTTGTATTTTGTCTCCCTGCTCTTCTATTGAGACATTCAGATCTGGTCAAAGGTCATGTCTCACCTAGACAGGGGTAACAGGATAGGTGGGCACCAAGGATGAGTGGGCACCTCGGTATTAAGTTGGCTATTTTTTCCAAAATGTTAAATAAAAACAATTGGAAAATGGTTTTAAATAAAGTATACATGATTAGAACATGCTTACACATTCTACAATTAAGGTCTAACATTTCTACAATTGCTACAAATTGCTACAAAACCTGTATACCCAGTAATTTTGGGGCATAAACGAGATTTTATGCCCACATTTTGGACAAAATACGCAATTTTACATCGAGGTTCCCAGATGTCCCTAGTGCCTACCTATCCTGTATCCGACACAGGATCTGACACAAATTTTGACCTGATGGAGGTCACGATTCAATTTATCCCCCGAGCAAGCATGTCGGCTCTATTAGCTCAAAGGTAAATATTTCAGCACTTGCGCACGAAACCGGGTCCAAATCCGGGGTAGAAGAGGAAAGTTACAAAAATGCTACAAGCAAGTGCTGTTCCATAAACTGCATTTGTTTTGTTTTAAGGATGCATAATTTACAATTCACTCCTATGAATAGTTTTGGGCAAGACATAATTTGATCTCAGCCTAGTTAGAATGTCTGTTGTGGCCGCTGCTACCACATTTGTGACACAAATTGTCAAAATATTTGTTGTTGACCACCTTTACAGAAAAAAGAGAAAGGTTTGCCTCTTAATCTTTGTGTGGTATTATAACAATTTATTAGCATAAAGATAAAGAAGGCAGAGGATTTGACCCCCCTAACGACCTTATTGTGCCCAGGAAATTGGATCCCTTTGAAAATTAAATTATGTGTCACTGCTGCTGGTGAACTGAGCACTGGCTTGGCTAGTTACATTTGTTTCAACGGTGGAGAGGATACAGGACATAATTTCCTCCAATTAAAATCAAATTAGACTCAAATAGCTGCTTATCACAATGCGTTTGCCCTGGTTGCTGTTGCAGTAAGAGCAATTCATCTCTAAGACACATTTTAGTGCCTTATCTTCCACTGTCAGGAATGTGGGTGTCAAACAGCAGCCCATCTGCCTGCTGGTTCAGAGGCAATCTGTGTGCAGCTGTGTAGGAGTGTTGATCTGCTCTGCCAGTTTTACAACAGGTTCCCCTTGAGGGCCATGCATATGTTTTGCTCCTCCTTCTCTGCCTCCTGTTCTCCTTCTCTGCTCTGCTGCCTCGTTATCTCTTTACTTGAGACATCTTTTCTAATATGAGTCATATGACTTATGGCATGTTTCAGGTATGGCTCAAGACACTATGATGTCATGAGTTGTTGATAATGCAGTGTCCATTTCTTTGCTGTTGAGGTGACCTTGGAACATGCGGACGAGCTGAACCAGTTTTTCTAAAGATTCGACCACTCAAACCCCTTGAGCTCAGCTGGGCAGCCTGGGTCCCCACTCTCCAGCAGTGCCCCATTCATACCTCTGCAGACTCACCAGGTAAGTCAGATACAGGGTTGCTTGTCAGTCTGTCAGGTGTGCTGGTGAGCAACGCCAACACTCCCCAAGGAACCATGTCTTCCCCAAGGAACCCTCAGTTTACACCTCCAACATCCGGTAGGGCCATATACTCCCGTATGTAGGCCTAACAGAAGTTCTGAAATGACCATTGTAAGCTGCATCACAGACGGTGCAACTTTCCGCATTTGTAGCGCTCCCTAAGGACAGAGGTGAAAGTGCATTTGGTGTGTGCACTGTAGGGGCCCCTCCACATACAATTTCCAGTTTGGGGATGATGGGATGTTGCATTCATGAATCATGATATAAGGCATGTTTTAAGAAATAGGCCCGTCCACAATTACAGTCCACAATGTACAATCTAAATACAGGCAAACAGTATGGCGTATGAAAACTCTGTTTAACGGTCATTGTCAAATGATGCACGAGAGCATTGTATGTGTGTGTGTGTGTGTGTGTGTGTGAGTAACCATTTGTTCGCTCTCAGAGGCCCTTCCAGGTCTGTAACGTTGTACTTTCGGTACAAATTGGTTCAAATGTAAGGGTCTGTTTGGTTCCATTTGTAAACTCTCAGAGTTACATTAACCCTGAGGATTCTACAGAGTACATTGGGGTCTCAGAGATAAAAAAAAAACGTTTTTTTTATAAAATGGTGGAGTGTGGCCTAATGTATTCATTAAACTGGGAGTCCTTGACATTAAAAAGCTTCACTGCTTTATGCCATGCTATATGTGCACAGTGTAAGGTTTTCTAGTCACCAGTGTGATGGATGGATTCTTTTAGGTGGCGACTGTTCACTCAATATTAACTTGGCACTGGCAGTTGTTTCTGAGAAGGTTTTATAACCAGATTCATCAGTCACTGAGGAAAACATAGAATGTCTCACTGTGCACCTGTCTTATGGACTCTCTCTCTCTCTCTCTCTCTCTCTCTCTCTCTCTCTCTCTCTCTCTCTCTCTCTCTCTCTCTCTCTCTCTCTCTCTTATCTACCTTATTTATCTTATCTTATTGCTTTCAAAGTTGAAAAGAGGGATGGTATCTGTTGTTAAGTGTACCAGGCTGAGTGGAGAAGATATGTCACTGTGTCCAGTAGATACAAGACAATAGGGCCTGTTAGTCAATAGATCTTTCCGTCAGACAATAGCAGCTAAAAGCCCTCAAGCAAGATTAGAATGAGCTCATCTGGTCCTGGTTGATCAATGATGGGGAGATGGCAGCTGGTGTGGTGAGAGACATCTGACTCAAAGACAGGTGGTTTTCTTATTATGCATAGAGTCAAGAAAACAGTAAAACACAATGTCAATATAAGATCATTTCAATGAATTAAAAAAAAACTGTCAATTTTCCAGACAGACAATGGACAGATTTATTTTTTGAGAAAGAGTTCTGTGCACAACTGAATTGATTTGAACAGTGTTCTCCTGTAATAATAATAATACTATTATATAATTATAATTGCTATACAAGAAGAGAGAGAAATACACATAACCAAGAGTTGTGCCGGGACAAATAATTTTGTCTTGAACTCAGGCTGAAAGTCTGTTTCCTGCTAAATCATTTCAGGCTGGGTCATCCAAAATCTCTAATAATGTAGAACATGTAGAAACTAAGACAACATGTAATTTTGGGAAATCAAATCAAGAAGTTTTTTGGTCTTGCAGCAACATGCATAACCCATCAGATAAACCACACCAAACAACTGAATAGCAACAAACACAATAAATGCATAACTGTCATATAGTGCACATGAATTGAGTAGCCTAATTATAAAACACGTAAGAATACATGAAGTGAACATTATATAGTTCACATAACAACATTATATTATAGCATGCTATTTCAGCCTAGGCCTATTTCATTTGAATTGTAAAATCCCTGCAAGTAGGCAACAATTACCAGCTAAAATCAATATGTGTGGTGCATGTGCCTATCATGAGGTTTCTTTCATTTAGCCTGCTGCATCAATCTAATCAAATATTGTGTTGCAACACAAAACAGCCTTGTGTTATTTTCATGGAGCACAACGCTCAATGCATAGGCCTAAATTATAGACTACTACTAGGCTACTATGGGTAATGGGTCATACCAAAGGGGTTTCTGTACATGGCCAATTATAGGCACGAGCCTAAGCACGTGTACACACGACGTGCAATCAAGTGTGCAGTGCGTGCGTGGCATGTCGTGCACACTTGATTGCACCAGCCATTTGGTGCATATGGCGAGTATGACAGTCGAATCCACTTGACGGAGAGAGAGCGAGATATATGGCTCATTTGAATGAGAATTAAGTTCTGTCGACTGAACTGCGTATTATCCAACGCGCTGTGCCGTGTATAACAATGAAAACACACTGCTAAAGAAACCCCCCCAGCTACTTGACCACCCACCCCCCGGAGGAAATTAACACACACTTATTGTTTTTGTAATGTGAAAGCAAACGAGCCAAAACCCCCTTCCTTCTGAAAGGAATGGTGTCTGCTGATGGAAGAGGAGAGGAACGTGGGGGGTGAAAGTGGGAGGGGAGCAGTGTTGCCATGTCGGCTTATTATAAGCGACTCTGGGCTTCTTTTTCTGTAAAGTTGCTTGTAAAAATGGTAGTTGTGGGTTGCAGTTTTTTTTTTTTGGGGGGGGGGGGGGGGGGCTTGTTTCTAAAGTGAACTTGCTTATTTAGGCTTGCCTCCATTTCTTAAAAAATATTATTTAAACCAGGTTTCTCAAATATGTTCATGAAAATGTTTTGTCCCAGGGAGCATTTTTTTGTGAATATATAAAAATATTCCACATGTTATTGCAAGAGTTTTTGAAAATAGCTCGCAGCTTGTATATAGGTTTAAAGTGCTCATGTGGCCTACTTGCTTCTTTTGGGCTTGTTTTCCTAGACATGGTTGCATATTTCTCTCCCAAAATATGGCAACACATGAGGGGAGATGCCTGGTTATATATATACTTCCTCGTACCGCGAATGTCGCGCGCGCGCCCCAAATCGCCGATCTACAAACTGTCAACGCGTAGCGTTCGCTACGCGTTGTGAGCTTTTAGGTTTGGCTATTGGTGGCGCGCGACACCGTCTCGCGACGGAGTATAAATGAGGATGCTCCAAGGAGGAGGATGCTGTGTGTAGTAAAGGGGGAGTCAGTGCACCACACACTCACACACACACGCGCGCGTACACACACACAGTGCTGTGCGTCTCATCCACAGTTTGGCACTAAACCGGATTTTATTTTTCTGCCCTTTTTCTTTTGCCAGGTTGACACCCTCTCATTCGGTCACTTGAAAACACGCCTGCGCTTATACACCCAAAGGTAAGCAATTACGAGACATATGGCTACTGTTCTTTGGGATTAGATTAAAACTTAAATGGCATTATTTGTCCCTGCTGCACACTGTGTCGTTTATACCAGTTATATCTGTAATGTATCGTGATAGATATCGTAACACTAATAAGCTTTTTTTAGGCTTGTTAGGTTTTATATGCGCAGCAACGCAACGACCCCTTAACCTCGACCCAAACCGATTTTGGGGGATACATCAAACAGTGGATTGAAGATTTAAATTGAAATATAATTATTAAGATCAATCAGTTGATTTGTCATTTGATTTTGATTTCAATCAATCAATTGATTTGTGTAGGCCTGTTTGGGGAGCGTTCTACTTTGCTACTGGCCCCGGGGTCTCGTGCGTAAGAGAGATTCCTCCTCCATCCCAGTACCACCACCATCATCCCCACCACCACCACCATTATCATCATCATCGTCATTCAGAAAGAGGTTTCTCTCCGTTGTGAGAATATCGTCTATAGTATTTATTGCTAAATGGCACGAACAAACATGACTAATAGGCTATATATCTCCCCCGGTCTATCTAAACGTGTCTTAATTGATGCTGATATGGACTATGGATGCTGATGATGCCCTTCGTATAGCCTCACCTTTTCGCTTTACTTGACCGTTTGAAATGTGTAGCTCTCACCTTGAACAACATTGTTTACATCCACAGAAAGTTATGTAGCCGATGTGCTGCTGCGTTTCGTTACTATCATTTGCAGATCATATATATAAATAGACTCGGTGCATGCAGCCTACCTTGGAAGCTACACACGTCGCCAAAATGACCTTGTATAGTGGCTACCTATAGCGAGGAGGATGAGTTGACCGACCAGGGGTGCAGGATTATTTCTCGTTTACTGTGGCTTTCTAGTTATGGCACAGTCAGTGGGGTTGCCACCTTTTAATAGTGTTTGAAAAATAAAGTGTCCTGAATGAATTCACATTTGACTGCTAGTCCAGGTAGACCTAGTGACCAAATAGTGTCCCTCACCCCCCTTGCATGAATGTAGCTACCTGCTGCAAGCTTTTTGCTTCCCTAGATTTAGACTATTTGGCACTGGCAGACTATGTTATTTGTAGCTAGCTATAAATTCTAGATCGGTCTATTTGGAATTTACTTTATTCCTAAAATTAGGCCTATTTTCAGAGTTTGCTTTATATTTTAATAATTATTATAATAACTGATGATTTCATTGTGCAGGGACAAACAATTCATTTGGCATTAGTTCAGGCTGGAAATCGTAGCCAACTAACTCATTAGGGTAGTTTTGTCTAAAAGAAAACATCATAAATTTGAATAACTAAAAAAGTATACAAAATAAATAAGAGAGCCAAATCCCCTTTTTTTCTTCTCAGCAACTGGGAAAAACAGTGTATGATAGAGATATTCAACAGTGTCAGTCTGCTTCTTAGAACAGTGGTTCTCAACATTTTCTGGACCAGGGCCCACTTGAAAATCTCGAAATTCTCGCATTCACGGCCCAGTGGGCCCACCCATCTGACCGCCAAATGGCTGCCATGCATGTTAGTGCATTTTCGAGTGCATTTTCAGAGCAAGTTTATTTTAATTATCAATCTAACATGGTATACTTTAAGTTCTTATTTATTGGTATACCTTTTTGATATTAATGTTATGTTATCATTAAATGAGTAGTTCACCCAAAAGAGGACTTATTTTCTATCAATTACACACCCTCCATGAAGCATGGAGATTTTTTGTTTTTTTTTCGCATTCCTAAGCCAATAATTTGATTACAGGTGGAAAGATGCTAATGTATCCGGTAGGAGACTCAAAGGAGTATCCTACCGGAGAGACTGACTGACGGTCATCAAATTATTGGCTTAGGAATGCGACAAAAAAATATATAATCTATGAATTCAATGCTTCATGGAGTGTGTAATTGGTAGAAAGTAAGTCATTTTTTTGGGTGAACTACTCCTTTAATGATAACATTATTTGGGGCCCACTTGCAATACCCAGCAGTGTGTCCCAGCTCACAGGTTGAGAACCAGTGTCTTAGAACACTTGTGTTGGCTCTGATGATTCATAATGATGTTTTCTCTGTTTCATCAGTGGTTCAGCTTCTAACCACTTCACCACTCCACTGCTGTGTTGTGTACACACAGTAAAATCCTCCATGTTGATTTCAACAACCATTCATACATGCCTTCTAAATGGATGAGATGGTACTCAAACCAGATATATATAAACATGCTCAGATATACATTTTGTTGGGGAATTCATTTGAAATTCAGAGAACATGTATCATTAGTAAACTGCTTCAAAATGATTTAGTCTCATTGGCTCACACTTGTAGTCTAAACAATTTATGAACTTGAATTAATCTAATTGACAGACTTCCAAAACTTCTGGGTTAATATGGGCCCTATTTGAGCTATGCTGTACCTTTCTTTAAAACCTACTCATTTCCCTCTGGCTCTATTTTCTCAGTTTACAATAAAGGGCGAGTTATACATATAGTTGCACATCAGTGTTGCACAATGAAAATAACTGATCTACAAGCTCACAATGCCTTGCAGCTGCTTGCCTAAAGGAAAGTGAAAGGCCACCCTGATGACAATTGAAATAGTAAATGCTCCCATTTGAACACAGGCCATTTATCACAGCTTGAGGCAGGTACAGAACTTACTGTTGAAGACAGGACGAAGGCAAGGAGCTTGTCTCTTTGGTGTTCTCATTTCCTGCCTGCTACCTCTGCTTATTAGTCTGTGTTCATCGCTGCCCGCAGAGATTAGCCCGTCACAAGTTACAACTTGCCTTTGCAGAACAACGGCACTCGCTGTATTAGCATAAAACATAATTTATATTGTGCCATTCAATGGTGTTGTTGCTCACCAAAAATTACTGATAATTAGTATAATTGAAGCATAATCAGGCTTAACACCTAAAATGCGCAGTAGCACAGCCGTACAAACATTACCTATCTAACTATCTACTTCAAATTTGCAGTTCCATAAAATCCATATTTTATGAAGATCAGCAATCAATGTAGTCGGCTTTTAGAGATTATATTGTTCTACATAGATTGAAAAGATTTGAGTAACATTACTTAAAAAATAACTCTTTGTCTTAGATTAACTCCACCTAAGAGTGATCAATGGAGTTTCCCAAATGAGGGGTCAAAGTATAGATTAGTGTTAAGAACATAACCATCCATCAACAACAACATCAACATCAACACCTTCACTTCCTGTCTCCCCAAAGAGGTATCTAACTTTAAAATCCCATTGAACTGAATGCAATTATGAGTCATCAAGTGCTGGCAAAAGAATAACTATAAAATATAGGTCATGGGGAAACACAACTAGCCTTAATGCATAGAGAGCCAACAAGTGCATAGCTTATAACAGTAACCGTATCAGACAGACACAGGGAGAGGCGAGCACTCGCTATACAGTAGGCTGCAGAAGTCAGTGGTGAGGACTAAGGATATCTGCATAGCTGGATAATCTATAATCCCTGCAGCATATTCTTGTATTTAACAGTTGGGGTGTTCATTTAACTCTTAAAATATAGAAATGGACGTTCTTACATGCCTTCTTTTCATTTATCAACTGTCTGTACAGCCCATTGTTGTGAAATGTCAACTCTGTCTCTGAGCACGTAAATAAGATCCTTAGAGAACACACTACACCTTCTATTGGAGGAAGACAAAGGAGAGTGGAGTTGAGCAGATTACAATTAAGATGACATTTGAAATATAGATAGCAATGGTTCCTGCTGGCTGGTGTATGGTGATGAATTGCATTGTGTTAAATTGTCTGTAACTCTGAGAGTAACCTATACAAATGTAACCAAATGGGTCTATTTGGCTACATTGGTATGCTGTCAAAGTCAACACTGAGAATTTTACCATGAAGCTTTTCCCTACTGATTTCTCCTGAATCCATTTAGCCTGTGAATAAAAACCAAAATGGATGCAGAGAGCTGATGTCACACTGCTTGACATGGTGTTGCTAGCCTCCCTAAAGTGCCACCAGGGTGACAGTGTACACTCTGAGGTCCCGCACAGGGGAATAGTCATGTGACTCATGATGGGCTGCAACTCCTCCCAAAGGGAACTCCCCTAAGCACAGCAGCACGTTGTACTGTCTGGATGGGAGGAGCTATGACCTAATCAGCCTAACAAGCAATCACTGTACCCTCTTCACAATTTGGGCAGCTGTTATGTCCTTTCCGGAGGCAACCAACCTGTGCCGTGTTGAAGTTGGTGGGAACACACAATGCAGCCACCTTAAGATTCAGTTTCCCCCGGAGTCGGGACCCTATCCAGATGTCACACAGGCCAGGCTAAATATATTGGACCAAGGCTGTTGGTGAACAGGCATTTTATCACCCCATGTGCCACTGCTGAGTAATGGCTTGGCTTCTGTCCTTGTGGCCTGAAAACTATAGACATGAATAATTTATAGATGATGAAATGGGCCAACAGGACCCCCCCAGAAGCTCAAACCAAAGCAGCCGATGAAACAATGATGGTATAAACAAAAGGAAATGGGGAATCGCTGTGTGTGTGTGTGTGTGTGTGTGTGTGTGTGTGTGTGTGTGTGTGTGTGTGTGTGTGTGTGTGTGTGTGTGTGTGTGTGTGTGTGTGTGTGTGCGCGCGTGCGTACGTGCGTGCGTGCGTGCGTGCGTGCGTGCGCACAAGTGTGTTTATAATAATCTATACCTATTACCTAACCATCTCAAATGCTAAATTTGACCACCTTGGCTTCCTCTCCTGACATGAATTTCATTTCAGCTTATAGGGCAGTTCAATTGCTTCATCAGGGAGGACTCTTATCTTCCTAGTTATTATGGAGGACTAGTTGTATATTCCAACTAGTCAACATGTTGAATAAACTAAAGTTAAATGTCTATTTATGTATATATCGGCATATTGCATATTTCACAATAGCAGAATAATTAGTTATGATAGATTCCCTAAAATTGCCTTTTGCAATATAGTTTCTGATTTAATTTCATCTCTGCCTTTTTGTCCTAAACCTTATGTCTTATCATGAGCTGCACTTTTCAAATTAGTTCCTGTGTTTGCCTTCCCAATTCCAAGTTGAACATTGCAACCCACGTCCTCAACATGCAGCAGCCATTCCTACAGCTAATCGGAGAACACCCCTTAATTGTCTTAGCCTGCCTGATCCATTTTGGTGATGTGATATGAATACACTCCCTAATCGAATCTGCCACTCTTAGCTCTCATCTTCTGTCTGAGTTTATCATCATTGCCGTATGTTATTGTCAGTGTTTGTTTACTGAGTCTTGTTGGTACAGTACGTGTGCCAGCAGTCGGTGGGCTGCGCTGACATGACCCAGCATGCAACGCTTCTGCCACACACATGACACCAAGGCAAGGGCAGAACAGACTCAGAGTGCATATTCTGAAACTGTAATATGCAAAATGCAGTATTAAACTATCACATTTAGCGTTTAAGCACCCATGACTCACAGATTGATTTTTTTGTACAATGGATTTTATGCGCATGTGGCTAATAGGAATTCAGTGAAATGGGCAATTTAACTAATCATGATGTCTACAATAGGGTCATATTATTTTGAAGCCAATAGCAAACTAATTGATGACCAAACTTTGTTAGCCTTGATTTGGCCAAGGACGGTACTCCTGCGTGCTCCTTTTAAGCAACAGCCTGCTTCATATTCATAGAATTACAGTACACACATTGATACCAGTTCTACCGCAATTCCCAATGCAGTGGCACAGGTGTGCAGCCATTTCACACAAACTTGACTGCCACCATCCCAGATTGTCCACTCCAGTTGTCAAGGAATATCTGAATCGCCATTGTTCCCATTTCACAGTCTACAGTACAGTATATTCTGGACCCCAACAGCAGTATTCGTGAAATTAATTGCTATCTCAGAGAACTCTGCAGTTAAGCAGTAGTTCAGTAATATGCACACTGTGTAAAATATGTGTTAATGTATCCATCACCCAGCTCAGAGGGCAGGGCCTGAATTATTTTGTGGGATTGTGGGAATGGGCATATTTTTTTTATTTATTCCTACAAATTTAGCACTTATAATGCTGGTGATCCCTGCACACATTTACATTTACTCCTGCTATACAGCACTGTGACCCGATGATATTAACAAACTATGCGAGGAGTTTGATACCAAAATCAGAATTTGTAATATTTGAAAAACAATCATTCATGCGAAATGGATAAATGAGACATATTGTTTAAATAGATATAGTACTGTACATTGTAATTAAACATACAGTACATGTAATGCAAGTTGGAAATGCATGCCCCACCCAGTTATGTAATACCCACTGTACCTGTTGTGAGGGTACCCGGTGTACCCGGCTGTGTCCCTTTTATGCATTTGGTATGTTCTTGCACTCTATTTCAATGACGTGACGCACACGTCGCTTAACACCTACACTGCAAGTCACACAATGGACAATTGATATGCATCTAGGCTCATTCCTATGTTAATTCGCTAGGTGTGAGTCGGGAGCCTTTGACAACTTTGTTGAGGTGGGAATTTAAAGTAGTTTTAAATCTATGCGTGTGCCTGCGTGTGCTCCTGGTCAAATAGGTTCCGGCACGGCGTGCAAGGCCGTCCAGTGAGCATTGCACCCCTGCTTTTTTCTTTTTTTAATCCATATGTGTCCCTTTTATGCCCATATATGGAGGTCTTTGTACACGTCCTTTTATGCTCATATATGGAGATCCCTGATGTCATCACTATATATGCCCATATATATTTGGGCATATGATCGGCAGTTCTGTACAACCGGATCTCCATATGCCTATATATGGGTATATCGGTCGGATATACGGTTCTGGAGAACCGCCTATCCGACTGACACAACGCTGGTCACGGTGTCATCTGTATTGTGCAGAGCCTGAAGACACTTTAACAGCACAGATAATTTGATGCAAGTGGCACAGTGATGAGAACGTAATATACTGTATGTCAGAGAAATGCATTCAACGCTACATGCGACTCCCAGCAATCTGTAGTGCTGTGGTTTGTCCACTGTGACCTAATAATACTTCCTCGCACATACTGTAGGCAGGAGCACACATGATTGAGCTTTTACACACACATCGCAAGCACACACTTGTCACACACCTCTCTCTCTCTAATTCACACACACACACACACACGCACACGCACACGCACACGCACACGCACACGCACACGCGCACACACACACACAATGCACACAGAGTTATAATACAATCTCTGGGAACCAGACCTTTATAATGTGCAGATGGTCAATATGTGTTGGGAACTGTAGCCTCTGTGTTAAGTGACCAACAATGATAAATAATGTATGAGCTGAGAAAGAAAATACATCACAGCATCCATACAAGACACTGATTGTCATACAAATGTGTGTATTTTGTGTGCTGGATGTGTGCATGTGTGTCTAAGGTATCATTCGCCAGGGTTTGAGCACCATAAGCTGTGTGTTTGTGTGTTTGCATTCAGTATGTGTGAGCAGTGTGACAGAGTGTGTGTGTGTGTGTGTGTGTGTGTGTGTGTGTGTGTGTGTGTGTGTGTGCGTGTGTGTGTGTGTGTGTGTGTGTGTGTGTGTGTGTGTGTGTGTGTGTGTGTGTGTGTGTGTGTGTGTGTGTGTGTGTGTGTGTGTGTGTGTGATGAAAGCAGGGGTTATATTTGGAGCCAGCAGTGAGTCATCCTGGCTGACTGTTAATAAGATGCAGCTTTTAAATGAACGTGTTAAGCCAACTTTGATCTTTGTTTCTTTCTCACTGAATGTTTGGACTACGTCACATCTTTCTCAACTATATTCACACCTTGCATATCGTCACCTTAATAAACTAATGGCCTAAGTCATTTTTTGAGGAAATTATATTTTTGCCTAAGTCAGGTCCTCATGACACTGGCCACCTCTGGTAAAATCGCCTATCTCCTAATTGAAAAGGATCATGCTGTTCACGCCCCTTTTAGTATAATGGCCTAACTCCCTAGTGTGACTTACGACAAAATAGGCCTTTTGTTTGGCCTAAGTCACATGTTTTTGTGACTTAAGCCAAATTATTTACTGATTTAGGCCATTTTGTAATTTGTTTTGCTTTTTATTTACAGATTTAATCCTATTTAAACCTATTTAAATCTCTTATGTTACATAACTGACAGACAGTGTTATTTCTATTTAAATAGTCATAATTTGTTATAAACATTTTGGGTGAAATGATTAAGAAATATCATATAGTTTTGTTCTGGATCAGTTTTTTTATTTTTCCTGAAAACCTTGAAAAAATGACTTAGGCCATTAGTTTAATAAGGTGACGATATGACTAATAGTCATGCAATCCTTCTGTGAGAATTTAAAAAGGGAGATTAATTAATTAAACAAGGGCTACAATGCAACCACATTACAGAAGTAATGTAATCTACTAAATATGTCAAATACTGTAATAGCTGGACGAACTTGATAATTTGACAAATACCTCTTTCTAATAAACACCTGGCCAACACATTCATTCAATCACACAATCACACAATATATCTTGTGTTGCCATTAAAGCACACCCTGTAGGTAAAACAGCACAGGTCTTTACAGCAAATGGAAGTCTTTGTGCAGATGGTAGTAGAATATTTAAGTAAGCATTTTCATTATGTAGCTATGGTTTCTTCATTGTAAATGACAATTATCTGTTCCTTACTGTAGCGTACAGTTATTGAAAGAGTACTGGGCTGCTGTTATTCAAGTTTTACAATACCTACTGTATCCTAGCAATGCTTGTGCATTGCTAGGATACTGTAGGTATTGTAAAACTTGAATGCTAAATGCATACTACATAGACCCCCATTCAATCGTTCAGTATCATGGACTTATCATTGTGGCGCAGTCTCTACAAATGCTAGTCTTGAGGAAAGAAGCTATCCTCTCTTTCTGATGTGTTGCGTACGTGCATGCTTGCCTGCTGCTTGCTTGCATGTGTGTGTACACGCACCTGTTTTAGCAAATATTTGAGTGTGAAATAAGACTATTCAGGTCTAACTTGGTAACTTTGTCTGTCAATAAGTGGATTTTATATATTTTCGAATAGTACTCAATGTCTGTATAGAATCATATTGGAATAAACAATACTATCAGCTGTTACATATATTTCACTTTTCCTTAAATGGGCAGAAAAAAGCTAAGTTTGAAGGCATGATTTCATGGCATTAAAAAAGTTTCTCAAACAAGTAAACAAACAAGCAAACAACAACAACAACAACAAAAAACTGATCATAAATACAGTATTGTAGCTCAAGTGGAAATAATCGTACAGTACACCATGTACTATTACTATATTTCCACCAGTGGAATCGTGCCAAGGATTTAATGCTATATATTAATGCTAATGCTATTCCTAGTTGCCCATTTGATTTAGTCAAGGGGCATATCTATCACGAAACCTGTGTTTGTCTCTCCTGGCCTATAACTTGGGCGCCATTCGACTGAATGGCCTCAAACCTGGCGTGTGTCCCATATGACTGGGGGTGTGCAATGCTCAGTGGCAATTCGCTAGGAGCAACGGTTTCCGAGAACCAAAAAAATGCGAATATCTGTTTCTGTCTAGCCTCGATCTCCAGGCTTTTATTTTCCTTCACGTTTTGCTCAAAAATAAGAGCCTGGACCAGCCTGTTGACGTTCCTGGAATAGGAAGTGGGTGATTTCCCCAACCAACAAGAGTGCAGTGCATGGGCGTCGCTCCAAATGTTGTGACGTCAGGGCCATAGACATATAAAGGTAGACGCCTCCTTTGGCTCTGAAGCGTGTGTATGGCGGACCCGCTTCCGCTTCTGGGGGGCAGCTGGAAATTTCCGTGTGCGTCACAGAAGGGGGCGTTTAGTAGGCCAATCAGAGGCAGGTGGGGGCGGGACAACTAGATTCTGACAAGTCCTGGAAAAGACGCGCTGTGGTTGGCCAGTAGTCAACACGCTGTGATTGGCCAGTGCCCATTCCCCCCGGAAATATGGTGGCCACCATACCCAGCATGTTGCTCCAATGAACTGCAGAGGCCAATGAGGTATCTAGGTTTCTATATCTGTGGTCAGGGCTCTCAATGCTGCACGCGTGGGCACTGGCTTCCCTGATTGGCCAACCTGACCCGTTGGCTTCACTGATTGGCTGAGCATTGTGTCACGTTTGTGCCGCTTCACTAATATAATTGGCAGTGCAATGGAACAAATAGTACGAGATCTGTGCTCATGGGTGAAGGAAGACGCAGCGAACAAAAGCGGTGGCGCAAAGCAAAACGATGCACGTGGAGCTGACAACAGGTCTAACTAGAAGATGTGCTCCTCGGAGCACAGGTCTCCGCAGTACTGTTCCTGATTAATCCTGTCTTAAGTGTTACTTGATTAATCCTGTCTTAAGTGTTACTCCGCCATTTCTCAGTTATTTCGTGATTACTCCTGTCTTACCTCACTTTGAAAGAGGCTAAGACTCTTTCAAAGTGACACATCTATTTATAGGCCGCTGATACGTCATGCGTCTCACTAGCCAATCAGAGCACACTCTTTCAACGTATTGTCACGTGTCACGTGAGGCTTGACCAATGTTAGCTTGGCCGAGGGGGGACGGAAAGTGAAAACATAGTCTCCTGGCGGAGACAATGAGTACATCAGATAACAGGAGCGTTGCAGAACGGGTGGGCCCTGTATTCCTGACTTGCAACGTTCCCAACTTGCATGTCCCCCTTGGCCGGTGCCCATTTACCTTAATTGTGTGTGAGGACACTTCAGCAGAGACAACACCCACTATTAGGGCCATTTTGTGCCTTTCCCTCACCTACAGACACATTCATTCACAGATATAATATCTGTGAATAGAGAATTAGCCCATGTTATGTGTAGCCTTTCTTATTAGCTAGCTAGCTCATTGCACTGCTTTGTTTAATCTTATAAATAACCCCTAACATTTCCCCAATGGTTCGATCTGGTATCAGAAAAGAGAAAAGCTGAAATATAACAGGTTTTATGATTTAGATAAGACCATTTAATTATGATTTAAATAAGGTTGTATAGTCAAGGAAATAATTGATTTTTGACAGATTTGGACACCACGTGCCTGATAATCAATTCAGTATATCCTGAAGAACAAAGTCATGATATTTAAGTGTTGCCTCAACAGGGATTTTGTCACAGCTGGTTTATCCAGAGGATACCTCTGCACCCAGCGGTCAATGCTCTATCTATGAACCATGCACTACCCATCATCCATCTTCTCTGAAACTATTACTGCTTGTATTTGCCTCTGCCAAAACCTGTCTGCTGTTAAATGGAATGTCCAGCAAATGAGGATATCCCTGCCTCACTTGAAGTGTAACCATACCATTGAGTGTCAATGCCTGGTGCAAAAAAAGATCTATATTAAGCCAGCTGGTGTTGCAGATGGATTTGATGCTTGTGTTTGATGTGTAGTTTAAAAGATACTATTGAGTTCTCAAGGGTATTATGTGAGGGCTAAGGAATCAGTTATGTGTTCGTGTTAAATGATCTCACCT
This sequence comes from Gymnoscopelus microlampas, assembly GCF_963454915.1. Lineage (NCBI taxonomy): Eukaryota > Metazoa > Chordata > Actinopteri > Myctophiformes > Myctophidae > Gymnoscopelus > Gymnoscopelus microlampas. The sequence continues at coordinate 23,937,520 of NC_139940.1, forward strand.
AATTAAAGTCTTTTTAGCCCCTGTGGCTATGATATTTTCAGTGAAAGCTGGGAATCTCCACTTTTCTGAGCTTATGAAAAATCTTTGATTTAAGAAAATTATTTATAAATATTTAAGGAGAGTAGATCTGATTAGATCTGATTGGACATTTTTGATCTGCTCACCATGTCATCTTCATCTACATCTACTGACATGAAACAGGATGATCAGAATCTCCAGGTTGTTGTTTTGTAATTGCATCTATAGCCTGTAGTAGACAAACATGGCTTGATTCAACTGAAACATAACTCTCCACGCTTTGTATAGTCAGTAGAGCTGAGAGTGCAAAATGACCTCATTGTACACTTGCTTACATAACAAAAGAACAAACAAGTTGAGAATATCATGATATGCAATATTCCATACAGAGTTGCACCTTTTTTGTTGTCATGGAGCCACTGGCCCAGGGATATTTCTTGCAGTCTAATTTTAAACAAGACACTGGATTTACTGGTTTTGAATTTTGAATACAATCCACTTCTTGTTCAACTTAATAGAAACAGAATACATTTTCTCAAACAAACTTTTGATAGCAATGCCCCCTGTCCCGTCCCGTCCATTATTCAAATAAATAGAGCTTAGGACACAATAATACCACACTGTACTGTACAGTATGCCTACATGCTGTAGTATCTTGGCTCATACACGGACATGTTCCAGTACAGTATTTACATTATTTATTATTTCCGGATTCCTGATTAGCACTGAGCCGAGTCTTAATACTGTAAAATGACTTGGCATTCTTTGACAATTAACACGATAGTGAATGTTTTGAATAAAAACAGTATTGCTCATCTTTGCTCAATATTGCCATCATATAGTGCTCCATCTTGAAAAGTGTTATCTTTATTCCTCAAAGACTGATTTTTCCCTCAAATGATCTTGTGATGGCATTCATTTGAACATGTGGATATCTCAATCATTAGTTTCTCTGTCCCTTGCTGTTTTTAGCCAGAGCACAAGTAGGTTTAACAAGAACAAAGGCAAGGCTACATTAGTGCAATGCTAGCTCATGTTTTCCTAGCTTCAGGGCAGGTCATTTTCAGTTTTCCCTGCTCTCTTTTGTTAGCATGACTCTGCTAGCCTACAGTTTGTGTGTGTGTGTGTGTGTGTGTGTGTGTGTGTGTGTGTGTGTGTGTGTGTGTGTGTGTGTGTGTGTGTGTGTGTGTGTGTGTGTGTGTGTGTGTGTGTGTGTGTGTGTGTGTGTGTGCGTGCGCGTGCGCGTGTGTGCGTTGGGGGGAAGGGGGGGGGGGCATGCACTTGCGCATGCACCTCGCTATCCTTACACACCACACTATCCTTCCTGCATCTTCTCAGCTCACTATAAGAAAATGGGATTACATAATTAAGTCTTTAATCCAGGGGTTTTGCTCTGAAACCCCCTCACTGCCCTGGCAATTCATTTATTAGCAATTTGCACTTCATTAGAGATGCCAGATTGGTTAGAAGACTAACTTAATTTAAGAAAAACATTGACATTGTTAGATTAGCAGTTACCTTGTGATATATTGTGTCTTTAGGTTTAGTTTCAGGTTAGCTGCAGCCAAACGCATAAATGATTTCAGAATTTCAGTGTTCTTTTGGTGATCTTTTGGTGATCAGGACAAAATGCAGCCTCACTGCTGCTCAGTAATCCAACATATTCATACAAGGAACGTGTTTGTTATTCAGAGTCAGCCTACACCCACTCTCATCTCAGTATCTCTGGCTGTTGAAAGGGTAATCGGATGGTGATGGCTGCCTCATTGCATTTAAATGGAGCTCAGGGTGAAACTGAAGGGTGGGCGTTGCCTGGCACTGAGGTCGTGACCATGGTAACAAAGGATGACCAACCAATCAGCTGACTCTTCTGAGAGGTGTAGAAAATTGATTGAGTCACTGTGCAAAGCTGAAGAGAGAACTAGAGAGCATGAGCTGTATTTGCTGCCCTGAATAGCTGCACCCCTCATTTCTGCATGTAAGATATGATCATTACAGCAAAATGTCTCTACACTAAACCAGAAGGAGACACCAGAAATATCTTTATTGTTAAGATGTCTTTGCATCAATGTCACCAAGAGGCAAAACATAAATCCTATATCTTTATTGGTTCAAATGCCCTTTATGTACAAAACCAGTATTGTGACCTTTTCTAGCTTTAATCCCTTAGGAAATCAATGGCCGCCATTCCCCCGATTTCTCCTGCCATACTTGAGTAACTTCGATTGAAATGTCTCACAAAACAAGATGGCTCCCAACAGACTGGATGCTTATAAACTATGGACCATTAACCACTAACGATATAGAGTCAGGAGACTTTAACACCTTACAGGGAAATGTGCTGTACTTGAGAAACAACTGTTATGCTTAATTTATACTCTGTTGTATGGTGTCACTTTACAAAAACAGCAGATCTATGCAACGCTTTGCATCAGGCTTATGTATGCCTGTATCTACTGTATCCTATCACATTATACATATACTCTAAAATGTCAGCATTGGAATGATTAATTTACTGCTAACTCTTCATATGCTTGAAGTAAAAAAAAAAAAAAAGTACAGTATGTGCCGTCCACAGCCACATGTCTGTTAAGATGAGCATGAGGATCACAGTAGTATAAATAATTCAAACAGTTGAATCCGTTTCTCAGTCAACCAACCACATTACATTTTTATCAGCTGATAGAAAAATCAAAAAAATATGTTGGCTTATTGAGGTTTTTATTTGATCCATCCATCCATTTGTTGACTCGTCCTGATGTCCATGACTTGATGGACATCAAGGCAAGAAAATGCAAGATCCAAAGTAACTTTCTTCTGGGCTTTTGGTACCAGTTTCCTTTCAATGAGTGTTCTTAGAAACCCAATGGGTCTGAGATGTTGGCTTTGTGGCAATTTCAGAGGATCCAGAAGATAACCAACCTGCTCTCCTCTTTACCTCTTCATTGGCCTTTGCTCTTCTCTGTTTCATCTGCTGTTATTGTTAAAATGAGATTATATATATGTATGTGTTGTGTGTGTGTAGCTCACAATATAAAGTATATTTTGTGCGTTGTCGCCAATTGCTATGCATAGTTTAACCAAGCCTGTCCCTTGTTGGTATTAATTACATGGCTTATTGATTACTAGACCATCGTTACCTTTTGATCTTTATACGGATGTTTAAAAGGTAACAAATATGCACTAGCTATTGTTATATTGTGCATAGAATTTATAAACATGAATTTATGTTAAGTAGTCTCTGCCAGGCATGTCAAGCATTATAAAATAAACAATTGTGTGTTCTTAAACATACAGTAAGTATGTTAAATAACACACAATTGACATTATTTATTTTATAATGTAGATAGATCCTAATCTACTGTAGATGATAAGGTATATCATTTAGATAAGTCACATATACAGTATAAGGCATATCCTCCATAATTACACCGTTTTCAAATGTAAAAAAAAAAGCCAACATTTAAGAAAAGGCAAATGCTGCAGCCTAGTTCTGTCTGCTTCCACTGAGCATCATTGTGCGGTAAAATTCAACTGTGCTTTGTGCTCATCATGAGGCCCTGTAGGGTCCCTCCAGCCTAAATATGCTCCTCTCGACTGCAGAGCTGCAACTGCTCTCTTCAAAGAGATGAAAACCACTATAGAATCACTCCAATATTGGTCCAGTCACCCTCTTCTCCTGAGACAATGAGGCACGCACGCACGCACGCACGCACGCACGCACGCACGCACGCACGCACACTAGCACACACACTAGGTGCAAACAGTAGTGTTATCTGGAGTGACATATCAAGTAAGGTGTTGATCAAGTAAAGAGGAATATTCCAAAATAGATGCTCATATTAACTGGTTTAAATGAAAAAGAACAGTGCAGGTAACAATACCATATTAATTACAGCAGCCCATGTAAATGTTTATTCCTGAAGTTAATATCCATGTTGAATATTTATCATGGACCTGTGTGATCCTTTGACAGCATTTAAAAATGTCCCTGTTGACTGCTCCGTTGACTGGAATACATAAACAAACCTCTCCCTGCTGCACTTGTCATCGTCATTTGTAGTGGTTGCCATCTTTATGTGATTGTTATTGTCCTTCTTAGTGAGATAAACAAGGGCAGAGTCACTCTGGCAGTCTGACAGAGGGGTTTCTGTGAAACACGCACATGGCTTAGATAGAATTCTCTCCTCTCCTCTCCTGTTTCTCTGCCTCTACATTCCTCTCTTCCTCTTTCAAACCTCCTTAAATTCTTGGACTGACATTGGACAGCAGGGTTAAGCACCACCTTAGCACAGGGGCTATAAAGACTATGCTGTAGGAAATGTGCACCATGTAGATAAACTGCAGGGAAGAGACATAAAAGGAATGAAAATAAATGAGAAAAGAAAGTCCCATGCCTAATGAAATGATACAATGGTAAGAGCTTTTCTCTCTTCTCTGCTTCAGTGCAGCAAAGTTTATTTTAGAGAGTCACAAGCTTTCTCTACTAAATTATCTCATAATATTAATGCACGTATCCTTCAAACGGAGTCCTGTCCTGTTCAGCTTATAATATTTCAGCAGACAGATTTATGTCAAATAACAATTCTTTACGACTTCCTGAGAACATATCTCATTAGTTTGCCATATCATTTAGTGCACGCTTTTATCTAAAGCACAGTATTATGGGTCCATACATCCATACCACCACGCAGTTTAAGTTTTTAATGGGGGATGAAAGTGTCGCGTTGGTTTGATTCATGTGGTAGTACTGTAAATGTCACGCTGTGCGACGGAGAGAGCTATTCGATATACTGTAATTGCTGCACAATCGATGAAGGCCACTGAGCTCAAACAAGTTGTTCAGGGTTCAGCCCCTTAAAAATGTCATGTCCATTCCTCTGAGGTCATTATAGAACATTTGTTTGGTCACACGCTTGCATATGGATGTGATATTTACCGGTGTAGAGTATCTACCAGTGTTCCATTGTCTGGTTATATTAATTGACACTGGTATTGAACTTTAAAAAATAAGGGCCTTGCAGCCTGTGTTTTTGCCTGAAATATACTGAATCATGCTGACACAATCTTCTTGTCATCTATAGGTTTCTGCACCCAAGCGCACATACTGGCCAAAATAGCATTGGAACAAGGGAGCTGTCCCTGGTGCTGAATTCCACAGTCAGCAGAAATCCCCATCGCACATCCATGTGCCTGGGCCACTCCTGATATCCCCAATTCAAGTAGCAACTGACCACCAATTCCTCATCCAACATGGAGGACGATGGACGCTACCGAGACAACCGCACAGACTTCATCCGCGGTGCCAAGGACATTGCCAAGGTGGCCAAGAAGCAGGTTGGCAAGAAAGTAGGCCGCGGCGCGGACAAAATGGTAGATGAGTACACCAAACGCTCCTACAAGCGCTTTGAGGAGGAAGATGACGATGATGATTATGCTGGAGCGCCCGGCACCGGTAACGATGGCGGTTACTACCGCAATGACAGCCGGGCAAATGACGATGAGGGCGGCCACAGTGACTCAACTGAGGGGCACGATGAGGATGATGAGATCTATGAGGGCGAGTACCAGGGCATCCCAAGGGCTGATTCAGGCAAAGCTGCTGGTTTGGATGGAGTCACTGCTACCCAGGCACAGTTCAGGGACCTGTCGGCTTATGAAGGCGAGAGACGGAAGGACCAGGAAGAGCTAGCACAGCAGTATGAGACCATCCTGCAGGAGTGTGGCCACGGGAAATTCCAGTGGACATTATATTTCGTGTTAGGGCTGGCGCTGATGGCGGATGGTGTGGAGATATTCGTGGTGGGTTTTGTCTTGCCCAGTGCAGAGAAGGACATGTGTTTGTCTGAGCCCAACAAAGGCATGCTGGGTAAGTGGATTTCCTAATTTTACCATTTCACTTTCTAAATTCTTATATACTATATACTGTATAAAGGTATGTCTTTCAACATGGCCCAATCAGTGATGTAAATGTAAACAAATGGGCCCCACCACCCAAAATAAGAAATACTGTAGCAGTAGAGACATGATTTTATCCTCTAGAATAGATGATTGACTCGGCTCTCGATGGAAATGACTAACACGACAGACAACAGGTAACCTAAATTATTTTCCATCGACAAATCAGGCTCTTCAAGAATGTATGCAAATATATATATATATATATAATTCATGTGTTCACATACGTTGCAGGACTGGGCCTTTAATGTGCATTTAATCAGTCAAAATAACTAAATGTTTCCGGTCTCTGCCCAGAGTATAGAGACTCCTAATCACAGATTCTCTGGTCTTCAGGCTACCATTACATATATCTGTCTTGTCCTTACTTCCTTTATCTCCTTTTTTACTTTTCTTTCAGCCGTCTCTCTACCACATATTGACAGTTTACCATTAAAACTCCACCCCTCCCCTTCCATCTTGACATTTCATTTGGCCGCTTATCCTCCAGTAATTGCTTTTACTGTACTAGAGGTTCTGGCCGCTATGCAGCCCAGTGGTGTAAAATAACTAAGTACATTTACTCAAGTACTGTACTTAAGTACAATTCTGAGGCACTTCTACTTTACTGGAGTATTTCCAATTGTCTATACTTCTACTTTTACTCCACTACATCTCAGAGGCAAATATTGTACTTTTACTCCACTACAATTATTTGAAAACTTTAGCTACTAGTTACTTTGCAGATATGAATTATTACATTATAGAACATACATTTACCACTTTAGCCCTATTGTATACCTAGGCTATTTGAAAATAGCCGATCTACAAGCTCACAACGCGTCGCATCGCGACGCGTTGTGAGCTTGTAGATCTGCTATTTTCAAACATTTAGTACTTTTACTTTTGGTACTTGAAGTAAATTTAGATACCAATACTTTTGTACTTTTACTCAAGTACATTTTGAATTCCAGACTTTTACTTGTAACAGAGTACTTCTACATTGCAGTATTGATACTTTTACTTAAGTAAAACATTTGAATACTTTTTCCACCACTTAATTGCAGCCCTCACACTTACTGCCGATCTGACCAATATGTCTGAGTCATAGTGTTGGGGGCTTTGTCAGAGTACCCTTTGTACCCATCTGTCTGTGTCCCTTTTGTGCCCATATCTGGAGATGTCCATATCTGGAGATGTCTTTATCTGTCAGTCCTTGTCCCTTTTATGCCCATATATGGGGATCCCCGATGTCACCATTATATGCCCATATATTGGTATGCCCATATACAGTATGGGCATATTGGTTGGATCGGCGGTTCTGGACAACTGGATATCCAAAGTATATCTGTATGGTAGAGTATGTTAATACAACATAACTTGTTCAATTGGGGTAATTGTATTTGGTCTCCCTGCTCTTCTATTGAGACATTTAGATCCTGTGTCTTGATTGACTCGACTGGTTGACTGGTTGGTACTGCCTGATTCTGTTTTTCACATTGATTAACATGAGAGCTTATTGAATTGAACATCATGCTTTGTGCCAAACACGGTCGGTGTTTAGTTAAATAACATTGATGTTAGTTGTAGCTTCAGTATGCCCATGCTGTTATCATTTCCCTTGGGTGTTGATCATAATGTCACGTCAATTAACATTGCTGCTTTTGCCAATGGGTAATAGCTGTACTGTATGAACTGTATCTACATATGGGCAAAGGGGGACATTACTTTTTAACTGATAATTATTTATGCAGGCAAATGTGTTTCAAATTCACATTCATCAAGTTACACACCATGCACCTGGGAGCTCTCCAATGCAACCACAAATGATTCTGTTATGTTATGATATTGCAGGCCACTTTACAGCTATATAGCACCAACTGGGAATCGACTGACAGCAGTTGCTGATGTCTGAGGATTCAGTGCAGCAGCATTCAAGACATAAGCCTGCTTCTTGAAACTTAACGACTTAAGCGCTATACACTTTGTTGACTGGTGTCCCCCAGGGGTCTATCCTTAGCCCACTCCTTTTTCCCCTCTACGTTAAATCTCCTCGCTGCAAATAGCTGAACTACAAGCTCACAATGTATTGCAACGTGACACATTGTGAGCTTGGACATCTGCTATTTTCGCGGATTCTTCACTTATTATGACATGCCCAGAATAGGGACGCTAGGGTTCAAGTGGTTAAAGGGTGATTCTAGCTGCATGCCGATGTTGTGCACTGAACATATCAGATCTACAAGTTCACAACACTTTGCAGCGTGACATATTGTGAGTTTGTAGATCTGCTATTTTGGGTTCTTGACCAACCAAATATAACTCAGGCTTAAGTCTTCTCTTATATTATCATTCTGCACAATGTTCTAGTCAAGTCAATAAACACTAAAACATGAGTGTTATGCAAATTCACAAACTATGGAAAAAAGGTTTGTATTATGGGAAGACCTAATACAAACTGGTAAACTAATTCAAGGCTTCTGGGTACCAAGGTACAATTGCCCTTTGCAATTGCACTTTAAATGTGACCATCAGATGGACAAAAGTAATTGATCAGAGGATCTGAGGACTATCTGTAAGCCATTTGAGGGAGACTGACAGACTCCCATGTACGGGTGATTACAGTAATCAATACAGGAAGAAACGGGTATCATAAAATATAAAATCATCTTACCCACATTTAACTGGAGGAAATGTTTTGCCATCCAACATGTTATGCTGATTGCTTATGTCCTTTAAGCAATCAGCATAAGAGTGGTACGAAATATTATGGAAGAATAGACCCCAAAGGGAGCATATATAAATTAAATTAAATAGAGCCTAAAGTAGACCGTTGAGTTACTTTACAGGTGATACAGTAGACATAAACCTTGTAATAAAAAAACAGTGTTACTTACTTTCCATTGAATAGGGGACAGTATTGACTACATTTTGTTTTGGTAAACATGGTGACTTTATGTTGCACACAAATGGTTTGATCATCAACGTCTACCTCCTACGACCAACTACATGTTTGAGTCAGTGTGTTCTGTTTACCCACGTGCATCCACATGGGGTTTGTGTGATTTATCTGCTTGCATATGCTAGTGCCTGGCCCAGTGTTCATAGGTTACACACTGACATGCATACACAGTGTGTTTATGTATCCCCCTACGCTCACTGGGTCTATGCCATGTTGTAGGGAGCCAGTAGGAAGACATGGGCCCCAGTCTTCTCTTTCCTGTTACACAACATGCCTGACTCATGCTGGAGTGCGTCTCTCACTCATCCTGCTCCACCACCCATGGGTCCTAGTGTCCCCATTCATTCTCTCTCTCCCCTCCCTCCATCCCTTCCTGCTATTGGAACAGCAGTCCAAATACTGAACACTCTCTGCTGTCACATTGTCAGAGTTTCTTTAGACTGGCTTTGTTTGTGTATGTGAGTGCATGTGTGTATAAGCAGATTTGTAGAAAGAGGAACATGTCAGTGAAGAAAATGTGTACAATCTAAAAGGTCAGCTCTCGTGTGGTTAAGATTCTGTAATTAATCTCAGCGTGCGCTTGCACATAACAGTGATTTAAGTGTAGAACAATCATTCAGAGCTAGGCGGTTAAAGCAGCATTGTGCATGGTCCAGTCGTTTTGTTGGAGAATTGCTAAGACAAGACATGTGCAAGCAATACAGCAGCGCACTGTGTCATTGATTTGCCCTTGTTGTGAAGCTCCGGAGATAACAGCTGCAGTGTGGTTGTTTTTTATCATAATTGGAGGGACGGTGGTTGCAGTAACTGCCACACAGGAACGAGATGCCAGGAAAAGTGCTGGATGAGCACAAGTAGTTTTTTTCTAACTGTCAAAATAGATTTCACATTGTCAAGACGGTTGCCTTCAGTATGCAACACTCTGCACTTTTACAGAACAGCCTCATCCATTGCGGACGTGTAATAATAACTGGAGGATTTTGTTGCAAAATGAGACATCCACTATTTGAAAAATGTGGATAGAGTGGTTATTGAATTGAAGGCTTCATTCATAGTCACCTCACATGATATCTCCAAGCTACACTACTCTAGAAATGTTTTAAAAGATAGTATTGACATACTGGATTAGACAGGAAGAGGGATAGTTTTATCTATAGTCATACCATTTGCTAGAGTGACACCCGCCATTTTGCTTTTTTCTTCAAAACACACTTTTTGCTAGTACTCCTTCTAATTCTGTCTCAAAATTCCACACATCACTATTCAGTACACATTATCACTAGAGTTATATGATCAAGATCAGTCAGATGTTTCAAATTCCATTCCAATTGTCTATGGTTGGCTTCCAAAGTGTGTGAGGGACCCATTTAGCAAAACATGATACAAGTCCGATCTTCGCCTAAAAACAAGGCAATTTCGCTTTCACCCATAGGGGGTGCAAAAATTGCTAGAAATGTCACTGTTGCCTAAATGTGATTTCTTCCACCAAATTAGGCACTAATGGTCTCATGAGTGACGTGACAATGACCATCAAACTGAATTTTGATACTACTGATTTGTGGGCGGTGCCTATTTCTTGCAAAAACACCATATATCATGAACGCAACATCCAATCACATTGGAATCGCATGTTGCTGCATAGGGGCCATTGTACACACACATATCATTTATCATTACACCTTTTGGTGGAAGGTGGTTGGGGACTCTTGATGGCTGACCAGCTAAATTTGTTCCATTGAATGTGCATCTGCCGTTGGCTCTTTCAAAAAGCCCTGCCTGCTCTCACAGAAAGTGGAAAACCGGCTATTTATAGCAGCCCCATCGTCCTCCCCTCCCCATACACACTCATATGCGAATAGACGCACGCACGCACGCACGCACGCACGCACGCACGCACGCACGCACGCACGCGCGCGCGCGCGCGCACACACACACACACACACACACACACACACACACACACACACACACACACACACACACACACACACACACACACACACACACACACACACAGATATGCATGCATGCATACATACATACATGCATACACAGCATTACATGCAAAATCCCAATGCACGTTTTCTCTCTCACTCACAGACAAATTCACAAGGACACACACACTCATAGTCCTTCTCTAGAGCCTGAAGCCTCAGCGCTGTCACAGCACTGCCTTTCACTCTCTACAGTCTCTAGACTGTGGCCACCCACTATCCCCTCCTCCCTCCATCTCTCTCTGCCTCTCTCTCTTTCATTCTCACTCTCTTTACACTTCCTCCCCTCCCCCATTTCCTCTCCAGAGTACTGTGGAGCTCTGTTGTCTGAAGGCTCCTCCTTCCTATCTTTCCCCACCTCTTTCTAATTCTCTCGCTCGCACCCTTTCACTCCTAGAGTACATGTCTTCATCTCTGCCTCTTCCTCCATCTCTGTCTGTCTGTCTGTCTGTCTGTCTGTCTGTCTGTCTGTCTGTCTGTCTGTCTGTCTGTCTGTCTGTCTGTCTGTCTGTCTGTCTGTCTCTCTCTCTCTCTCTCTCTCTCTCTCTCTCTCTCTCTCTCTCTCTCTCTCTCTCTCTCTCTCTCTCTCTCTCTCTCTCTCTCTCTCTCTCTCTCTCTCTCTCTTTCTCTCTCTCTCTCTCTCACTCTCACTCTCACTCTCTCTCTTTCTCTCTCCTAGTCTGTCCTCAACCCTTTGCACTGGGCGTCAGGCACAGGGTTTGTATAGAGTCCAACTGCAACTAGCAACAGCAATTTTTTGGCTGCACAATTAGCAGACATGCTAAGTTCAGCACACAGACACCTTCCAAGCATGCTATTTATGACATAATACCACCGTAAACTGAAAACAAAACGGCAGCAGTATACGTGTGCGATATTGTGGCTCCCTTATGCCTTGTGGGTTCAGTAATTATCCATCTTCTAAATGCTTAGAAAGGCTTAGAAATAAGCGCTAACAACAAACCTTTGCCTACTGCTTTGGAAACCAATCCTGATAAGTCTAAGTTCTGGGGAGAACACTTGCCAAAATATCAGATCTACAAGCTGACAATAAGACGCATTGTTAGCTTGTGGATCGTCTATTTTTTGCGAAGAGATTTGGTGTAGATGTAAAAAAGCTGTCAAGTCCAGTTCTCTAAGGCTAAAGGGCTTAATCGGACATTCAGGACATCTGGGGTGCACGAGTTCTGAGAAAAAGTTCAGAGACCTCCCATCAGAAGTTCTGAATTACGTCAATTTCAAGTTATATCACCTCCCTTTCCGATAACTTCGGAAGGAGCATGTGTTGTGCTTAAGAGAGGCACAGTTTGTAGTTCCTACTGATGCCACATATTTAGAATGAAATCTTTCTCCAAATGATTGAGCTATATCCACTTACATGCATTCAGGGCAATCACCATGATGCACAGACCAAAGTTGCTAGGCAACTTTACCAGCCAGTGAGAGTTGGTGCTGAAAGGGAAATCAATGGTCAGCACCATGGACAGTTCCCCCAGCTTGTAGGCAGGAGGATAAGGCAGTGTGGCTCAGGAAGTACAAGTACGGAAGTCCCATTCACTCCCATGTTATAGGAAAAAACGAAAAGACCGCCACGGTGCGCGTCTGAAGCGTATATCCAGGTTCCGCTCTTCCTTGAGTAACGCCCAGAATTGGCCGGAACCGGAACAAGGGCTTGCGACAACTAGCGTCAACTTGCATCGCATGTGTGGATGCACCCATAGACATATAAAGGTAGACGTCTCTTCCAGCTCTGAGGCAGCTGTATTTCGGGCGCCATTTTAGAGAAGGCAAGCACCCGCGTGCGTCACAGAAGGGGACGTTCGGTAGGCCAATCAGAGGCAGGTGGGGGCGGGTCTTTTCGTAAGAGGCAGCCGCACAGCAACTAGTCAGTTAGACGCGCTGTGATTGGCCAGTCGTCAACGCGCTGTGATTGGCCAGTAGTCACTTTGAGTGGCAGCTTGCCTTCTATGGTGGCCGCCAGAGCCTTGTATTGCGATACAGGTCTCTCCAATGAACTGCAGAGGCCAATGAGGTATCTAGGTTTCTATATCTATGGTCACACGTAGCCACAATCTGCGAATGCTCTATAGAGTCTGGACCTACACCTCCCGAATGCCAAGAAAGGAAGCGGTCAGTTTGTAATTTCCGTTCAGGAAAATACATTTTAAAATATCTTTAAATTTTATTTTAGAATTTCCATTCCTGATAAGCAGCAAGCAATAGGTTCTGATTATTTAGATTTATATTAGCACACATTTGCGCGACTGTAAAGACGAAACGGAAGTGCGGAGTAGGCGTCACATCCGCTTCATCCCCAGATCATTTTCAGCTCTTCCGTGCTCCAGACTGTATGACGGAAGCAACAGTCTGGCTCGCGAGACTACTCAGGAAGAGACAGGCATGGCTACTATGGCTAATTCTGCTACTGCTGCATTGCGGCGATGGCTGCTGAGCCCTGTCGTTATTATTACCAGGTCTATGCTGCTCCTCAGCACTTCATGTCTATAGCAGGAGCTGACAGCTGCCTGTCCGTTCTGCCATGGTGGAGGCACGCATGGATACTGTAGGCATGGGAGCACCGTCCACCACACATGTGGACACACACACACACACACACGCACACGCACACATGCACACATGCACACACGCACACACGCACACACACGCACTATTACTGTCAGGGCTTATGGGCATACACAGAGACAGAGAGAGAGAGAGAGAGAGAGAGAGAGAGAGAGAGAGAGAGACAGAGAGAGAGAGAGGAGAGGGAGAGAGAGGGAGAGAGAGAGAGAGAGAGAGAGAGAGAGAGAGAGAGAGAATCTCCTGGACTCAGCAAGGGGTACAAAGTCACCTTCATGTCTAAACACAAAGCTGCAGTGTGTTAAGCCTAATCTATATTTCATCATACAACAGTGCCTCACTGAGAACTTATTCATCACTTAAAAATCTGTTCTTTCCGATGAGTGCAATGTAGTACAAATTAGGCTTTAGACAGACAGTGAGTTACACAGAGAATAATCAGCAAACCCATACACAAGTACGCAGTTCTATTGTGCACCACCACTTATATTGGTGCAGTGGCACAATTGTGACACAAAGCTCGGCCAATCCATGAAGCCGATGGGTTGGATTGACCCATCAGGTATGCCATTGCCTACACCCCATCACAGACACAGAGATGCAGTGTGTCCTCCACAGACCTGTGGACTGACAGATACAGATAGTCAGGTTTTTGGGTTCTCGGAAACCGTTGGTCTCACCGAATTCCCACTCTGCACTGCACACGGGTATATGGGACACACGCCATATTTGAGGTGAATCGGTCAGCACCAAAGTTATTCCCGGGACAGGCAGACAGTCGGACATAGATTTTGTGACTTTATAGATAGATGTCCCCCTTTTTTTCTTCCAGCTGTGTTTTAAATCACACTAATGCTCGATCCCCACCCAATTCAGTCATCCAGCCAGTGAGCTTGTTAGAGTGCATGATAGATTAGCCTTGTTGATCCAACAGATCTCTTTAAAGCCATTGTGGGAAGCCTTGCTGTTTATTTTACGGTGTGAATGAGTCCACATGGTCTTATCTGGCTAGACCAATACTGCACCATTTAACAATATTGTTATAGTCAAGGATTCTCTTTTGTCATTTGCTGTAATCACAGCTCAGCTGTTCTGCTGTGATTACTGTTGTTGTTTTAACACTACTGGTGAGTGTTGTGGCACAAAATGGCTGCCCTTCAGCTCCTTGACGTTCAGTGTGGAGAAAGATGTCCCCACACTTTGTATTTGTGTCGTCTGAGTGAAAATGAATACGGAATACTGTATAATTGTATATCTTAACATGTAACATTCAGTACAAACTATCACACTATCTATCTATACCAAGTCAAAATTAAATCTCTCCCAAAAGGGTGCAACGGTGTTCAAACAGATGTCACGATCAAGCAGTGAGCTCTCGCCCTCTCCCCTCTATAGTTGATATTCACAGTGATCTCTCACCCATAAGCTGTGTCAGTGCAGGATGCTCAGTGAGAGTGAATGCTGCTGACAGAAAGTCCATGGGATGCTGATTGCAAGAGAGCAACCTGCAGGGGGACATCAGTGTTGAAAGGGAGAGGGAGGAAAAAATAGTGAGAGGCAGACATAGAGGTTGGCAAGGTTCAGTGTGTTGTTGTGAGTCATATTGGCGCCTCACATCATGAGCCAGGGTTGACAGAGGTGCTGTTTGTTTCCGTTATCTGCCAATCTGTCCTTAGTGCCAAGGATTTCCTGACGGGAGAAGACAATTGGTCTGGCCTTGACATCCTGTCTAGTGTGATTTCAGATGTTAACAAGGACATAAAATGATGATGCTGACAAGGAAGTTTCTGTGATGGATGAAGGCTTAAATGTAGAAAAAGAATCAAGTCATTATTTAAGGTTTGATCTCACCACCCCATCTTTGAAATTATGAGAAACTTGATTTCTCACTCGCTCTCAATACCTTCCTCCCTCTGTCCAATCTGTCTTCTTTTTCTCCCATTATTTCTCTGTGATTCCAATAAGGTTTCCAAATGAGCCACTCATTAGACAGTGAAGATCGAAAGAGATTGGGAGTGGGGCAAAGTGAAAAATAAATGAGTTTACTGATGCTGCATAATAACTCATTATTGTTATCATTGTTTGGCTCTCTCCCTTCCTCACAATTTCCTCCCGCTATATTTCCATGCTTCTGCCCTTTAAAACTTATTTTCTGGGTATATGGACAAGTTGGACAACCCCATTCCTCCTCTGTCAGGCCTTTATTAAACATGCTTCCTTTCACTTGTTGTATTCCTTCCTTTTGCTTCCTTTTCACGCAAGAGTTACATCCTTCTCTTCCTTTCTACCTCCCCCAGGGCTGATTGTCTACCTTGGGATGATGGTCGGGGCCTTCGTGTGGGGCGGCCTGGCTGACCGAATTGGCCGACGCCAGACTCTCCTCATCTCGCTCTCCATCAACAGCGTTGCTGCCTTTTTCTCCTCCTTTGTCCAGGGCTACAGTTCCTTCCTGTTCTGTCGTCTGCTCTCCGGTGTCGGGTAAGGGATAACACACATTGGTACATGGGAGTTTGCCTTGATTGGGCTCTACGTCTACAAGCTTGTAGATGGGCTATTTTCTCTAGTTTTGGTCCCGAGGAGACATCACATTTCTCTTTTGGGTATCGAGCTAAAAGGTTTGGGAACCCTTGTGTAATCCTGTACTGCGTTAGCAGTAGTGTCTACTGTCTAGGTCTCTGTTGTATGATACTTAACTTCTTTCCCCCTCTGTACCCCTGGGGGAATACCTCTGCCTTCCACCGCTAGAAATAATCTGCAGAAACTGCAAATGCTCCAAATTCAGTGTACCGCGTGATACGTCTCCAGGAGTCTCTTTTTGACTACAATACCCTAGAGCTGGTTACAAGTTATTTGGATGAAATACGTGCTGAGGCCTCTCATTTACAAGCTTGTGCTACGAGCTTGTAGCTCTGCTATTTTTGAAAGATATTTTGTGTTTGTGTTGAATACATAGTTTTTTTAAACAACATTTTTAACTCAAATCTTTGCTTCTGGGGGGTCCCTGGAACAACATATTTTGATGGGGATCGGCGGCCAAAAACATGTAATTTATAATAATAATAGTTTTTCAGAAAAATTAAGACATTTGTTGAGACATTTGACAGTTACAAATGTTCGCTTTAATTTGTATATATTCAAAGATTTGCAAAAATGTTCACGATTTTTCAAAAATAGCAGATCTACAAGCTCATAGCCTGGCACTTGTGGCGCTCTATGAACTTGTATATCTGCTATTTTTGAATAGCCAAAGAAATCTAAAATGACACAGATGCGTTCCCGGATTGAATGGGTTAATTCTGCTTGGACTGTTCTGTATTTGTTGAGTATACCATTGACCACTTTCTCTTACCTCCTTTCTGTCTCTCCCCCTCCCTCCCTCCCTCCCTCCCTCCCTCCTTCCCTCCCTCTATTTCTTGTCCACTCCCTGCTCCCTCTCTTCAGCATCGGTGGCTCCATCCCCATCGTTTTCTCCTACTACTCAGAGTTCCTGGCCCAGGAGAAACGAGGAGAACACCTGAGTTGGCTCTGCATGTTCTGGATGATTGGTGGCATCTACGCCTCAGCCATGGCCTGGGCTATCATCCCACACTACGGTGAGAAATGGTCCACCATTGACCATTATTCACAATTTGGCCTTTTCGTTTTTTGTTCATGTTCTTACTTCAAAATGTCTGCCCTGGTAAATACAATCAATTGGCCAGCAACTCAACATAGAGTTCTCAAATTCTGGCCGAACCCGACCCCACCCGACCCAACGTTTTCGGGCCGGGCCAAACAATTATGCTAATTAGTCGGGCCGAGCCAAGCCTCGGGTTCTGTAAAAAAGGCTGGGCCTTAATTTTCAGGCACGTTAAGAACTCTATTCCAAAATTCCACAGGCTTCCTTCATTATTCTACCAGCCATTGCGAAATTGCAGCCAAATTGCATTTGTCGAATAGAATAAGAGCTAAAACATTTGGTTGGCAGGCAAAACAGACCAACTTCCCTAAATGCCCAAAATCAAAATGCAAATGTTCCCTAAAATGGTCCCTCTCTCCCACTGCGCAGGGTGGAGTTTCCAGATGGGTTCAGCCTACCAGTTTCACAGCTGGCGTGTCTTTGTGTTGGTGTGTGCCTTCCCTTCTGTGGCAGCCATCTGTGCTCTCACCACCATGCCTGAGAGTCCTCGCTTCTACCTGGAGGTCAGCATGTTAAACTGCACTGCTATATTAAGGAGACATTGTTGAAAAATCATTTAACAGTACACAGGATCGAGGTTATTATAGTTATCTAATGACCATTCAGGAAGAAATATTCACAAAGAAAAGTCCTGCACAATGCTCTTGCTCAGTGGCTTCAATTTTATTCAAGCATGGACGTTACGGTCCCTCTGGACCTTCATCAGATTTTTTTAAAAGAAATTATACCATCATGATCTTATATAGATAGATACTCTACCCCACAGAAGAATAATCGTAAGTCGTAACAATGGTAATCTTGTCACTCTGTCTTTGTTCACACTGACAGGAACATAGGCTACTGGTACATTTTAAGTAGAGAGGTGCTAAAATTGTATATGACTTTCAGAGTTGCTGTTGTGTGTCTGCATCACCCCCCTTCTGTGTATCCTTCACTCTCCCTGCTGAGAGACTTATGTCTGCAACTTAATGAGTTCCGACTAATATATTCATGGTGGAGCTAATAGCAATGCCTGTGTTTTATAGAACGGGAAGCACGATGAGGCATGGATGATTCTGAAGCAGGTGCATGACACCAACATGAGGGCCAAAGGCTACCCCGAGAGGGTGTTCTCTGTAAGTAGTCACGCTGAACAATCACTTTCCATCACACTTTATAAACTTGTATGCAACTGTAAGTTTGTATGTCATCACATTTTTTGAGGGAATTTGTGTGTTATCATGGGACTATACAGTAGATTAGCCTTGCTGTGCAGTCTTTTATGCTGAGCATCATTCTTCCTTCATAAGTGAACACCACTTGGCTGTCAGAGAAATCTGAGGGCAAAGTTAATGATTCAGTGCCGCTATGCAGTTGAAGCTGTTTTAACATGGAATAGAACACTACTATATGCACTATGCATTTTGAATGAGCAATTATTATCAGACTTTCTTAAATAGCTCTTGTGTTCATTCTTGTATAATTTACATAAGTGACATATCAGTTTTAATACTAATCTTGCAAGCAGAAAGTAACATCCATACTGTATACATGTAATAATAATAATAATAATAATACAATAACAATATCAGACATTTATGGCATGGAACTGTATTTACTAACTTTATAGGACAAAAGTAGGACATTTTGAATCATCTGTACACAAGTCACTGAGATTGAATGATCACGTATGTTTTCAGGTGACCACCATCAAGACAGTGAAGCCGATGGATGAGCTGGTGGACATGGGAGAAGGTACCAGCTGGCACCACAAGTGGAGGATGAAACTCAGTACTCTTTTCCATCAGGTGGTGTATATGTCAAGTGTTCTTTGTGTTGTTGTTGCTTTATTTACATTGGAGAGTGTAACGTCGATTTATACTTCGTTGTGTGACACTGTATGTGGGGAGCAGCGGACTGATTTGCAGCGGATGGACTTGCAGATATTTCTCACATTTATAGATAGATATTTCTAAAAATATATAATTATGTGGAATTGTTGCCACAAGGATAAGCAGATCTGTTTTCTGATGATACCCAAGTCGATCAGATTTAATTAAATTTGTAATCTCTATATTGTATAATTGTTTAGAGAAATTTAAAGCATTTGCCAAATACCTTTTTGAGAATTAAAGTCTGATACCAGCTTCAATATATGCCATTGTTTTCTTACAGTTTGAGCCAAATATTGTACATAAACAAACTAGACCTTTCAAATCAATACACTTAAAACTTGCATTAAATACAATGCTAACAAAACCTTGACAAAAAATGTACGCACATTGATATTTAATGTATTGGATTACCTACCTGTATCAAGCAAGCTTCAATACTGTTGATTTTCACAACATACTGAAATGAACAGAATCCAATAAGTCATATAGTCAATGGGCTCAACATGCCAGACCACCACCGGTATGCTACCTTTTATAATAGACTTACTGCAACATGTGCAGAAAGGCTTTATAGCAGGCAGAAATGGGAGGATACTATAATGACACCATTCCCTGAATGATGAGTTGAACTGTGGGAGCAATGAACTCTGGAGTGTTTTAATTTGTCTGCCCATGCCCTGGGTATCAGTTTGTCTACACAGTGACTGTGTGATTTATGTCTTATACTGTTGCTCCTAGCTGCTGTGTGTTAAACATGCAGTGTGGTAGGCTGCTGAGGATATCTCAGTATGTTTACGGTGGACTGAGAAAGGGATTCTACTACTCGACTTTTTGTTTATTTATTGTTGCTGAGAGAGACAGACTTGCTCTGTCTGTCTCGTATCTGTTTACTGATGTTCTGACACACTTTTTTTCTTTATGGTTTTCGTCTTCCAGGTTTGGAGTAACTTCCTGACTGTCTTTTCTCCTGAGTATCGTCGTACCACCTACATGATGATGGCTGTCTGGTTCTCCATGTCTTTCAGGTAAGACAGAAAGAAGCCTTAATTCGCTAGATGTAAAAAACATTAGAAAATATAATCTTGCTAAATGTAAGTCATTGGTTGGAGCCGTCAGGACTCTAGGAAGCTGCAGATGTAAATAGTATTTCCACAACATACGGTGCAACTTTGCACATTTGTGGGCAAGTGAAAGTGCTTTTTGGATGTGTGCTCTATAGAGGTCCCTCAACATGCGATTCCAATTTGGGGTTGATTGAATGTTAAGTTCATGACATCCAGCGTTTTTTGTAAGAAATAGGCTCCTTTCACTAAATTTGAAAGCCAAATACAGGCAAACAAACATCAATCACAAATATATATATTTATTTGATACTCAAAAATTACGTGTCTAATATGGTAGGGGTAAAATAAATCATGTTTAAACAAACAGTGACATTTGTAGCATTTGTGGCACCCGTATAATGGGTCTCAGTAAACTCGGAATCGGAATGGAATATGACAAATTGTACTTCATAAACTGTCACTGTGAGCAACCTGGCTACTGAAGGAAGTCAGTCAAACATGGCATGGATCAGTGGTTCTCAAAGTGGGTTCCGGGGACCCCAGGGGTCCTTGATGGGGTTCCACAGGGTCCCCAGCAAAATATCGCATAAAAATCAGTTTAAGCACTTTAACCCTATATACAGTACATCGGCTATTTGAACAGCCGATCTAGCACAAATCTTGTATGAGGGTCCCTGGCACTGGGGGGGGGCAGCGGCCAAATATAGAATAATTTGGGGGTCC
This sequence comes from Gymnoscopelus microlampas, assembly GCF_963454915.1. Taxonomy (NCBI): domain Eukaryota; kingdom Metazoa; phylum Chordata; class Actinopteri; order Myctophiformes; family Myctophidae; genus Gymnoscopelus; species Gymnoscopelus microlampas. The sequence goes on from NC_139940.1 coordinate 23,958,351, forward strand.
TTGAAATGAAAAAGCTTGAGAATCACATGGCAGGATAAGTATTAATAGAGGCTCACCTTAGTTATGTTGAGTTCATTGTGAAATTGGAGTAAGCAGATGAGAACTAATAATTTAAGTTTAAGATTAATTTATACCCCATCCCACTCTTGTGTCTCTTGCAGAAAGTAACTGATTTTCAAGCGCGATTGCCTTCTTTTTGGCGAGCGGCACCATCGTACTACAGAGTATAAACTAGGCATTAACCCAGACTATCGGTATTGATACTGTAGCTGGTTAGTTGTACCCAGAAAATACCCAGATTTACTGTGTGATATAATAATCCATGTCCGTCCCCCTAGCTACTACGGCCTGACAGTGTGGTTCCCTGACATGATCAAGTACCTTCAGAAGGAGGAGTACCAGAGTCGCACCAAAGTCTTCATGAAGGAAAAAGTAGAGCATGTCACATTCAACTTCACACTGGAGAACCAGGTGCATCGCCAGGGAGAATACTTCAATGATAAGTAAGTGGCTGTGTTCCTTTGTTAGTGTTGCCATAGAGAATAATGGTATGTTTAGCTGATTAATTACATCCTTTGTAAGTGGGGATGAGTTGTTTGTCATGTCTGTTTGCTTATGTGTACTCTGTTTGCACACTCGTTTTTTGTTGTGTGTGTGTGTGTGTGTGTGTGTGTGTGTGTGTGTGTGTGTGTGTGTGTGTGTGTGTGTGTGTGTGTGTGTGTGTGTGTGTGTGTGTGTGTGTGTGTGTGTGTGTGTGTGTGTGTGTGTGTGTGTGTGTGTGTGTGTGTTACAGTATGTTTCAGCTTTTATGAATTGTTATTCCTTACAAGCATGTGTTATACAGTCATCACATTTGTATGTGATCAATCTGGGAACACACTCGGTTAAAATAAATGGTGTTTTTTTTCCCCTTTGTTTTGCCGCTTGGGGCACCACACCCCTTTTTGTGTAGAAACAGGAACTTGGTTTGGCTCCTCCCTTTCTTAGTCCACTTCCTCCCGGGTGCTTCTATGTTTATTCCTATTAACAACAACACTATATGTTTAGGGCAGTGGTGTCAAGAGATTAGTATGTGATTAGTATGTGATAAACTGTGTTCCTGGAGTACAAATTGACGTCTGATACAATGTAATTTTTTTCAAAACAGTGTCTTTCCTTACTCAAAAACTCTGGTAAAATAATTGGTAACGACATTTGTTAGTAGTTGACTATTGTGTGTTCATGATATATTAAATATGTATAAGGCATAGTTATAAATAATTAACAGACATTTAACAAGTAATTTACAACTCAAACTCATTAACTAACGTTTTACCTAATAATGTTGTTCATTGCTTCTGCTGCTGACTTGTCAGATCTGGAAAGCTGTCTCTAACAACAAGTGCCCACTTTTATCTGTCTCCTTGCCCACCTATCTATCCCTATCTGTCTTACCTCTATCCTTCACCCTCTCTCCATTTCCTCTGTTCTACATTCTTACTTATCTCCTGCTCCACCCTTCCTGTCCTCTCCCATAGGTTTATGAATCTAAAGATGAAGTCCATGGTGTTTGAGGACTCGTTGTTTGAGGAGTGCTACTTTGAGGACATCACATCCAGCAACACCTTCTTCAAGAACTGCACCTTCATTGCCACTCTCTTCTACAACACAGGTTGGTTTTGCATACACACACACACACACACACACACACACACACACACACACACACACACACACACACACACACACACACACACACACACACACACACACTGTTAATTTAAATGGATTTTACTGTTTACAATCACCTACGGGCTCATGCACACATACAGTAAGTTATCTGCTTTAATTAGAGAAAAATACATACAAAAATAAGTTTGTTGTGTTGGTGGTGTTTCGTTGGGTTAAAATAAAAGTCTTCATAATTTGTAGACATTGTTGTCCAATTGTAACAGGGAATAACTGTGTGTGTGTGTGTGTGTGTGTGTGTGTGTGTGTGTGTGTGTGTGTGTGTGTGTGTGTGTGTGTGTGTGTGTGTGTGTGTGTGTGTGTGTGTGTGTGTGTGTGTGTGTGTGTGTGTGTGTGTGTGTGTGTGTGTGTGTGTGTCAAGTCAAGTCTCATTTATTTGTATAGCCCTTAATCACTGTTACAGTCTCAAAGGGCTTTGCATCCCCATGTTTAACAAAGAAAACAAAATGACATCCCCTGTCTTTAGACTCACAGGACAGGAAAAACTCCCAAGGAAAAAAACATGACAGGAAAGGGATTTGCATTTGTTTAAAATGTATCCACTTAATCCTGTGTAATTTCATTAGAGTTTCATTGTCAACAAAATGGCTCACTAACTCTCTGTATCTCACTCACTAGCTTTATACCAAATGTAGCCTTGCAAATTAAAGTTTCCTTGAAACACAAGCCCAATCCTGCGGTATTGCAGCCATAAAACTGCAGAGTGTTCATTCATCTCGAACCATATGATTGATGTTTTTCACCCAAATCGTAATGAAGAAGATGACACATTTTACACACACAGTATAATAATAATAATAGTAATAAGCCTGCCCAGGCTTTTGCTGTTGTTTGTATCCAGTTCAGCAATCACTCGCAGCAGCTGCTATCAATGCAGGAGCTCCTTATTACAATTTGCATTTGAGTCATTCTATCGTTATGGCTTAATCATTCTTTGGACTTCCCAGTCATAACTAGGGTGTGCCAGATAGTTGCCATAGTGTTTATTTACAGTGAAGCATGGTGGGAACTAACCACACAGGCACGGCAAACTTGCAAGGCAACATGAAGGGAGCTGGCCTGTATACAGTAGAAAACAAACACAGGCACTTTGTTTAGATTATTATTTGCCCCAAATACGATTAATCTTATAAAATTAATTAGAATGTATTATTCTAGTGTTATTACCTAGTTAACTAGTATTCATCGATAAGTGATACGTAGTCATTTTTAGATTATGGCGTCCCTATTCTGGGGCAAAGATTTGGCCCAGCAGATCTACAACTAGCACTATGACAAGAAATGGTGTAGAGAGAAAACAGGAATGGACCAAATATAGAGCCCAGGGGGACCCCGGTCAACTAAGCATAATAGGGTTTAAGTGGCAAAGATGATATGTCACTTTATGTTTTAGTTTTTTGTCGTTGTGGCTTTTCTAGCCTTTATTGATAGACACACAGTAGAGAGAGACAAGGAACTGGGAGAGAGAGAGTAGGGGAGTGACATCAGCAAATAGTCCGTCCATCCCAGGAGTTGAACCGCGCCGGGGACTTGTGTCAGAAATTAGAGCCTATATGTGGTATGCCTGCGCCCTAACCATTCGGCCATCATGTCGTCACTTTTTAAATAGGCTCTAGATTAAATTGCAATGTATCGTTATCCTTCACTTTACTGAGCTCATCACAATCAGTGTCTGTTCTGTCTATCTTGGCAACTATCTAATCTCCACTCAATCTCAAGTTCCACAGTTCTCAATGTCACTTAACTCTCTCTTACTATCTGTCTCTCCTTTCTTCCCTCGCTCTCGCTGCCATCATTCTTTCTCCACTCTCACTTCATCTCTTCCCTCCCTCCCACCATTCCCATCATTGTGTCTCCCCACTCACCACCTCTCTCTACTCCCTCTCCACCTGTCACCCATACACTCTCCTCTGCTCCCACCTCTCCCTCTCTCTCTGTCACTCTCACTCCACAGATCTGTTCAAGTACAGGCTCGTTAACAGTCGACTCATCAACAGTACCTTCCTGCACAACAAGGAAGGCTGCCTTCTCACCGATGTCAGTGACGACAACAATGCCTACATGGTGTACTTCGTCAGCTTCCTGGGCACTTTGGCTGTGTTACCGGGCAACATCGTCTCAGCGCTGCTCATGGACAAGATTGGACGGCTGAGGATGCTGGGTAATAAGAGGGCTGGGCGTGGTTTATTCAGATGGAAACCATCTTACAGTTTTTCTCAATCACTTGATGAGAAAAACGAATGCGCAACCCCAATTACAGTAAGAGCATTTCTCATAACACAACGCGTGCAAAAGAACCTAACAATCAAAATGATCACGATGATCACTAAGTCAATCAATTTCTACAACATTGTCAACAAATGTATAGCACCTTCTGATCGTTGCGTAATCCTGACACTCAAAATGCAAAGTATTTGCATCAAGACTGGACTTGTGTACAGTGTTTCTGTCAATGTAAATTGTATAAGTATCTCCTATCTCCGCATCTATAGTATAGTTGTTTTACTTTTCTTTTTTCTCAACCAATTGGTTGGTGAAATAACTAGAGATCATTTTTACTTCCCTTCTTCCCATCGATCCGTTTGTCCAACCCTCTTTCTCTCTTGTCTCTCCTCTTGTGTCCAGCGGGCTCTAGTGTGATCTCCTGCGTCAGCTGTTTCTTCCTGTCGTTCGGCAACAGCGAGTCAGCCATGATCGCCCTGCTCTGCCTGTTTGGGGGCATTAGCATCGCCTCCTGGAATGCACTGGATGTCCTGACTGTTGAGCTCTACCCCTCTGACAAGAGGTATGCATTAGGGATGTGGCTCTCAATGTGGAGTCCGGGGACACCCAGGGATCCTTGAGGGGGTTCCAGGGGGCCCCCAGGTAAATGATTGATAGTTACGAACCAAATGGTTCCATTTAGTTTCATTTTTACACTCTGAGATTTAAATTGACACAGATTTCACAGTGTAGATCGGGGCCCAGGCCAAGATATAAAAATCGTAATAATCATATCTCCGTGGCCTAATGCATATCAAACGAGGGTCCTTGAAATGTATACACGTTGAGAATCACTGCGTTAGGTATCAAAATCTCTGTGACACGGAGGAGGGGGACAGAGGAATTGTGGTCATGCAGTGGTCATGCAGTGGTCATGCGAGCGTATAGAATTGGCATGTGACGTAAAAAGTGGTGTTCCCCCGAATGATTGGTTGGATATGAGATGTAGAGCAAATGGTAGTGACATCACCCGAGGTGTTAACAATCTGGCGCATGTCCATGGAGACTCCTTTCTGCCACTCTCTGGCTGAAACATGACATGCTTCATGTGATTTATTTTGTTGACATTAATAGGAGGGAATGTTGTAGCCTACTTTGTTTAATTTGGCTGATTGAAAATGGAACTTAATATGAAAACAACAAAAATAAAAATAAAATGTTTTATAATACTAAAATGTTTCTATAAAAATGGAACCAGAAATACTAACACATTCTGCATACATCAGTAGGGAAGCTGATGTTGTATTTGATCCTTTAATATGTAGCTCCACCCACTGGACAAATATAGTTCCTGCAGTGTTGTGTGCATTATGTAAAGGTGAACAAGATTCATTCATTCATTTTATTTCAAATGTTTGATGTGCATTTTAAAGCAGAAGACACATACTGTAATGGTACACCCCCTAGACTCCACCTCCCACTCCACCATCCTAACTACACAACTGAAGTCACAGCAAAGGAAAACATATCAGGGGAAGCAACAACAACAACAATATCTGTAGCAACTGGATTCAACAACAAACTGATCATGTTTTATGATTGGATTATACAGCAGTTGTGGAGTGATTCACCTTTTATATTCTTTAGCTCTGTGGAACTAACCCCCCCTCCTCTGTCTGTCTGTCTGTCTGTCTGTCTGTCTGTCTGTCTGTCTCTGTCTCTGTCTCTGTCTCTGTCTCTGTCTCTCTCTCTCTCTCTCTCTCTCTCTCTCTCTCTCTCTCTCTCTCTCTCTCTCTCTCTCTCTCTCTCTCTCTCTCTCTCTCTCTCTCTCTCCTCAGGTGCACTGCATTTGGTTTCCTAAATGCCCTCTGTAAGTTGGCGGCTGTGTTGGGGATTAGCATCTTCACGTCCTTTGTGGGAATCACCAAGGCTGTGCCCATCCTTTTCGCCTCAGGGGCGCTGGCAGTGGGCAGCGCCCTGGCTCTCAAACTACCGGAGACGCGGGGACAGGTGCTGGCATAGTGTGGCACCACCCATAAGTGGGCAGACGAGTTACAGTAGCCACACTGTGAACAAGCAGCCCAAGAGCCCCCCAAACCCTACTCTCTAACCCCCTCCCTTTGAAATGGTGTGAAATTCGTTGGCAGGAGTTAATAAGTAGGTGGTTCACAGATCCCTTAAAATGTAAATATTCTCGATTGTCTATTGATTGGAATTAGAAATAAAATACACAGTAAAATCCTCAGTGTTAATTTATCCATGTGTAACTCCAAGAGTGTACAAAATAACATTTGTACACTCAGAGTTAAATTAAAATCGAGGATTTCACTGTGTAGATACACCACCGATACTTTCATGATTGGTGGAGTTGTAAAGCACCTAAGGATGACTGCGTCATGAATACGCCTTTAGTCAATTGAGTGAAGGAAGACTGGCCAAATCAGAGATGCTTGTTAGTACACTGTTGGTATTGTAAATACAGATATAAATTACTGTGCGTGTGCGTGTGCGTGTGTGTGTGTGTGTGTGTGTGTGTGTGTGTGTGTGTGTGTGTGTGTGTGTGTGTGTGTGTGTGTGTGTGTTTGTGTGTGAGACTGAGACAAGTGTATATTTCCTTTCCCTTTTACACAGAGATAAAAGGAAAGTAAGTCTGGATCCAGTTTTCCCAATATGTGTGCATCTGGGGTTAGAGGTTAGGGGATGGGGACCCTTGATAATGAGCCATGCAAATAGACTCCACTAGCCATTTGCTTCAGAATGTTTTGTAGTGACTACAGTTCTTCTGAGCAATTCAACTCACCTCTCAAGTCTTCAATACATTGTAACTGTACAACTTTTCTCAAAAATGCAACATCTTGATTTGAAGCATTTTTGATGTCACGGGGTAAAACCAAGACGTCCTCTCTTGGCTTTCTCTTCAAACCAAGACCTCTCCTCATTGTTTGTCTCTCAAGGTCTTGTGTTTATGTACAGACTTACTGCCATTTTATAGATTATAGAACATTCCGGGTTTGCTTTTATTATTGTTTGAATGTGAATGTTCTATTGAGCTCTTTTCCCTTTAAAACATTGTTTCCATTCATCTTGACACAGTCATGAGATCATGCAAGTCAATCAATGGATTGGACTACTCTGATGGACAAAGGTGACATTTTTGCTGCCCTGTCTATAACTAATTTATACTTGGTTGTGCATCGTGTCACGCACTGACAATAGTATATTGTCATATATCAATATCTACAAGCTCACAACAGCATTCAACGTGTGTGTTGTGAGCTCTTTCCTCAATGTAGAACTAAGAATAAATCAGGCTATAGTTTGCCATTCTCATTTAAAGATGAAACACAGTTTGTTTGCGCTAAACTTTCACATTTAAAGCACAACTGTTTGCCAGTGTGAATGTCCCCAACATCCCTGACTTGCTGAAAAAATCCCACGCTGTTCAATCAATATGTTTGAGTCATACATCCTGTCGTAAGAAATGCCTTTACATTACGTATCCTTGCAGACTTACAGTATGTTTTTTTCTCTTAGAAATTGTGTTTTTGAGAGTGTTATGCAATATGCATGTAACAAAGTATGTATGTAAATTTATGAAATTATGAGATTGAGAGTATAACATATAAACATTAGATGTGGTGCATTTCACTATCAATCAGCCCATTTTCAGATCCATCATATTTGAAAATTATGCCCTACAAAATATATTTTGCAGCCTTTAATTCTGCACAGAAACACCATGAAGGTTAGTAAACCTCATCACACTCTTAGGCTTAAGTTATACTTCCATTCGCTTGACAAAAAGGGTAGATACGTAAACACCTTTTCCAGTTGAAAATACATCCTTTTTGTCAAGCAATGTGGTTGAACAGTGAAGTATAAATTATGTTTTAAAGCACAGCTTAAATGTGTTCAAACATCAGATCTGATGTTATTCTTCTGATATTCAAGGATTGCGTTTTTTATTTGGTATTGTTTTAACCACAGCTCTTACTTAAGTATCATCTGCTCAAGTTGGTGACACCTAAAACAATTCCTATGATGTTAAATATAATCTCTGTTAAGATGTTGTCTCAAATTGTCTCAAAATATCAGTATATTTACATCATAGACATAGGAAAAATCTAAATAGATATAAAATGTGTGAGGGTAAAAGTAACTAATCAAAATGGAACAAAAAGAGACAAAACCAGGTGACAAAACAGTCTCAATGTAATAGGATGGCTATGTTTTTAATCTCTGGTGGTTGGTCAAGGTGCAAAATGTATAAGAGATTACATATAACTTTAGATGCTGACATCGCTATCCATTTTTTTGTGTTTCAAATGAATGTTTATATTGATGTGAGTGTGCTTCTTTGTTTGTGCAATATTGAAACTGTGTGCAATACAGAAGTTTTATGTTGATTTTGCCATTTTATATTAGGTGCAAAGTATTTTAATTTGAGTGACAATGTTATATGTATATATTTAAGCTACATTATTGATCCATTGTTCAGGAAAGTCTTAAAGATTAGAGACAAATTCCAATATGATAACGATCAAACAAAGAACGGACAAAATTCTCCCAGAACACAAAGAGTAGGGTGCTGTAATTACAATTCTTAACATTTCCCCTGATTAAGGTGATTATTATAACACACATTGAACAGTGAGGATAAGTGCAGAGGATGATTCTGCTAATGATGCATTTTATGGTGAAGGCGATACTTTGTATAATGGGGCATATGTTTATTTTAGATATGTACTATATGCTATATGACGCATGAAATCTATTGTAGAGAACACACTGACAAGGGCTGAGAATACATGTATACAATGTATCTACTGGTAACAGCACAGAGTGTTAGGGGAGAATATTGTCACATGCCCCTTTAATTCAGCCTATCAGCCAATAGTAATATGTTCACAATTGCATGGTACAAAAATCAACATACAACGAAAGACAATGTTACAGATTCAATTAATTATTTTTTGTCCAAACTGCCATTTTGTAGGATAGCAGCCATATGTAGACTCGAGACAGTTATTGAGACTAACCCACTGCACTAAATGTACATAGTTGTACATGCACAGTTATAAAATGCCTTGTATTCTTAATGACACATCCTGATGCAGCTTTGCTAGAGGTTTATTGAGAATCAATTTGAACATTTAGCAAGAGCACAAAGACCAAACGCTACCAAATGACAAGATCAATGGATATGCATGCAGTTGTGAACATACTGTAGAGATTCTAAATTTAACATCTGAGAACGTGACCCCATTATCTGAGTGTGCCATGAGTACCATCTCTCATTACTTATTGCCAAATATTTTGTATGTCTTAAGTTTACACATTACATCATCAAGTCTCTGATCAAGATATGAACATATGTAAATAAAATTAACTATTAAATAACTAATAATATAATAATAATCTCCTTGTGCCCTTTGACCCAATGAAAATAAAGCTACAGTACAGTCAGTTTGTCTGAACTGACTTAGGAAGCCTGTGGCCAGCAGCGAGAAAGACAGCAACTTTGTCCAGATGTCCTCTTAAAAGCACATTAATAGACTGGAAATCTAAATCATTTGGGAAAAACAGAAACCTCTGCACTACAGCATGTTCCTAATGTGTCACTCCATGTCCTGTTTGTATGTCATTCAGTATCACCTATGAAATTCTAAACAACGATGTCAAGATATTTGTTGCATAGTTTGACATGGAATGTGGCGAAAATGCTAACCTATCTATCAAATCTCAGTGAGTCGGTTTAGGCTTTGTCAAATCAAGATGGTCTCTAGTAAATACGTACATATCTTAGCTTCTGTTACAGGGTTTTTTGTATCATTATTATTAACTTACCTGTTGCCGGAGCAACAGTAAATTGTGAGTGCAAAAAGTTAACAAAGCAATAAGTCTTTGTGTATTGTCTCTTTCTCTCCCTTAAAGCTATTGGGAATCTAAGCACATTATATGCTGGCCTTGTCGGTCGAACTACTGAGTGTTGGTTTAATAAACAGGGCTGAACATGTAACATTCACATGTTCTATAAAACAACGCTAGGTCCTGAGGCTTTTGTCAATAAGATTGCGTTGCCATTAATTCAATGTAACAATGAATCTATCACATTTGTCATTGTACTGTGCTGTAGAGACTGTAGTTGTTTGTATGTAAGTATAGAAACAGTTTGTGGAACCATGCATACCGTATATAAAAAGGAAAAAAAACTGTAAATGAACAATACTGTATGTTGTCTTTGATTTTGTGTATTTTGTAAATGAGAATGGAATATAAGTAAATACATCAATGTTAAATACTGGTTATGAAAATTATAGTTAGGCTAAATGTTTCAACGTCAATTCTATTTTAAGGTGTCTGAGATTTTTTTTCTTATATTTTCTCATTGTTGATTTATGATGGGGGTTGCACTCTGTTGTGCAAATGACCTTTTAGAATTGCAATGGATAACAAAGAAACATGAAGAATAAAGAATAAAAACTTAACCGTGTTTCTGTCATTTATACAGTTTTTTAGAACCAACAAACGTATGACAACGCAAATTTGTAGCAAATTGACTACGACTTGAAAATAGACAGTGGTGGTCATCATGACCTAAAGGCCACAAGCCGTCTGTAGCTTTAGCTGTTGAGGGCCTCATATCCTACTTGGGACCCACAGGCTATTTGTCCAAAACATGGCCAAATTGGATTTCAACCGGTAACCTTCTGGTTGCAAGTGCTGTATTCTAAACCAATGCACCACAGAGGTTCTCACTTGTTCTGTTAACTTAGCCTGGCTAAACAGAGCACCGAAGTCCTGATGTCACTGCCAGTAGAGGGCGCATTCCACAGGTTCATGGCTTTACTTTTTGTATTGATATCCTCATTGGGGAATCTTAGGTCGCTTCATATAAGAGCTGTGTTCCAAAAATAAACACACCACCCTGGCGTTTTTACTCATATGGATATGAAGCATCGACTGAAGGTGTAAATATACACATTTACCCAAAGAGTAACACAATATAAACACTAGAAACGAGTCAAACAACCCAAAGACTACATTTCCCATGATGCGACTGCTGTGGGGACAGTGATTTCAGACCCGGAAGTTGTAGTTCTTAAGACTTTTAAGGCAGAATTAATTCAATTTTCGCCAGGGTGGTGTGTTTATGTTTGGAACACAGTTCTTATATGACGTGATCTAAGATTCCCAAATGGGGGTTTCAACACAAAAAATAAAGCTACGAACCCTGGAACAGCGCCCTCTACTCGCAGTGACTTAAGACTTCGGTGCTCTATATCCATTGCCATTGACAATGCATTGGGCGCTTAAAGTTCAATATCTCAAAAACAACAAAACATTTCAAAGTAAAAGGTTCAAGCATTTGTGTCCACAGTAAGATGAATTATAAAAAGTGTGAATGGAGTTTCTAGGTGAAAGCGTTGTTTGAGGTGCCAAAACTTTTAAAGGAGTACATTTCTAAACCTATGAAACATTTCAAAGATTCGTTCTCGGGCAAACATTGTTCACAGTAAGATGAACATTTTAAAGTTTGAATGGGGTTTCTAGGCGTAAGTATGTAGGACTAGTAGCCTGCCAAAGTTTGTACTTTTTACCCTGAAATCTATAAAAGCAGTGATGGTCAATGGCAAAATGGACATTTAAAGAGAAAAAAGTACAAACGTTGGCAGGCTACTAGTCCTACATACTAGAACCCCCATTCAAACTTTAAAATGTTCAGAGATTTATAATGGAGGCCGATGGAAGACTTTGGGACCTCAAAAAAACACTTTCACCTAGAAACTCTTGTCCATTTTGCCATTGACCATCACTGCTTTTATAGATTTCAGGGTAAAAAGTACAAACTTTGGCAGGCTACTAGTCCTACATACTTACGCCTAGAAACCCCATTCAAACTTTAAAATGTTCATCTTACTGTGAACAATGTTTGCCTGAAAACGAATCTTTGAAATGTTAGGGTTAGAAATTTACTCCTTTAAAAGTTTTGGCACCTCAAACAACGCTTTCACCTAGAAACTCATTCACACTTTTTATAATTCATATTACTGTGGACACAAATGCTTGAACATTTTACTTTGAAATGTTTTGTAGTTTTTGAGATATTTAACTTTAAGCGACCAATGCATTGTCAATGGCAATGGATATAGAGCACCGAAGTCTGAAGTCACTGCCAGTAGAGGGCACTGTTCCAGGGTTCGTGGCTTTATTTTTTGTATTGAAATCCCCATTTGGGAATCTTAGATCACGTCATATAAGAACTGTGTTCCAAACATAAACACACCACCCTGGCGTTTTTGTCAGGGGGATGGCTACTTTAACCTATAAACTTGATTCACAATTTAAAAATTCCACCTTACTGTGGACATGTATGCTTGAGATTGACACAGTGGTTCTTACTTATCATGTTCACTTGCGTGCTATTCACTGAAAGATTAGATAAAGGTAAAAGAGCCAGGTAAAAGTTGGAAAAAAAATCTGGCTGGATTTGAACCGGGATCCTTCTGGTTGCAAGCCCTGTATCTAGTCCTGGTTCATACTTATGCTGTGCACTTGCATGATCTTCAGTGAAAGATTAGATGAAGGTAAAAGCCCCAGGTAAAAGTTCGGTAGCACTTTACAATAATGACCCGTTATAAAGCATTTATAAACGTTTATAAGTAGTTTGTAGACTATTAACAAATCATTAACAACCTGTTTGTTGACATTCGTAAATGATTACTAAAACCTTTATAACTACAGTTACAAATCATTTATAAAGTATTAGTAAGTAGTGAACTATTCATGAATAAGCCATTTATATACATCTGTAAAAGATTATTAGATAATTTGTAACGACCCATTCTAAAGCATCTATAAACGTTTATAAGCAGTTTGTAGACTATTAACAAATCATTAACAACCTGTTTATTGACATTCGTAAATGATTACTAAAACCTTTATAACTACGGTTACAAATCATCTATAAAGGTATTTTATGACTATTCATGAATAAGACATGTATAATACATCTGTAAATGATTATTAAATCATTTGTAACTGATGTTACATAATATATACAAGCTATTGGTAGCTTGTTCATGTTTAACATATGCTTTGTTAAACATTCCTAAAGTATCTATAAATCCTTAATACATGTTATTATGTGCCCTATAGTAAAGTGAAGACAGTTCATCATTTACAAGTGTCTGTTAATGTGTTTGTTCATGTTTAACATGCTTTGTAAAACATTCCTAAAATATCTAAGACTATGCATTATTATACTCTACCAGGAAGGCTGTACTTGTCAGCCATCTGTTAGCTCAATGGGTTGAGACGCAGTATTCATGATCCAGAGGCCATGACTTCAAATCCCACTGACGTCATTCCTATGATTCTTTCCTTTGCAAACTGGCTTCCAGAAGATCAACTGAAAACTACCAGGAAGGCCATATTTGTCATCCAACTGTTAGCTCAATGGGTTGAGACGCAGTATACATGATCCAGAGGCCATGAGTTCAAATCCCATTGATGTCTTTCCTATGATTCTTTCCTTTGCAGACTGGCTTCCAGAAGATCAACTGAAAACTACCAGGAAGGCTGTACTTGTCAGCCATCTGTTAGCTTAATGGGTTGAGACGCAGTATTCATGATCCAGAGGCCATGAGTTCAAATCCCATTGATGTCTTTCCTTTGCAGACTGGCTTCCAGAAGATCAACTGAAAACTACCAGGAAGGCTATATTTGTCATCCAACTGTTAGCTCAATGGGTTGAGACGCAGTATACATGATCCAGAGGCCATGAGTTCAAATCCCATTGATGTCTTTCCTATGATTCTTTCCTTTGCAAACTGGCTTCCAGAAGATCAACTGAAAACTACCAGGAAGGCTGTACTTGTCAGCCATCTGTTAGCTTAATGGGTTGAGACGCAGTATTCATGATCCAGAGGCCATGAGTTCAAATCCCATTGATGTATTTCCTTTGCAGACTGGCTTCCAGAAGATCAACTGAAAACTACCAGGAAGGCTATATTTGTCATCCAACTGTTAGCTCAATGGGTTGAGACGCAGTATACATGATCCAGAGGCCATGAGTTCAAATCCCATTGATGTCTTTCCTATGATTCTTTCCTTGAGTGGGTTCGATTCCCACTCCGAGTCATGTGTCCCCGGTAACTTGGGGCAACGGATAAATTGACTGATATTCTTCGTGATGCTTCCCTTTAGAGAATAACTTCTAGAAAAACAAGTTAAAACCACCAGGAAACCTGTAACTCTCAGCCAACAGCATAGCTCAACTGGTAGAGCGTCTGTCCAATAACCTGACTTGACTTGACTTGAGTGGGTTCGATTCCCACTCGAGGCAAGTGTCCCCGGTAACTTGGGGCAACGGATAAATTGACTTGACTTGACATTACCCACTAATGTCAAGTCAAGTCATGTTATTGGACAGACGCTCTACCAGTTGAGCTATGCTGTAGGCTGAGAGTTACAGGTTTCCTGGTGGTTTTAACTTGTTTTTCTAGAAGTTAGTCTGCAAAGGGAAGCATCACTAAGGATATCAGTCAATTTATCCGTTGCCTCAAGTTACCGGGGACACTTGACTCGAGTGGGAATCGAACCCACTCAAGTCAAGTCAAGTCATGTTATTGGACAGACGCTCTACCAGTTGAGCTAAGCTGTTGGCTGAGAGTTACAGGTTTCCTGGTGGTTTTAACTTGTTTTTCTAGAAGTTAGTCTGCAAAGGAAAGCATCACAGTAAAGACACCAGTGGGATTTGAACTCATGTTCTCTGGATCATGTATACTGCGTCTCAACCCATTGAGCTAACAGATGGCTGACAAGTACAGCCTTCCTGGTAGTTTTCAGTTGATCTTCTGGAAGCCAGTCTGCAAAGGAAAGAATCATAGGAAAGACATTAATGGGATTTGAACTCATGGCCTCTGGATCATGAATACTGCGTCTCAACCCATTGAGCTAACAGATGGCTGACAAGTAAAGCCTTCCTGGTAGTTTTCAGTTGATCTTCTGGAAGCCAGTCTGCAAAGGAAAGAATCATAGGAAAGACATCAATGGGATTTGAACTCATGGCCTCTGGATCATGAATACTGCGTCTCAACCCATTGAGCTAACAGATGGCTGACAAGTACAGCCTTCCTGGTAGAGTATAATAATGCATAGTCTTAGATATTTTAGGAATGTTTTACAAAGCATGTTAAACATGAACAAACACATTAACAGACTTGTAAATGATGAACTGTCTTCACTTTACTATAGGGCACATAATAACATGTATTAAGGATTTATAGATACTTTAGGAATGTTTAACAAAGCATATGTTAAACATGAACAAGCAACCAATAGCTTGTATATATTATGTAACATCAGTTACAAATGATTTAATAATCATTTACAGATGTATTATACATGTCTTATTCATGAATAGTCATAAAATACCTTTATAGATGATTTGTAACCGTAGTTATAAAGGTTTTAGTAATCATTTACGAATGTCAATAAACAGGTTGTTAATGATTTGTTAATAGTCTACAAACTGCTTATAAACGTTTATAGATGCTTTAGAATGGGTTGTTACAAATTATTTAATAATCTTTTACAGATGTATATAAATGGCTTATTCATGAATAGTTCACTACTTACTAATACTTTATAAATGATTTGTAACTGTAGTTATAAAGGTTTTAGTAATCATTTACGAATGTCAACAAACAGGTTGTTAATGATTTGTTAATAGTCTACAAACTACTTATAAACGTTTATAAATGCTTTATAAAGGGTCATTATTGTAAAGTGCTACCAAAAGGTGGAAAGATGTCCTTGCTGGTTTTGAACTCAGGACCATCTGTGTGCAAGGCCTGTATCTAAACCACTGCTCCACCATGGTTAATACTTTTTTAGGTCTCTTGCACATTCTTCAGTGAAAGATTAGATAAAGGTGCAAGAGTCAGGTAAAAGTTGGAAAAATGTCCTAGTTGGTTTTGAACTGTGAACCTTCTGGTTACAAGCCCTGTATCTAAACCACAGCACCACAGTGGTTCTTGCTCAATCTGTTCACTTGCGTGGTCTTCAATGAAAGATTAGATAAAGGTAAAAGCCAAAGTTTGTACTTTTCCCCCTTTAAATGTTCATTGCCATTGACAATGCATTGGGCGCTTAAAGTTAAATATTTCAAAAACTACAAATCATTTCAAAGTAAAACATCTCAAGGATGCATGCCCACAGTAAGGTGGAATTTTTGAACTGTGAATGGAGTTTCTAGGTGAAAGTGTTTTTTTGAGGTCCCAAAATCGTCCATAGACCGCCATTATAAATCTCTGAACTTTTAAAGCAGTACAATTCTAAAACTATTAAACATTTCAAAGATTCCTTTTCAGGCAAGCATGTCCACAGTAAGATGAACATTTTAAAGTATGAATGGGGTTTCTATTCTATATATGACATTTTGAATCATTACAGTCAGTTCACCTTCTTTTGGGTCTTGAGTCGAAGCAATTACTCCCGCGGAGACATCAAATTTCTCTTTTGGGCCTTGAGTCTTGGGACTCAAGGCCCAAAAGAGAAATTTGATGTCTCCGCGGGAGTAATTGCTTCGACTCAAGACTCTTTTGGGTCTTGAGTCTTGGGACTCAAGACTCAAATCCTGGAAATGGCAAATCAGCATGTGTGGGATTTGAAGGTGCAAGAGTGTCCAAATTGGATTTGAACTGGGAACCTTCCGGTTGTAAGCCCTGTATCTTAACCACTGCACCACAGGGATTCTTACTGACTTTGTTCACTTGTGAATTTTTGACATTGTTCACATTGTGTCACTACCGAAACGAAAGTTTGTCACTACCAAAACGAAAGTTAAATCCGAAAAAATCACTAAGTGCGGAGGCCAAAATCGTCCCCCCAAAAACCTGTTAGGAGTATGTTTCAGGCAATTTAGAGTTGATTGGTAGTACCCTTTGTAGTGAATTTTTGTTGGTCCCTAACATTCATCGATCTCTGGACTTACTAATTTTTTTTCCATTTCGGTAGTGACACAATGGTGTCACTACCGAAACGAAGAAAAAAATTGTTCCCCCAAAAACCTGTTAGGAGTACGTTTCAGGCAATTTAAAGTTGATTGGTAGTGACTTTTTTTTTGGTCCCTAACATTCATCGAGCTCTGGACTTAGTACATTTTTTTCCCCAAAAAACCTGAAAAGGCCACTGTCCATGGGCTGGTCAACATGGGAGACGCCCTCATCCGTGAAGAAATGAACTACGATGTGCGCGAGCTCTCCGCCACTGTGGAGGCAACAATACCAAAGTTCACTACAGCACAACAACAGATTTACGACACAGTCATGTCAGCTGTCACACAACAACAAAGCCTACAAGTCTTCATATCTGCACGTGGAGGCTGCGGTAAAACCTTCCTGCTCAATGCCCTCCTAGATGCAGTGCGGAGTCTGGAACCAGGTGGCTGCATTGCCCTTGCCATGGCCACCACTGGCATTGCAGCCCAACTCCTTCACCTCGGCAGAACGCTCCATTCGCGCCTGAAAGCTCCTCTCCACCTCACAAAGAACACTACCTTGAACATCACAGCACAGAGCAGCCTGGCCAAACTACTACGCCGCTCACGCCTCCTGCTGATTGATGAAGCCACCATGATGCACCGCCACCTGCTAGAGGCACTTGACCGCTCACTGCAAGACCTACTCCAGAAGCCAAACACTCCATTTGGTGGCAAAATTATTGTCTTGGCAGGTGACTTCCGACAGTGTCTCCCAGTGATTCGAGGGGCCAATGAGGGCCAGATTATAGACAGCTGCCTGAACAATTCCACACTCTGGGAAAAATTCTCCATCTTCTCCCTCACAGAAAACATGCGCGTCAAGGCCAGTGGAGACCCACGTCTGGAGGACTTCGACACGTGGACCCTCAGCCTTGGCGATGGCACAGCAAATGATGCCAACGACTTCGTCTCCATCCCTGAAAGCAGGGTTTCCACATTCAACCTAACACAGATCGCAACAACGTCGCAGAGGCCACATCCATGAAAGAATTTTGCAACACAGTGTTTCCAGACTTGCCTACCAACTACGCACGCACTGACTGGCTGCACGGCAGATCACTGCTTGCCCCTACCACCAAAGAGGTGGACACCATCAATGACATCATGGAGACCTGGATGCCAGGTATGGCTACCAAGCTCACCAGTGCTGACACCCTGGTGGACTACCAAGATGTTATGCGCTTCACCATCGAATATCTCAACACCCTCTGCCCCAGTGGATTTGTGTGCTTCCTTCCCGCCTTCTCCATTTCTCCCATTCTGCAGCCTCTGTCATGGATGACTATCTGTGTAACCTCAGCCCGTTGCAACTTCCCTTCATGGTCAAGTGCTCCTTCACAAAGAGGTACGTCTGCTGCATTGTCACATGTGCCATTTCTCATTCATCTACATAAGTGCTGCTGACAATGACGCAAATTACCACTTCACAGACATTTCACTGCCTTGCCCGCACACCAGCGCCCGTTCCAGAGACCATCTCACAGCAGTCCTCCACCACCTGCAGTGCCCCCCCGTCAAACAAACAATCCACTTGAAAACACTACTATTACTACAGTTTTCCCCCCTAATCAACGTGACGATGACCTGACTAATTGGTGGTTGCCAAAGTCGTTGTGATACAGGGATACACTTTTATCCCGCACTGGGTTCCCCCTTTAAATGTTCATTGCCATTGACAATGCATTGGGCGCTTAAAGTTAAATATTTCAAAAACTACAAATCATTTCAAAGTAAAACATCTCAAGGATGCATGCCCACAGTAAGGTGGAATTTTTGAACTGTGAATGGAGTTTCTAGGTGAAAGTGTTTTTTTGAGGTCCCAAAATCGTCCATAGACCGCCATTATAAATCTCTGAACTTTTAAAGCAGTACAATTCTAAAACTATTAAACATTTCAAAGATTCCTTTTCAGGCAAGCATGTCCACAGTAAGATGAACATTTTAAAGTATGAATGGGGTTTCTATTCTATATATGACATTTTGAATCATTACAGTCAGTTCACCTTCTTTTGGGTCTTGAGTCGAAGCAATTACTCCCGCGGAGACATCAAATTTCTCTTTTGGGCCTTGAGTCTTGGGACTCAAGGCCCAAAAGAGAAATTTGATGTCTCCGCGGGAGTAATTGCTTCGACTCAAGACTCTTTTGGGTCTTGAGTCTTGGGACTCAAGACTCAAATCCTGGAAATGGCAAATCAGCATGTGTGGGATTTGAAGGTGCAAGAGTGTCCAAATTGGATTTGAACTGGGAACCTTCCGGTTGTAAGCCCTGTATCTTAACCACTGCACCACAGGGATTCTTACTGACTTTGTTCACTTGTGAATTGTTGACATTGTTCACATTGTGTCACTACCGAAACGAAAGTTTGTCACTACCAAAACGAAAGTTAAATCCGAAAAAATCACTAAGTGTGGAGGCCAAAATCGTCCCCCCAAAAACCTGTTAGGAGTATGTTTCAGGCAATTTAGAGTTGATTGGTAGTACCCTTTGTAGTGAATTTTTGTTGGTCCCTAACATTCATCGATCTCTGGACTTACTAATTTTTTTTCCATTTCGGTAGTGACACAATGGTGTCACTACCGAAACGAAGAAAAAAATTGTTCCCCCAAAAACCTGTTAGGAGTACGTTTCAGGCAATTTAAAGTTGATTGGTAGTGACTTTTTTTTTGGTCCCTAACATTCATCGAGCTCTGGACTTAGTACATTTTTTTCCCCAAAAAACCTGAAAAGGCCACTGTCCATGGGCTGGTCAACATGGGAGACGCCCTCATCCGTGAAGAAATGAACTACGATGTGCGCGAGCTCTCCGCCACTGTGGAGGCAACAATACCAAAGTTCACTACAGCACAACAACAGATTTACGACACAGTCATGTCAGCTGTCACACAACAACAAAGCCTACAAGTCTTCATATCTGCACGTGGAGGCTGCGGTAAAACCTTCCTGCTCAATGCCCTCCTAGATGCAGTGCGGAGTCTGGAACCAGGTGGCTGCATTGCCCTTGCCATGGCCACCACTGGCATTGCAGCCCAACTCCTTCACCTCGGCAGAACGCTCCATTCGCGCCTGAAAGCTCCTCTCCACCTCACAAAGAACACTACCTTGAACATCACAGCACAGAGCAGCCTGGCCAAACTACTACGCCGCTCACGCCTCCTGCTGATTGATGAAGCCACCATGATGCACCGCCACCTGCTAGAGGCACTTGACCGCTCACTGCAAGACCTACTCCAGAAGCCAAACACTCCATTTGGTGGCAAAATTATTGTCTTGGCAGGTGACTTCCGACAGTGTCTCCCAGTGATTCGAGGGGCCAATGAGGGCCAGATTATAGACAGCTGCCTTAACAATTCCACACTCTGGGAAAAATTCTCCATCTTCTCCCTCACAGAAAACATGCGCGTCAAGGCCAGTGGAGACCCACGTCTGGAGGACTTCGACACGTGGACCCTCAGCCTTGGCGATGGCACAGCAAATGATGCCAACGACTTCGTCTCCATCCCTGAAAGCAGGGTTTCCACATTCAACCTAACACAGATCGCAACAACGTCGCAGAGGCCACATCCATGAAAGAATTTTGCAACACAGTGTTTCCAGACTTGCCTACCAACTACGCACGCACTGACTGGCTGCACGGCAGATCACTGCTTGCCCCTACCACCAAAGAGGTGGACACCATCAATGACATCATGGAGACCTGGATGCCAGGTATGGCTACCAAGCTCACCAGTGCTGACACCCTGGTGGACTACCAAGATGTTATGCGCTTCACCATCGAATATCTCAACACCCTCTGCCCCAGTGGATTTGTGTGCTTCCTTCCCGCCTTCTCCATTTCTCCCATTCTGCAGCCTCTGTCATGGATGACTATCTGTGTAACCTCAGCCCGTTGCAACTTCCCTTCATGGTCAAGTGCTCCTTCACAAAGAGGTACGTCTGCTGCATTGTCACATGTGCCATTTCTCATTCATCTACATAAGTGCTGCTGACAATGACGCAAATTACCACTTCACAGACATTTCACTGCCTTGCCCGCACACCAGCGCCCGTTCCAGAGACCATCTCACAGCAGTCCTCCACCACCTGCAGTGCCCCCCCGTCAAACAAACAATCCACTTGAAAACACTACTATTACTACAGTTTTCCCCCCTAATCAACGTGACGATGACCTGACTAATTGGTGGTTGCCAAAGTCGTTGTGATACAGGGATACACTTTTATCCCGCACTGTTCCAACAACTTCTGGCACCACATAGGTCACAACCCCCTTCTGCTCATCACACAGCACCACAACCGCTGTCATCAAAGTCACCGCTGCCATTCAGCCATTCTGCAGAGCCTCTCATGACAACCTGCGCCACCTGCCGGCCTTGCAGCTTCTTTCCTGGACTACTGCTTCGTCCCCCTTGAGGCAAGGTTCATGCATTGTTAGATTCCTTTCTCATAAATCCACATAACTAATAGTGCTGCTGCTTAACACTTCACACACATATCACTGCCTTTCCTTTCACATAATCCCTCTTCAACATGTCACATTGTGTGGTTGATTCCTGGCTGCTCTTTCACTCCCATTCTGCAGGCCCTACGTTGCCAATCTCTGGAACCTGATGACGTGCCAACTTCCTTACATCATGGACATCTGCTTCTTCCCCATTGAGGTACATCTGTTGCATTCTTCCATGTGTCATTTATGCTTGCACTACATAATTGTCAAGGCCTACCACTTCACACAAAAGACGCTTCCTTTACTGTTACATACTCTATGCTGGCCATCCACATTATGTCCTTCTTCCTGCCTTTCTCCCATTCTGCAGGCTCTGCCATGAATGCCATCGATGGAAACTGCATCCCTCACAACATTCCTTCATGGGGAAGTACTCCTTCACAAATTAGGTACATCTGTTGCATTGTCACCTGTGCCATATCTCATTCACCTACACCTACCACTTCACTAATACAACACTAGCTTACGTTTCACCTGTTCCCTGATGGACATGCCAGACTGCGTGCTTGACTCCTGCCTTCTCCTTCTCTCCCATTCTGCAGGCCCAGCCATGACAAGCTGTCGTCCTCAGCACGTTGCCACTGTCTGCAACACCTGCTCACTCCTACATCATTTTCTACAAATACAAAATCTCATGCAAATAAACTCCTCACTTCGTCACATGCAATTCCGTCTATGTCATTTATCTCACATTATTGCACTTCCCTTTCACATGTCATCACAACACATCTTTTCAAAATATCCATTCCTATGCAAGGCCCAGTAGCAAACAAAAAAGCACACAACCTCGCAAGCTATTCCGCCCTACGTACACACAACACTCACTCACACGATCAGGTGGCAATAAGGTGAGTCTGCAATGAGCCAATATTCACAACGCCTCTTTGCAAACAACAGAATCCCACGATCCACCTCCCTTAAAGGAGCATACATCCCATCTTAATGCCCACTCTGTGCTACAGCGACACTAACACAAAGACAGACACACGTAGGCACCAGCGAACGCAAAGCCCCGCGCAACGGCTGGGGTCTCGGGGGGCGTAGTCCCCCGAGACTCTAGTAAATGGATAAAGTGGTTAAAATGTTTATGATGCTACCTTAACTACTCTAGCTGGGAACCCCCTGAAATCCCCCCAAGGACCCCTGGGGGTCCCCGGACCCCACTTTGAGACAGGCTAAGAGCTTGTAGCTGCGTTAGCATTTGGAACCGTATCCATCACACTGTAAGAGCTGGTGTGTGGACTTCACGTCTGATAAACCATTACAATACCAGTGGTCCTCAAACTTTTACGTTTCATCAACAATTATAATGATAATGAAGGATCCCAACCCTACACAATGAACATAAAGAATAAAACAAACCATGTAAGGGTAAATACAACATTATGAACATAAAGATAAAATAAACCACATAAGGGGAAATACAACACTATGAACAAAGAATTAAACAAACCATGTAAGGGTAAATACAACACAATGAACATAAAGAATAAAACATAAAACCATAAAGGGTGAATACAACACTATGAACATAAATAAAACAGACAATATAAAATGGTAAATACAACACTATGAGTAGGGCACTGCAGGGAATTGAACCCCATCCCGGTAAACCAGGAGAACCACACCAGAGCCTTTGTTTTTATGTTGTTATTTACAAATCATGGTAACATTCACTCATTTACATTTCAACAGTAAAGTCACTTCACAATTTTCAATGTAGATATTCATCTATACTCTTTGTCCAGAGTGACTCACAATAAACAAGGTAAACGCATACATAGAATACAATCACATTCAAATACAGTAAATGGAAGTTAAAACAAAACATACATTACAACTGAAATATTTTTTGTGCAAATATTACATAATTTCCAATGATATTATCCATATCCAAGACTAATGCTATTATGTAATTTTGACAAGCCTATGAAGTCATAACGACCAAGAAGAAAACAGGAAAACAATAACCCAAAATACATGTCAGTAATTAACATTACAATAAAAAAGGAGAAAAACTAAAACAAAATACAGATAAGATACAATAAACTAACAGATATTCAAATTAATATTTGCACAAAAAAAAAAACTCTTGCTGACCTCCCTCATCTATCCCGCCACAGTTCATCCATTTACCAATTTAGTTTATCCACTTAACAAGGTTGCCATGTTAAAGGACAAGTCCGGACTAGAATAACAGACTTTTGTCCTACTTTTATTGATCCCAAATGACTGGCCATGGAAAATTCATGAACAGGCCATAAATAGGTAGCCATGTTTTCACTCCACACAAACTTTAAGGAAAACTCCTTAGACAGAGATTAAGAAAATATATTTGCATTTTATTTGTTCATGCTCATAAAGCGCTCCAAGAGCTAAGTGAAAAGTGCAGCAGCAAACTTTTGGGTCAAAGGACCATCGTCAGTGCCTCGCCTACTGACCGCCGTGAATAATGAAGCTTTACCCGCAAATGACAACACATAAATCCACATCACATACAGCGCCTATGGTCATATGTGATGTGGACTGACGTGATGAAGACTTACCTGCACATGACTGAAGTGACGTGAAATGATAAGACGAGACGCAAATCAAATTACGCAAAATGAAACGAGACATAAATCCACATCACATACTACACTACACTACACTACACTACACTACACCAGACATACACTATGGTCATTATGTGATGTGGACTGACGTAATGAAGCTTTAACCGCAAATGATTAGATCTGATGATATAGCACTGACGATGGTCCTATGACCTAAATGTTTGCTGCTGCACTTTTCACTTTGATCCCTTGGAGCACTTTATGATCATGAAACGAATAAAATAAAAATAGCTTTTCTTTGTCTCCGTCTAAGGAGTTTGTGGAAGGAGTCTTTTTTTCTGCCAGTTTTGCTTTGTTTTTGAGACCAGCTACAGTCAGTAAATATTCCTCTTTTTCCTTTTAGTTTCCTACAATAAAAAAAAAAAGAAAGAAATGTACAGAAATAAAACGTTATTTTTCAAAGGAACCTCATATATTTAAGGAAACATGGAACAAAATGGACCCTTGTCCACTGTTTCCCAAGTTATGGGTCGGGACTCAATAATGGGTCGTGGACACATTTTCTTGGGTCATGAGTAAATAACCCCCCCCCCCCCCCCCCAACCTGTTAATTAAGTATTCAATCAAAGCTTCCAGCAGGTTATTGGCCTGTGGATTACGGTTCATTGAACATTGTAATGTATTAAATACATTTGAAATGACATTGGTTTGTTCTGAATGGATTAGATATGACATATTGGAATATTGTTGATGTCCAAAAAACATTATAAAAAGTGAAAATAGCCGATCTACAAGATCAATGTCACAAAATAAAGAAAAACATTCAAAATGTAATTCAAGAAAATGCTAAATAAGAAATTCCATGAAGAAAAGAAAAGAATGAAAATCTACAAGAGTGAAGATCTACAAGCTCAAACTAATTTCATAAAGTAAATTCAAAAAAGAAAAGCAATTCCATAAAGTAGGGGAATCATTTGTTTAACATACAACTTACTTTTAGTTGAAATTTAAACCAGTGGTTCTCCTCCTAAATATTTGGCAAAAACATTAAGATTTAATATAAAAAAAGTTATAATAAATAAATAATTTATACTAAGTTAGTACCAATGGATTGATTGGTCTTTAAAGCATGCTCTGGAAAGGCCCACCCATCTGTCCACTTAACACGGCTGCCATGTTAAGTGGTCAGATCCAGAATAAGGTTGAGAACCACTGATTTACACATTTCAAAGATCTACAACTACAGCAGAAATGAACATTTAATTAAAGATCTACAACTACGGCAGATGAAAACCTAACCCTATGGATTAAGTACATGAGCAACATGTAATTAAGTTTCACAATTAAGATTGACATTTTTAGAGGAACTTCATTTTATTTACACTTTTTTAAAGCTCTGTGGACATTGTTTTAATAAAAACCTGATAATGCTTTTAAATCGGGTAAACGACATATAGATCATATTTGTTATCAAAAAACAAAAATGTCCACAAAACTTACAAGTGTGAAATAAAATCTTGACTCCTCCAACCAATTTTATATTTTTGAAAATTGTAATAATGTAATCATTTACAGACCATAAATGGGTAGCCATGTTAACATCTTTATAAAAAATAAAAAACGGTTGAAGAAAAGACTCCCTCCACAAAAACCTTATGGAAAACTCCTTAGACAGAGACTAAGTAAATATATTAGTGTTTTAATTTTTTATGCTCATTAAGAGCTCCAAGTGCTAAAAGTGAAAAGTGCAACAGCAAACGTTTGGGTCAAAGGACCATTATCAGTGCATCGCCTACTGACCGCTGTGAATAATGAAGCTTTACCAGCAAATGACAACACATAAATCCACATCACATACAGCGCCTATGGTCATATGTGATGTGGACTGACGTGATGGAGACTTACCTGCAAATGACTTATAAGTGACGTGAAATGATAAGACGAGACGCAAATCAAATTACGCAAAATGATACGAGACATAAATCCACATCACATACTACACTACACTACACTACACCAGACACACACTATGGTCATTATGTGATGTGGATTGACGTAATGAAGCTTTAACCGCAAATGATTAGATCTGATGATATAGCACTGACGATGGTCTTATGACCTAAATGTGTGTTGCTGCACTTTTCACTTTGAGCACTTGGATCACTTTATGATCATGAAACAAATAAAACAAAAATAGATTTTCTTAATCTGTCTATCAATCTTTCTCTTTTTCCTTTAAGTTTCCTACATTTTTTTAAAATAAAACACTTACAGAAATAAAAAGTTCTCATATTTCAAAAGATCCTCATACATTTAAGGCAACAAATGGACCCTGGTCCGCTGTTTCCCAAGTTATGGGTCGGGACTCAATGGTGGGTCGTGGACACATTTTCTTGGGTCATGAGTAAATACCCCCCCCCCCCCCCCCAAACCTGTTAATAAAGTATTCAATCAAAGCAAAGATCTACAACATCAAAACATAACCCTATCGATTAACGCTCTGTACATGAGCAAAATGTAGTTCACAATTAAGATTGTTTTTAAAGGAAACACTATTTTATTCAACACTTTTTAAAGCTCTGTGGATTTTTTGTTTTACTTTTTTTTTTTAATGACAACCTGATAATGCATTTAATCATCAGGTAAACAATACATCATATTTTTATCAAAAAAACAAAGCAAAAATATCCACAGAACTTACAAGTGTGAAATACAATCTTGACTCTTCCAAACAAAAACATTTAGAAATGTGTAATAATTTAATCATTACAGACCATAAATGTGAAGCCATGTTAACATCTTTATACAAAAGGAAAACCAGTTGAAGAAAAGACTCACTCCACAAAAACCTTAAGAAAAACACCTTAGACAGAGACTAAAAAAATATATTAGTGTTTTATTTGTTCATGCTCATAAAGAGCTCCAAGTAAAAAGTGCAGCAGCAAACGTTTGGGTCAAAGGACCATCGTCAGTGCCTTGCCTATTGACCGGCATGAATAATGAAGCTTTACCCACAAATGACAACACAGAAATCCACATCACATACTACACTACACTACACTACACTACGGTCATTATGTGATGTGGACTGACGTGATGAAGCTTTAATTGCACTGACGATGGTCCTACGACCTAAATGTGTGTCGCTGCACTTTTCACTTTGAGCACTTGGAGCACTTTATGAACATAGAAAAAATAAAATAAAAATATATGTTCTTAGTCTCTGTCTGAGGAGTTTTCCTTAAGGTTTTTATGGAGTGAGTCTTTATTTCTGCCAGTTTTAATTTGTTTTTGAGATCAGTCAGTGAATATTCCTCTTTCCTTTTAGCATCCTACATTTGTTTTACATGAATAAAATACAATATTTAGAGTAGTAAAACGTTCTTATGTTTCAAAAGAACCCGATACATTTAAAAACAAAAATCAAAGAAATTCAATTTAAAATATTAAAATAAGAGTAATGAAAATAGCAGATCTACAAGCCGAGCTTGTAGATCTGCTATTCTCACTAGGTCCCAGGGAGACATCACATTTCTCTTTTGGGTCTCGAGCTAAAACGTTATGAAAATCTTTACACTGAAATGTTTACATTCCAGTGTGTTTTTGCCATTGCTTGTTTATTGATAATTTCAGATCCAGATTCAAACAGTGACTATTTTTTCTGGGGTCAAATAGTAAAATGAAAATGAATTAAAAGCACATATAAGAAGCAAGCAAAATAGAACATGTGCTATTTCGTGAAAACAACAAATCTAAGCAATAAATTAGAAACAAAACAAAAAAAAAAAGAGGTTGTGAAAATAGATTTACATGCTCGTTGTGAGCTTGCAAATCTATTATCTTCACTAGTTTGGGTCCTGAGCTAAAAGGTTTGGGAACCTCTGCAGTGGCACAATGCCTGGTAGCTGTTAAATATAGAGCTTACACATTTTGAATGACATCAGTTATGACTAATGTTTAGAATGCAATCACACAGTTATGACTAATGTTTATTTTCCAGAAGTAATACAGTCTACAGTGACTGAACTGCCTCTTACACAGTGTCACAGTGGCTGCTAGCTGATGCCTATGAGTTCAATTCAAAGTTTCAATTTAAATGGTGCATTTATCTATAGTACCTTTAACCAAAGCACTTTGTAATGTGCATTACATTCACCAACATACTTAGCAGGGGGAGAGATAGAGAGATGAGGGATGAAGAGACAGAGAGAGGGATAGATAGAGAGACTCGTATAATTTACATCATTTGTGAACGATTGACATAAATCATACGAGGCGCATATGACGCAATGGCAGCAGCATTCTTTGTTTCATGTTCTGCATCAGTCTCAGTCCAGCATCAGTCCATTTTCTTCATTATTCTCCGGCCAAATGACGAGCATTGTACGCAAACAACGTGAAACGAAGTCCACATCACATACTGGTCATATGGTTGTATGTATCGTTTATATTATATTATTATTATTATTATTATTATTATGTGATGTGGATTGACGTGATGAAGCTTTACTCGCAAATGACGGCACAAATAACGAGTAACTATACGTGATGCACATGCCGACATCCGTCAAACACCTTCACATCACATACTGGTCATATGCGATGTGGATTGGCGTGATTAAGCTTTACCGCAAATGACGCAACGCAAAATCAATTGTGCCAATATTTGTCAGCAATACAGCAACAGCATGAATGACATTAGTACACAACACTATGAATGACATTAGTACACAATATACAACACTATGAATGACATTAATACACAACATACAACACAAGCAACAGGAATAACCAAAGTCATTAACCCTTTAAGACCTGAAGCCGATTCTATATGTCTCCTAAATCCCAACAGTTTTCTGAAAAACATAAGTTTCTATATCAGTGGTTCTCAAACTTTTTCATGTCAAGGACCCCCAAAATGATATGTATTTGGCCGCGGACACCCATCAAAATATTTTGTTCCAGGGACCCCCCCACCCCCCCCACCCCGCAGAAGCAAAGATTTGAGTTAAAAAATAGTTGCTTTAAATATATATATTCAAAGATTTGCACACATTTTCACGAATTTTCAAAGTGTAAAATAAAGCTTTTTGGCTCAAATCTAAAAATGACACAGTTCCAGGTCTTAATGGGTTAAATGCATATGATATGAATGATGGCCCTACATCTCTCCCTGTTCTGACCTACTGTAAACAACGGCGTGTACCTCGCCTAAAAGAAAAAATTGCCGAGCTATCCGCAAATGTCGTGAAATAATCACAAAATCACATAAATCCACATCACATATAACCCTACGACCAGTAATGTGATGTTATTATTATTATTATTATTATTATTATTATTATTATTATTATTATTATTATTATTATGTGATGTGGATTGACGTGATGAAGCTTTACTCGCAAATAGCCTGAAACGGTACAACGGCAATAAAATTACGCGAAACGACACACGACGTAAAGGACGACATGCATCACATACCTCCACATATGTTCATATGTGACGTGGACTAACGTGATGATGTTTTACCCGCATATGTTGTGAA
This sequence comes from Gymnoscopelus microlampas, assembly GCF_963454915.1. Lineage (NCBI taxonomy): Eukaryota > Metazoa > Chordata > Actinopteri > Myctophiformes > Myctophidae > Gymnoscopelus > Gymnoscopelus microlampas. The sequence continues at coordinate 23,987,931 of NC_139940.1, forward strand.
ATGACACAACACAAGACATACATCACATCAATGCACATCACATACGGCCCCCGTGTACGGTCATATGTGATGTGGGCTGACGTGATGAAGACTTACCTGCATATGACGGAAGCGACGTGAAATCAAATGTAATTTTTACCCGCATGTGTTGTGAAATGACAACACATACATCACATCAATCCACATCACATACTACACTACACTACACCATGGACTTATGTGATGTGGGCTGACGTGATGAAAACTTACCTGCACGGATATGACGTGAAATCCTGAGACGCGACGCAGATCAAATCAAAACGCAAATGACGCGAAATGCTACGAGGCATAAATCACACAAACGCTGGCCGTGACCCAATAATAAAAAAAAATGGTCCAGTCCCTTACATATTCTTCACGAATGACGGGCATTGAACGCAAACGACGCAAACCGCTGGCCCGCCACCCGTTAAATGCCGCAACGCAAGCGGCGCTGATAGTGCAGATTTTATAGTTAAAGCTAAAAAAGTTTAGTTGATACTATGACAGGGCCAAAAAAAAAGCTATATTTTTTACTTTATCAAAAATAGATAAAGCACAAATAGGTTTAACTATGTGAGTTTGCTATGTGACCAAGAGCCACATATACTATACCCTGTCACTATATTATACAACCTAGTATACATATACTGTACCCTGTCACTATATTATACAGCTTAGCGTAGGCCTACATATACTGTACCCTGTCATTACTGTACATAAACAGCCTGGATACGTATACTGTCAGTACTACAAATAGAACCAAATGGACCAGAGTCCATTTGGTTCCATTTGTAAAAAAAAACTCAAAGACACACTAGAAGGAAAAAAAGTTATAACTTTATTCAAGCAGATAATGAAGAGAAAAGAGGGGAAGTTAAAGTATGGAGGTCAGGCAGAAACCTTGTATGTCCAAAATTGTTACTTTTTAAAATAGACACAAAATAACCTGTGTGCCAATGGATCCAATGTAATTATCATGATCTTTGCGTTGTGAGCTTGTAGATCGTCTGTTTGTACTGCTTTAGTGTGTGACACCGTCACACGGTATGACCAAGTAAAGAAATGTATTTACGACAAAAAAATTATATATATATATATATATATATATATATATATATATATATATATATATATATATATATATATATATATATATATATATATATATATATATATATATATATATATATATATATATATATATATATATATATGAGGTTTCTGCCCGACAACCAATGATAGACCGTGTCACTACGATCACTTACCTTGAACAGCAGCCACGACTCAGACAACAGCAAATGAAATTAAAAAAACACTAAGAAAGAAGCAAATGACACTACGCACATCATTTGCCTTCTCTTTTAGTTTGCACAGACCTACAGCATAGATGACTGTTAACACAGTGTTAATGGGGCTACATGCTACCATAATGATACCAGACATAAATCACATAGCTCCACATCACATACATTTGTACACACAAACCACTAGTGAAGAACTAGTGCAATAGACAGGCAAGAAGAAAGAAATGTGTTTGTGAAAAGAAAGATAGAAAAAAATAAAAAATCGATCAAATAACTCAGACACAAAAGTAAATAATAACAAATAATTTTGTTATTGCTTTATTAAAGCAAAGAATAGAGAAAAAGAGGAGAAGTTACGACCACATATGGTCGTATGTGATGTGGACCGATGTGATCAAAGCGTTGGGCGCAAATGACGTGAAACAATAAATAAAATCACATAAATCCACATCACAGAAAGGCACATGGTCCTATGTGATGTGGACCGACGTGATGAAGCTTTACCCACAAATGACGCGATGCAAATGACATGAAACGATAGACGACGCAAATGACCACATACATGGTATGGTAGCATGTAGCATGTAGCCCCCTTAACAAGCAGCAGCTGCAATCAAAAGGTTCCTACCTTCCTGCCATCTTCACTTACGGACGTCTTCTTCTTGTCATCTTCGTGTTCTGTAAAGACACAAAAAAGAAAACAAAAACCTTGAGTTGAGCAGGCCTTACAGGGTGACATTTTGGAAGCCAAGATGGTCTGTAGAGCCATAAGCTGGTCACTGACAGGGCTGTGTCACCATTATGGCATTTTACTTGAGTAATTGTCACAAATAATTGTGATTAAGGATTTAATTGTATTGTACATGAACATTGAACATGTTTGAAAATAAATCAACATCCTACTATCTTATTAGCGTTTATGTGTCAAACAATGTCGCCTCCCGGGTTGCCAGATCATGTGCGCATATCCCCCCACGGATGCGTCGACCGGGTATGGTCCAGTTTTTCTAACTAGAAGAGTGGGCACCCGGGAAAAGTGGGCACTTCAATGTGTAATTGGCCGTTCCTATTCCTCAAAGTAAGTAATTAAGTAACTTAAAGGAGTAGTTCACCCACAAAATGACTTATTTTCTATCAATTGCACACGCCATGAAGCCTTGAATTCATGGATTTGTTTTTGTCGCATTCCTATGCCAATAATTAGGTTCCCGTCTCCTACCGGCTAATGTATCCGGTAGGAGACACAAAGTAAATCATGTGTGTCTCCTACCGGAAATACACCCGGTCATCAAAGTATTGGCTTAGTAATAAGACAAAAACTAAATCATGAATTCAAGGCTTCATGGGGTGTGCAATTTATAGAAAATAAGTGATTTTTTGGGTGAACTACTCCTTTAAGTACATGATTTGAAGATGCTTGACTGGCCTACAGCCACTGTGGGCATAAAACAATATGTTTTAGGTCTGATAATGATGTACCCACCCGTACATGTTCACATCATGTAGACTTTACATTACTTAAAAGGGATAGTTCACCCAAAAACATACTTTTTTTCTATCGATTAGTCACCCCATGGAGCCTTGAATTATGGACCGGTAGGCACAAAGGAGACTCTTTGTGTCTCCTACCGGAACCGCTGCCGGTCATCAAATTATTGGTTTAGGAATGAGACAAAAACATATCCATGAATTCAAGTCTCCATGGGGTGACTAATCCATAGGAAAAAAGTGTTTTAAACTATCCCTTTAAGACAGGGGTCTTCAACGTTTTCAGGCCAAGGACCCCCTAGCTGAGAGAGAGATGAAGCAGGGACCCCCTCTATATTGTATGAAATTATGTTTGAGATAAACTTTTGCTGCTCTTTTTTCCCTCTACACCTATAACTCTTTGCTAAAAAATAGCCGATCTACAAGCTCACAACGCCTCGCAGCGCGAGGCGTTGTGAGCTTGTAGATCTGCTATTTTTGGCTTAAAGGGTAAGACCACTTTGGTAGAGGTTTGGGTTGTGTATTTACCTTACCATGATGTAACTCCAAAGGTGGGCAAGAAATCAAAAATAATTGCTCCATTGATTAGAAATTGATAATTCAAAATATGCTCCTCATTGACTTACATTGTACGGTAAAACAGCTCTCAAAGTCACTCTTTTAGCACATAAATGAACCCAAACATAGCTGATTCAGACAATATAGAGCATCACCAAACCCAGTACTGTTTGTTTTCTTAATAAAAATGTCAACTTCCTGTTGATTTTACTATTTGAAGATCTGGATCCGGATCCGCCGATCCAGTCCGGGTTTTCTACTATTAAAAATGGCAAAATCAACAGGTTGACATTTTTATTTAAAAAAAAAACAGTACTGGGTTTGGTGATGTTCTATATTGTCTGAATCAACTCTGTTTGCGTTCATTTTTGTGCTAAAAGAGTGACTTTGAGAGCTGTTTTACCGTACAATGAAGTCAATGAGGAGCATATTTTGAATTATGAATTTCTAATCAATGGAGCAATTATTTTTTATTTCTTGCCCACCTTTGGAGTTACATCATGGCAAGGTAACTACATAACCCAAACCTCTACCAAAGTGGTCTTGCCCTTTAAGTTCTCCTCAGCAAAGGGATGCTAGGGTTCAAGTGGTTAATGTAAAACAAAGATTTGGCGGACCCCCTGTAGTAACTCTGGGTCCCGGACCCCCTGTTGAAGACCCCTGCTTCAAGAACATTTTGCAAATTCTTCATTTGCTTTACATTTTGGGAGAAACATTGCCAATTTAGAAAAGAGGCGCCGTCTATTCCTGTATCAAACACCATGTTCAAGTAAAGTCTACAATGCTTATCATTTCATCAAGTTTAAGAAACAACTAAAGACATTGGCTCTCAAATGTTTTCATATCAAGGACCCCCACATGAATATTCATTTGGCCAAGGATTGGGCCTCTTCCTTCCTTCCTTCACATTACCACGTTACCAATGATACAAATGAAGGCTCTGTTCTATTTAGTGTAGCACAGTGGTTCTCAAAGGACACCCATAACTCTGAGGGTGTACAAATGGAACCAAATGGACTGTAATTTGTTTCCATCTGTACACTCAAGAGTTACACTCCCGTAAGAGTCCATTTGGAACAGAGCCTTCATTAGCATCATCGTAACACCCTGTGAAGGGAAGTGAGGAAGAGGCCCGATTTATTTCCAAAACGGCCGCTGATTCCAAAACTCCAGTTTGTGCCTCCTACCTCCAGCATGGTGGTGTTGTGTTACAGTGAAATTGGTGACCTTCAGAAAACATGCGACCATCTCGTGGACTTCACAAAAACATCACCATGTCCAAATGTAAATAACAGCCGTTTGTTTATGAACAGAGCAACTCTGTTCATAAACTAACAGCAGTGATTTACTTTGGATGTTTGACATGTGATGGACACGATGGACACATCTTTTGTCAGGTCACCAATTTCTCCATAACACTGGAGGAGGCAGAATGTTGAGGGTTGGGATTCGGCTTGAAAATAAAACCACAGACGTCTTGGTTCAGCTCTGAGCCGCTAGACCAGTGGCTCTCAAAGTGATGTCTGATATCAGCCATCAGTTACCATGAGTATAAACCCTAGGGTTTATACTAGACCGGTCACAATTATTACGCAATAGCCTAATTGCAATTATTTGAATTTGCAATTATGTTTTGCATAATCGTCATAATCATTACCATGTTGAAAATGTTCATATATTTTCAAACATTTTGTGGAAATAGCAGATCTACAAGCTCAAAACGTGTCGCGATGCGACACGTTTTGAGCTTGTAGATTGGCTATTTCCACTCTGCTAATCCCACTATAAATGTATTTGTTGTAATTAAATGATGTATATTATGTGTCATATCTACCTTGTGCAACTTTTGTTTACGAAGCCCTAAAAGCCAAAAATAAATTACATTTGTATTCATAATGTTCCAATGCTCAACGTCAAACACAATTAAATCTTTGATCACAATCAATCATGTGACAATGAATTGTCAACTTCCATTTTGTAATGGTGACACAGGCCTAGTTTATAATGGCCAGCAGTGGTGGAAGGAAATACTGATTTGTTTTTACTTAAGTAAAAGTATCACTACTGCAATGTAGAAATACTCTGTTACAAGTTAAAGTCCAGAATTCACTTGAGTAAAAGTACAAAGGTACAGGTATCACAAGTTTTCAAAATATATTCAAATCTTTTAAAAATAGCCGATCTACAAGTTCATAATGCGTCACATCGCATTGTGAGCTTGTAGATCGGCTAATTTCAAATGGCCAAAATGTATATAGGGCTGAAGTGGTTAATACATTTTTTTCTTAATTATAGTCAAAATCTACAAAGTAACTAAAATAAAGTTTTTAAATAAATGTAGTGAAGTAAAAAGTACAATATTTGGATCCGAGATGTAGTGGAGTAAAAGTAAAAGTATTGAAATTTGGAAATACTCAAGGAAAGTACAAATCCCTTGAAATTGCACTTAATACAGTACTCAAGTAAATGCACCTAGTTACTTTCCACCACTGCTGGCCAGGTGTGATCGAGGTACGTACCGTGTGGGGCCTCCCGCCGCGTGGTTGAAGATAGCTGGTATTAATAGAGCCGCGTAGGTTGTATGGCACCACGTCCCGAGCACCGTACGCCTTGTATCTCCAACGGAGAACGTTCGTTGGCACCGTTATACGTTTCAGTTCTCAGGGCCTCGTTGCTGCGTCGACTCCATCGAGGTTCCATCTTCAAGCCCCTTGTCCTGAGTTACAGACACTCTATTACCAGCTATCTCCTGATGACTCCATCCATCCTTTGAACCTTCCCTGAAGCATTCATACAGTGAGTCAAATGCTGAGTCATAGCTAGGAGCCATGACTCAGCGTTTTTAACTCACTGTATGAAGTAGATTTAGTCCACTCTGCAGAAGGTCACATGATTAACCTGCAAGACACAGATATACACCAACATTAAATTTAATATATTGTATAATAATAACAATAATAATAGAAAATACAGTTTTTAAGTAGGCTATAGCAGTGGTTCTCAAACTTTTCCGTGCCAAGGACCCCCAAATAGACACTTATTAGCCCGCGGACCCCCATTTGAAAAGATAAGCCAGGGACCCCCATAATAGAAGATTTTTACGGCTCTCTAGCAGTGATTTTCAACCATTTTAATTTCAAGGACCCCCAGTTTGACATGCATTAGGGCTACAGACCCCCATTTAATGGCATGTATGTCTCTGGGACCCCAATTCATATTGCAAAATCAATGTTAATTTAACTCTGAGAGTGTACAAATGGAACCAAATGGACCCGTTAGGGTCCATTTGGTGCGCACCGAGTGCGGCGCTATGAGCCTGCATATCTGCTATTTTTTGAAAAATTGTGAACATTTCTGAACTTCTTTTACTCAAATTTTTGCTTCTGGGGGGTCCCTGGAACAAATATAAATATCATTTTGGGTGGTCCTTGTCCTTGACATGAAAAAGTTTGATTATAGCAACATACGTTTTTTTCAAAAAACGTATGATTTAGAACATTGGTTCTCAAAGTGGGGTGCGGGGACCCCCAGGGGTACTTGAGGGGGTTCCAGGGGGTCCCCAGCTAAATGATGGACAGGAACCAAATGGACCCTTATGGGTCTGTAACTCTGAGAGTGTACAAATGGAACCAAATGGACCCGTTAACATTGATTTTACAATATGAATTGGGGTCCCATACATGCCATTAAATGGGGGGTCTGTAGCCCTAATGCATGTCAAACTGGGGGTCTTTGCAATTAAAATGGTTGAAAATCACTGCTAGAGCCGTAAAAATCTTCTATTATGGGGGTCCCTGGCTTATCTTTTCAAATGGGGGTCCGCGGGCTAATAAATGTCTATTTGGGGGTCCTTGGCACGAAAAAGTTTGAGAACCACGGATTTAGAAGACATTTGTAGAATCCCCCCAGAAGCAAATATTAGTGTTAAAAATGTTCGCTTTAAAAAAACATATTGAAAAATGTGGACACATTTTCAGTACCATCAACAGTAGCAGATCTACAAGCTTGAAACGTGGCACAAAGCAACACGTTTTGAGCTTGTAGATCTGCTACTTTTGCCATTTTTTAATCCTGAAAAGTAACAGTTTGGGACATTCTATGGTTTCCTCCCGATAGTAGAGACGATATTATAGTTTCATCTTAGCCTTCGATCAAGACTCAGATTTCTTATCGATTTTGATATCGATATTTAGTCTAGATTACTTATTATCCTGCCTGAGTGTTATTTATCTTATGTTACAATTTAGCTCAGTTTAATCTCTATCCTTAGGCTTTTACATTTGTTTTGTTCTAGATATTTCATGAAAAGTATGAAATGTGAAAAGTGCTGTACAAATAAAATGACATTATTATTATCATCCTATCTTTGACATTCTTAACACTCTCCAAAAATAGTGTTTGTAGTTAGTTCCATGTTAAAGTCTCAAACATCTTGATAAATGTATGTTAATCTAAATATAACGTGTTTATCCCAAAGCCACAGATACAGACCCCTTATGTTCAGTAATATTCCGTATTATTCAATAAATAAATGTTTCAATCTGGTCTGTCTGAACATCACTGTATATATCATTCAATGGGTGTAAGTGGCGCTGTTGCAGGTGAACACCGGTATTACACCCCATGTAATCCAGGAAATACAATGACGTTCATCCACAGAGGGGATTAAAACACTTCTTTATTAATCTATACTGAACATTAACTGAACACTAACACCCCGTATGTACGGATAACATCTGTGGCTTTAAGATAATCGTTTTATATTTACAATGCATACATAAGTATAGACGCACGAGCCTTAACACAGAACCACAAACTATTTGGTAAAGTGGCGCTGTTGCAGAATGTGGAACTAGAACGGCGTTCAGACACACACGGGACTAAAAGGCGTCTTTATTAAACTCTACGTAATATTACGGAACACAACAGACCCGTATGGACGGGTAACATCCGTGTCTTTGTGTTTAAACACTTTATATGTTGGATTGGGTTCATTTATGGGGATTTATGATCAGTTTAAAACGACCAACAAACATCAGACTCGAATCGATCACCATAAATAATACAATCCCTGACGGGCCGTCTTGGTCCAAGGCTAAAGTAGATTTATAAACACACATGAACATATGGCAGGGTTAGATCTACAAACCCCCACACAGTGAGTGTTTAAACTTTAGATATAAATCAAACATTACTTTACCTTCAGCAGAGGAGCGTGACATGTTGCAAGTCAAAATGTTTGAAAGCACTGCCAAGCAGACGTAATGTGCATGCGTTTAATTTAAATCGGTATTCACATCCGGTCTAAAGCCCCGCCTACTGGATCCGGTGCGTTGAACACGTTCACCCCGACGTCACATGGACAAACCATTTCCGTTTTCTGACCGGATGTTTATCCTGCAGAGTGAATAGATCCACAGACTGCTTTTCGCTCATCAACACTAAATCATCTTCACCTGTGCAGAGCACTTTTACTTCTACTCCACTACACCTCAGAGGCAAATATTGTACTTTTACTTCACTACAATTACTTGAAAACTTTAGTTACTTTATAGATTTTTAATATTATTACAAAACATACATTAACCACTACAGTCCTATGTATACTTTTAGGCTATTTGAAATCTACAAGCTCACAACGCCTTGTGAGCTTGTAGATCTGCTGGGTTTTTTTCTTTTCAAAGCATTTTTACACATTTGGAAACGTGTGAAATGGGATATTCTGAAAAATGAGTACTTTTACTTTCAAGGTTCAACTTTATTAATGTCCCAAAAGGGCAAATAGGTTTACAGCAAGAGTTAGCAAAACATATTACATACATTAAACATATCTCTCACTGCCGGTCGCTGCGTGCGCATGCGCCCTGTTCCCTCATTGCAAGCAGAGGGAATCCTTTTATTTTTACTTTCAGCACTTAAGTATATTTCAATGTGAATACTTTTGTACTTTGCATATGTGAATCGTGCATATTTAATGAGATCATTTACATATTTGAATAAATTGTCTATTTAAAACCAGTATGTTTAAAAAAAATCGATTCAATTTAAAATACAGCATCACAATCATTTTAACCACTTTATCCATATTTTATACTTTGGCTATTCAAAAATATCAGATCTACAAGCTCACAGCGCGTCACTTCGAGGCGGCGCAGCGAGCTGGTACATCTGATCTTTTTTTTTAATGTTTTGAAACATCTTGAAAATGTTTGGAACATTTTGAATGATGTTGAATTTCTTAACATAACTTTTCTCTTCTGGGGGTCCCTGGCACTAAATATTTTCAGATGGGGGTCCCTGGGCCAGGGGGTCCCTAGGGGTCCGTGGCCATAAAGCATACGTTAATGTGGGCGTCTCTACTCGACGATATTGATTTAAATAAAAATATGTTTCCAAATGTATGGAGTGTCTTTGTCAACATATGTTCTTGTTTTCTTAATAGTGGATGTGTTTCACATTTAATTTGCCACTTTAATGAGTTACCCATAATGTTAACACAGCAGAGGGTAGACGGCAGGCGAACAGTCTTCTACCGGGCTGTTGAAGGCAGAAGGAGCCGGAGGCGACGGGTGGGGAGAGAGTCAGCGCACTGAAGTCAAGGCACAGACTAGTGTTGACTGTTACTGTGTTGTTACTTGTTGACAGAGGGATGCACGCTTATGAGAAACAACAAAAATAAATCCTGGCAAAACAGTTGCGTGCATTAGCGCAAGTCGAGAATAAAGGAAACATTCTGTAAAAGGGTCTACAGCGGATACGGAAACGGTTCAGACGGACTCTTGTTCCGGTAATCATTTCTGACATAACGTCCCCTCCGTAAGAACCATTGAGGTATAACGAGTGAGCAGAAGGTGAGTCAGACTCAGACTGTGACATCGGCATTCTAGTTTTACAGATTGTTACTGGTGTACTGTTACAACATCATTACATCAATCTATTCAATATACACGAGCTCAAGATTGGTGATCTTTCTGTATAACGGGATCATCGGGATGATTTTGACAAGTGTATGTGAAGCTAACGGCTATCGCTAGCAAGCTTAGCTAGTTTTTGTATTGGCCAATATGCATGCGCTTGAGCAGCAGCAGTGTCAAACCATAGCTCTGTGTCACTGTCAGAGCTGTCAGCCCCTATGATGTAGACACGTGTTTATTTCTATGTTGTAGAGACTGGCATAAAAATAACACAACGTAGCACATAGCAGCACATACTGTGTACATACTGACAGACCAGACTTTAATGTTGCCATTAAATTAATTTGGCAATTCTAGTGTCTAAAAACACTAAAATGCACACATTTTTCCTCTACATGACACAAAAAAATACAGTACAATGCTGTTTACAAAATAATAATAATAATAATATAATAAACAAATATAAACTAGCATTTCATGTCATTTTTCATCGAGATAGCCAGTCAATATGAATAACATCATCGTTATTCTACATAATGATGCAGATTTGTGACGTTACGTAATAACATAATGCAATGACATCATCGCAATGTCATTTATCATCTTATAGCAACAAATCAACCTGCACTGATGATAGTTGTCACTGCAGCTGTTAAGGAAGTGCAAGGCTACCTTCCAAGGTGAACTAAACTAGAAACTACCTCAGGAGGACTTACTATGTTTTATGCTTTTCAGCACTTGATTATTTTTCTAACACTTTAACACAAGTGTCCTCCACAGCTGTTTACATCAGCCTGTTCCTGAGGGTCTCCTGCTGCCACAACATCTAATGCTGCCCCGTGTCCTCCGTATTGCTCGCCCTGTCTACACCACTGTTGCCTCAACCCGGTCTTTGGCCAACTTCAGACCGCACATGGACCCAGACCCTAGTCGGCCCGTTGAGAGGGCCATCAGAACCAAGCTGAGTGACATGCTTGAACCAGAACACTTAGAGGTCCACAATGAAAGCCACATGCATGCCGTGCCCCCTGGTTCCGAGTCCCACTTCAGAGTCCTTGTTGTCAGCCCAAGGTTTGACGGCCTGTCATTGATACAGCGCCACCGTCTGGTCAACGAGGCATTGCGTGAGGAGCTGAGCAGCTGTGTTCATGCACTGGCTATCCAGGCAAAGACCCCACAGCAGTGGGGGAGTAACCCTACCCTGGCCAAGAGTCCACAATGCATGGGAGGATCCAGAGGCGACCACACAGTGGAGGAAAAGTTGAAGGCTGGACGAGAGTGAGTCACTGGACTCCAGGGATGGACCCTTGGCTGGACTGGAATTGGTTATTTTTGTTTCATATTCGGGCGTTGGGAAACCCTACTCTCTGTGTAATGCTGTGTAAATACAATCTATAATTTGCTGACAATATAAGAGAAGCCACAATATTAAATAAATATGTAAAAAATAAATAAAGTGACACTTGCTTTTTAAAATGACTGAACACAAAAGGCCAACATCCTTTATATTTCACATTTATCAATAAAGAATAAAATGCTTTTACTTATTTATTATTTTTAAAAGTGAATAGATAATATATTTGAAGGGCTTAATATACTCAATGATTACTTTTTTTCTTCTACAGTTGCTGTCAACTTTTTTTTTGTTTTGTAGTCCAGAACTCTATTTCCAAAACCCTTAACACAGGTAGCACAACATCAGTTTGTGGATGAAGGCTGTACAATTAACCCATTTCTTGTTCTTTTGACCCCAAATGCATACAGTTTGACTCCTTAAAAAAATTCTTTAACTTATACACAAGCTCAGCCAACAATACAACTCACAACTGAAACATTTAAAAATGCTTCTGTATGTTGACAGATAACCTCATGTTAGTCTAAACCAAATGTACAGGGCTAGGCTAAATTTGAAGTGAAGAGAAGTTCACATTGTAGACTGAAACAAATGTGTCCTGCTTTTTCTTGCATTGATATTGAGAAACAGCCGACTCAAGTTGCATTATGCCGATAGATTAATCAAAGCTGATTAACATCAAGGCAACACTCAGGTGTTGAGTCTCTTTAAATCACATGCCCATACAGTATTACATGGTAAAAAGGGGGCCTATTTTGGCCTGGTCAGAAATAAGAATGGCTGGATGAGGGAGTACCAGGACAAGGACAAAGGAGAGGAATGACTGGATCATGAGTACAAGGTAGAGGGAGAGGAGTTTAGAATGCATGCTACTTAACCCCTGTACTTGGTTGACCAGAGTCCCTCAGGACTCTATACTAAATATCTTCGCTGAAAATAGCCGATCTACAAGTTCACAACACGTTGCAAGATCTGCTATTTTCTGTGAGAGTTTTCCCTAGAATACAGCTGGGGTTTAAGTGGTAAGTGCCAGTACAGCTACGGTAACTGGTGCAATACTGCAGCAATAATGTCACTTATTGCCCCGCCCCCCCCCCCCCCCCCCCCCCACAAAAGACAATTTACGACCAATACAATATATTGTCTGTTGAATCAAGTTTTTTGAACTGGCACATTTCAAAAATAAATACATTATTGACAAAATGTTCCTGTTGGAAGAGAACATACAGTATAGGTATTTTGAAAGTCTTCATGTTGTATTGTGTATTCTTGTATTTTGAAAAATAATATTGGTGTTTAGATGCACCACTTAGGCATGGGAAATATTGACAACATAATTATTAAACATAACTAGCAGCTCTCTAAAATAGGCAACAAGTTGGCTAGAAAATTAAATGAAATCCCATAAAAGGCTAGCCTTATGCAGCTGCTGGGAGTTGGAAGGATGTGAAACTTGCATGCAGTAGCTATCATCCAATTGATAGGCTACAGTATGTGTGTGTGTGTGTGTGTGTTAAAGAATAGGGTACATGTGCTAAGGCTAAGTAAGCCTATTGAATGTAAACAGGGGTCATCAAAATGGATACAAGGAAGCGCGGGCACCTCGATTTGGCTATTTTGTCCAACATGTGTAAATATATATATTTGAAAGATGGTCTTATGTAATGTGTAAAGTAAACATGATGTGAACAGGCATGGTATATTATTATCAGACTTAATTTCATCCTTCAACTTATTGTTTTATGCCCCAAAATGACTGGGTAGCAATTGTAGAAATATTAAACCTTAATTGTCAAATGTTTAAGCATGTTCCAATCATGTATACTTTACATTACTACAACAAATATTTGACATTTTGGAGGGAAACAATTAGCTAATTTAACACCAAAGTGCCCACTCTTCCTGTTACCATCAAAATAGCCAGTTGTGTCCATGTTTTCTACAGGGAAGGGGACCACGTTTTTTTCGACTTTTAATTAAGCAAACTCTTACAACAATGTATAAAATGCCTATACGCGACCGGCGTGAGTATTATTCTGTCTATAAAACTCGAGTAGCCTACGATTACTCACTCATCTGTTAAAAAAAAAAAAAAAAAATAGCAGAGGATGGTTTCGATCCATCGACCTCTGGGTTATGGGCCCAGCACGCTTCCGCTGCGCCACTCTGCTGTCTGGTTCTCCTGGTTGACATTTCTGTGTAATATATGTTGTAGTTATGTGTATTGACGACTAGAGAGGAGCTCAGTGTGCAGTTTTCAATGGAGTTAGCGGATTCTTCTTCCTACTAACTGAGTATTTAGTATTTTTACATTGTCAATCGATTGCTTAGTCCGCAGCAAAATATCCAAATACACTGCCTTTGAAGATCGCTAAATGGCGGATCAACCACCCGGCACCCGCGCTTTTTGGAAAAGTTGTACGATGGACATAGGCTAGCCTACATAAGATATTGTGGTAGGCTAAGTATATGCCAGTTAACAGAATTCGCGTGAACCCCACAGAGACTGTAGGAGCCAGAAAAACACAATAATGATCGTGATCAAGCGTCTATTTTTCAGAGGTTAATTTCAGTATGGTTGTTTCACCACACGGGGGCAGCATGTGCAAACAGTGGAAATGTTATGTGAAACAGAAGCTGATTTTGTGACCTTAAAAGGTCCCACACAATGGATACAACGTTTCAGCATAGGCCTACTCCAAATGCAACTTTTGTAGTGGAGAAAGGGCCAAAGCACAATTTGAACATTTGGTTAAATCACAGTGACAGTCATAGTGCCTAACTGTCACTCTAATTTCAAATAGGTGTGAATCTATAAGACCTACCTCACTTTCCTTGTACCCATAAATACAAAACTGTTCACTGAATAGGCTACACAGGCGAGAAAAATGTGTGTGTGTGTGTGTGTGTGTGTGTGTGTGTGTGTGTGTGTGTGTGTGTGTGTGTGTGTGTGTGTGTGAAGTCTGTGTGTGTGTGTGTGTGTGTGTGTGTGCGTGTGTGCGTGTGTGCGTGTGTGCGTGTGTGTGTGTTCTACCCTCATCCATGTGAACTCCCCCTAATCACTCTTATTACAAAAAACATTTTACAGTAATGCCAAAAAATCCCTCAAAACCATCATTAGGAGCTTAAAAATAGCAAGCAATAACCCATCCTTTGCTCTCAGTGTCATTTATCTGATATATGAATGTGGTCTTTATATTTCCACAAGTTGTTCTATTTTAATTGATACAGCACATCAACAAACAATAGGTCTTATCAACAATGCACACAGCCAAAATAAGCATGAAATACTTTACTCCATCCTAAGTTATTGTTAGCTCATAAAGATGAGCCCTTTGGTGGAATGTCACCTTGAAGTAATGTATGTCAACTTCTACAGCCGTTCTCTGTCTGGAATAGACAGCCTGTCAGACTTCACAAAAGGCCTCCGATGAGGAGGGTGAACAACTGGTGTCACTGGTTTGGAAAAGGAAAAACAGTAACACAACCATTTTTATGACCCCACGCTTGTCCATTTGCAGCAGGCCCAAGGGGAGAGATGCACACAGGGGACGAGACACTCGGCATGATCTAGGGAGGAGGCAATAAGCTGGTCTTACTGCCCGGGGGAGTCGCAGACTGTCTCTGGCGGTGAGATTTATGTGTTGCAATTCCAGGTGCTGTTATGATGGAGAGGGAGAGATGTCAAGTCGTCAAGGGTGATAAGGAGAAGTGCAAGGACTTGTTTTGCACTTAAAAGTCAGACTGTTTTACATTTGTGGGTTGTACATCACCTATTCTGACTGGTTGTTACAGCAAAATGACAGGGTGGGTTTGGGTGTCCCAATAGGTCATGACTTGTTATGGCATGCATTTTATGCCGGTGAAATGGTTATGTAGGCTGTATGTCGGAGTCCATTAAGACCGGTTAGTATTTGTATCCGAATGATGTGAAAAGGGCTTTATTGGTAGTGCTGCTGCTAATTACTGTTCCTCTGAAAGCAATCAATTAAAGAAGCAAATAGACATTTACGGATGCACAGTATACAGTCTTATTTAATTTTGAGCATCTGTTAAGTCTATCAAAATTGTATTACATTTGCACACACGTCAAAACTTGAGGATGGCTGAGAGCATAAAGATAAATGATCAGCTCACTGGTTTGAGCAAGAATAAAAGGCCACCCAATGATTAATGTGTTGTGCTGCACAATGAAAGGCTTGAGTATATATACTGTACATCTCTAAATATTAAAGTATATGATACTGCAATTGACCGCCAATGCCACCCACCATGTTAGATGGACATAGGGTGGTTTCCCCAACATCCAGTCGCTGACAGATCTGCCACAGGGCTCCAGGTCTAGACCACATTGCCCAGTCTGGGTGGCAGGTCAGTGGGAACGCACCTTGGCAGCACTGGCTTTGCGTCACAGCCTTCGGACGGATGGTGCCATGCCGGGCTGGGACCCTTGACAGGGCGGCGTTCCCGCGATGGACAGGCCCCTGATTTACGTTGTGGCTCCGGACCGTGGGGTGGGGGTTGAAGGAGCTGAAGCTCCCACTGCACAGCTGACCCCTCCTGGTTGGGGGTCATCCATCGGGGCTAGAGGTGGGGTGGGGTGGGTGCGCCAAATGGATGTCTGAGAAAGACTGGTTTGGTCCTCCCAAGGGACTAGCTGCCTCCGTTGGGCCCCCCTGGTCAGCTGCAGGGTTTGTGTAACATGTGTGTAGAGAGAGCGGCCTGTTAAACACATTTAAATTAAGCTCCCGCTAAAAACAACAACTGTAAAATGTATATGGTTTTAATGGTAAACCAGAAGACTTTGCAGAAAAGTAAGGATTTGACATTAAGGAAAAAGCAGACACCATATGTGCCACATTCTTAAGCCTGTAATCTTTGTCATTCTCTTTTATTTACCATTGTTGCGTTTGTAGCAGAGTTACAGCCACAATGAATAGAAGACGCATTGAAATCAGACCTCATTAAGACTCCAAAAAACTACAGAATAGGTTTCAGAAGCTCCCATGCTGATCTGGTCATTACTCTGTAGCTGGTTTCATGATGTGAGGAAAAACAAGTGTTGAATTTAAGATCATGGTAATAGGCTATTAAGACCTTTAATTGGAAAGCTTTTTTCACCCTCTCTCTCGCCACACTGGCAACTAATGAAACCGGTGAATGGAAGGATTTAAAGGGCTGGAACAAAAGTAGAGATGGGGAGAAGACAATATCCTTGTTCGGGAGAATTAGTTACACTCAGTAGTCTAAGTATTCAAAGCGCAGCAAAAAAAATAAAAGGAGAGCTGCAGTGGGATTAAGAGAAAAGTCCACACAGGTGGGTTGGTTGCTGCGAAGAGAAGGGGGGTCACATGACAGGACGTTACCTCGCTTGATAAACAACAGCCGGGGCCCACAGGAAGAAGGAAGGGAGTTATTTTATAGGGGGAATTAACTGGCTCTCCACATCAGGTATTCATTATTACAAATCTCCCAGGTGTGCCGTACAAGTAAGTAAAGTAAAACATCTTTGGGGGTTGGATTTGATGTGAAACATCTTGGATTGATTTGTATTTCTTTCGTTTTTAGGATAGATGAATGGATGGATGGTAACGGTGAAAATTGTGGTGGACATTACAATTTGATTCCAGTAAATTCTTAAGGTCACAATGAATTTATTATCATGAATACTGAATACATATTATAATTGTCAGTTGTGTGGCACAGTAAATGGTCAGACATGATATGAGCCATCTCAAGTCGCACTGGTGGCCTACCATGTGTTTTTAAGGCTAGCCTACTTCCAGCATTTTATGTTAGGCTACTTAAACTGAATTGTTATATTGTTGTTTTTATTGATACAAAAATGTATTACATATTGGTGCTCCTTACACCGGTGCTACCAAGTTAATTTCAAGCCCTGATATATTATTCTTATAATACTAATATAACTAATCATATGTAATGAATCATCATATATTTGATTCATAATCATAAGAAAAATAATAATAATCCTAAATACCAACATGAAAAAGAAATTGTGACAAGATCGTTGATCCTGAGTCAGATTTTTTCCATATTGCCCACCCCTATGAATGGTTATATCAGCATGCCCATATATGGGCAATTGGGCATATACTGATGACATCAGGGATCCCCATATATGGGCATAAAAGGGACAAGGACTGACAAATACAGAGATCTCTATATATGGGCATAAAAGGGACAAGGACTGGCAGATACTGAGATCTCCATATATGGGCATATCAGTCAGATCAGCAGTGCAGCCCAATTTAAACCTCTATTCTAGTACAATAAAAGTCCCTGTCATTGCCAACACCTGTTGGTCTGGGGACGGTGTAGACAGTCACATGTCTCCTTCGATAGACTACACTATTGCCAGCCGCTTCTTTTCACCTGACAGAAACATTGCGTCATTAGGCTTTCCGCAGTACCTGTGGAAGCAGCCTAATTTCTGTTTACTCTTCAGAGCTCAAATTCTGTCTAAAAGAGCACCTACAGGTGTCTGCAATTTGTAACTGGCCCCTGTAAAAAGTCTACGCTTATCACCGGAAATGACCCCCTCCCCCCCAACTGCTTACTGTACATATCTTTCTTTTTTTATTACTACTAGTATATATGAGATGTTTTGCATATTATTGTTTGTCTTAAAATGTCTTGATGAATTGAATGCACAGGACCTCAATGGAAATAAGCCCCTTTTTTGGGTTATCCTTTTAGCATCCTTTTGTATAAATCTGTACCACTGTACCTTTTCTACCAACTGTTAAAGTATTCAATCAATCAATCAATTTCCGTCTATTGTATCCAGTCATTTGCACACTCACATAGTACATGCATGCAGACAGACCGTTTCCGTATCTGACAATCTGCAAAGCAAATTGATCCAGTCTACCTGACAGTGAGGAGTCTCACCGGGACTATGTAACGAATGCAGAGGAACACGGTATCCTTCCCAGTTCTGCTCCCTGCCGAACAGATGCCCCGACCAACCTGTAGGAGTTCAGTGTAGCAACAGAGAACTCTCCCCTGCCATTTACAAAATACATTTAAGATTATGACTGTAATGTTAGTGAACTCATTTGCCTTTGTTCATTCATGAATTGGTGTGGGCTAGTAGTAGGTGACTGCTGGATATGGTGGGCAATAATGCAGAGCCAGTTAGCTACAGTTAAGTACACAACATTCAGCTTCACATTGCTCTCTGGCAATAAACTATAGCACCTGTCCTCTTGTACTATAGGATTGCAAGGCACGCCAAAATGTGTGAAGGACTTTTGGGAGTTTGGACAGAAATATTCAACCTATTGTAGAATATTATAAGAACGACAAATTGTATTTAACCAATAATGGACATTTTAAATTAATGTTTCTGTTTTGAACATTTAAAGATGTTTACAGTACCTTTCTGTTGGGTCATGTTCCTAGTAAAATATAATTTGTTTGGAATGAACTTTGCCCCTGCACCACCCAGACACCCCATGTACTGTAGGTACTTAGTTGTACTATAGTTAAACTCATACCATGAGGTCTGATAATGATCTTTTGGGAGGCTCTCTAACTGTCACATTCCTTGAGATGAAAAAGCTCTAAATAGTTGTTTTTGAAGAATAGGTGAAAGCAGGCAAGGGTCAATTTTAACAACTCCAGTAAATGCACATGAAAACATTTATTTTATTTAACAATTACAATGTTAGAACATTAAGCTTCTTAATTAAACAAGTGATAATGGAATCAATTATTCCATTATCACTCTATCGTTCTCTAGCAGAACTAAATATCAGTAAATCACTTAAATTCTTGAGCCCATATCAGTCCTTCCCAAATGACAAGAAAGCAATGGGAGATGTCAACAAAACAGCTTGACAAATGGCAAAATGCCAAAGTTAAAAAGTGAATTGTCAAAGCAAGTAACATCTGTATCCCAACTGATGTGTGACTCCCTTTTTTGTCAATGGCTGTTTCTTGTTTCCATCCCACGGTTTGTTCTATCACATGACAGCAGTAAGTCATGGGAGTTTGGCTGGGGGTTGGTTGAGGCATGAGGCTGGTTAGGCTGGTTTTGGGCCAGAGTGCACAGGCCAATGCCTTAGCCCTAAGCCCTGCAGAGAATCCACACTCAGTCACTGACACACATGGCTCCCCTTTGCTCCCCTCCGGGGTGCTAAGCAATGGAGTGTACATGTCAAGACAGATGGGTCACAGATAAGACTCTCTCAAGGCCTCCTTTTTGTGCTGCTTCTACACCTTTCTCAGTTCTCTCTGAACTTTTTTGTTGCTCAACCTCCGTGATCTTCACACTCCTGCTCGCTATAGCTTTGAACCTGTGTGCTTCATTCCTCTCACAGACTTCCATTCTCCCCCCCACCAGCTGTCAATCACAACATTTTCTGTGCAGTAATACCACACTTTGCAATCTTTGGCCATCTAAATGTTGGGTAAACGTTCATTCAACTTTTTTTCTGGGGATTGGTTGTCAAGATTTTCTAACAATCTTTTTCTGTTCCCCATATTTTTTTAAAGTGAACAATTCTTCTAAATGTGCTTGTGCTCAGAGATGGGGCAGTATTCTAAATACATGTATTTAAAAAATGTATTTTGTCATTTGTATTTGGCTGGGACGGAAAACAATTGATGTAATTTGTTGATGTAAGATGTTGTAAGGATGTTGTATTTTTAAAACATATGTTATCATGCCATTTTATTCTCAAATTGACACATTTTAAACATTTACACAGGTTTATACTGTGGAATAAATAAATAAAAAACACAATGTGAGATGTCACTTCTACTCTGCCTCTGATTGGCTTACCCATCCTCAGAACAAATCCAACCACAAATGAGAGTAGGGCGGGTCTTGAGACAAACTTCATATCAACTGCCTCAACTAGTGAATGAAGCCTCGTGGAAATGTCCTTATGCATTAGTGTCAGTATCATGGTCCTGGTGTCAGTATCCTGGTCAGTATCCTGGTGTCAGAACTCAGTATATTTTTGATTGATTGAATCTTTATTAACAGTTTGCAATTAGCACAAAGAAGCCCATAGGGGCTTTTTGTAATAAACAAGACATAATCAACAATAGTAGCAATGAACGTATATGTGCAGTAAACAGTTGGGGGGGGGGGGGGGGGGCATTTCTGGTGTTAACCTTAGAGAACCTTTCTAGGACCATTTACAAATTGGTCAGTATCCTGGTGTCAGTATCCTGGTCAGTATCCTGGTGTCAGTACCCTCACATCTAGATTTCGGGCTGCTATGCTGCTCTCACACCGTCGCACCGCCGATCCGACCAATATATGAGTCATAGTGTCAGGGGTTTGACAGAGTACCCGTTGTACTCGTCTGTGTCCCTTTTGTGCCCATATATGGACATCTCTGTATCTGTCTGTCTACCTGTGTCCCTTTTATGCCCATATATGTAGATCCCTGATGTCATCAGTACTGTATATGCCCATACCCTGTATATATGGGCGTATAGGTTTTTTTTTTGGTTATATTTGAGTCAGAGTGACGCTGGGAGGGCCAGACAGCTGACATACATTTTTATAAAATGTATTTTCATGTATTTTCAGAGACCAGTATTTTGTATTTGTATTTTGATAAAAAAAATGTACTCAGTATTTGTATCAAAACTAGAAGTTCGGGCCGCTACGCGGCCCGAACGTCTAGCGTGACGCGTCGTTCACTTTGCAGTGCCACCTTACAGGCACCTCACAGTGTGAGAGAGAGTTTTGTGCTCTCCTAAATCCACGGCAGGCTTTGAAAGTACCCACTTCAGAAAGAGGTTGTGTTGAGGATGGAAGCCGTCGAACTGGTGCGATCTGACGGCATCCTAGAATTTATATTTATAGGTAGGATGTGATGTCATGCTGTCGTGAGATTACGTCACACTGGCGTGTCTCATCGTGATGTCACGACCGTGATGTCATATGACGTCACACTGGGTACATACAACGTTACAACGTACATACTGACAACCGACATGGCGCAGGATTCAAATTGTATATATATAGACTAGAAGTTCGGGCCGCTACGCGGCCCGAACGTCTAGCGTGACGCGTCGTTCACTTTGCAGTGCCACCTTACAGGCACCTCACAGTGTGAGAGAGAGTTTTGTGCTCTCCTAAATCCACGGCAGGCTTTGAAAGTACCCACTTCAGAAAGAGGTGACGTGCATCACCTCTCCAATGACCAAAACCCACTATGGAAGCCGTCGAACTGGTGCGATCTGACGGCATCCTAGAATTTATAGGTAGGATGTGATGTCATGCGTGATGTCATGCTGTCGTCGGGACGACCGTCTCATCGTGATGTCAGATTACGTCACACTGGCGTGATGTCAGATTACGTCACACCGTCACACTGGCGTCGCATACATACTGACAACCGACATGGCGCAGGATTCAAATTGTATATATACTAGAAGTTCGGGCCGCTACGCGGCCCGAACGTCTAGCGTGACGCGTCGTTCACTTTGCAGTGCGCCATGTCTGGCGTTGTATCTCCAGCCGTTGTGGCTTTGGTGAAGTTGTCGTCATTGTGGTGGAGAGAGTTCTTGTGGTGGAGAGAGTTCCTTGTATAGATTATTACTATTTATCACTATGGAAGCCGTCGAACTGGTGCGATCTGACGGCATCCTAGAATTTATAGGTAGGATGTGATGTCATGTGATGTCATGCTGTCGTGAGATTACGTCACACTGGCGTTGTCATCGTGATGTCAGATTACGTCACACCGTCACACTGGCGTCGCATACGGACAACCGACATGGCGCAGGATTCAAATTGTATATATAGATAGATAGATACTTTTTATGTTTTTTCGCCACACCAAAAAACAATATGGCAAAGTTGAGAAGAGTTAAAATTGTCCGCTGGCTCTGTACAGCGAGACCAGCTCCATGCTGTGGTCTGAAGTAGGCGTAGTAGGCAGCACACATAAGGTTGACTTGGGTGTTTCAAATGTTTTGTACACACCCATTTAGGTGGTAAAAAGTCCCTGCCACTGCTGTTGTGAATTTGTACATAATGATTCTGGGGTGCCTGTACAAGTGGCAAAGTATGATGAGTAGGAGACAACGACGGCATGCGGACAATGTAGACTCAACATTGAAAACAAGGCAAAAACACTGAAAACACAGAGCCCCTTCATGCACAACCGAGCAAGGCAGTAGCCAAACGAGTGCCTGCATTGGTATGGAACTCAGCAGCGTGAGTTGCACTTATAGGAACTAGGAATCAGTTGTAATGCAATAAGAGGAGGTAGTACCAGTTTCCCGGTAGACAGACGACCCCCCTCCCCTTTTTTTGTATATATTTTTTATTTTTCATGCTTTTTTTTTGTACAAACGGTACCTGCCCAAACAACAAAATATGACAAGTAGGGTATGAAATGAGAAGGCTTTAGCTTGTGGCCCTATCTTTGCACACATTGTTCGACATCATCCTTCTCTAGTTTATTTATTGGAAACTCTTCATTTGGAGGACGATTACCATTTCTGAGCCCCCCAGAGTGCTATACATACTGCATGCTATGTTGTTTCATTCACAGCCTGAAGCTATTATCATATTATGATTATCATATTATGTTATTGTTTCGCCCCTTTGGGTATTACTCAATGCTGATGTATTTAGTCAAGTGGTTTTGCGTTATTAAAACATCAGTGCTTTTGAGTAACAGTCAACATGGGGACATGCAGGACTATAGGCTATATAATATTTACATAGAGAAAAGGCAATGCCTAATGAAGCTCACATCCTACATAATGTATCACCCTAAAAACAAATGTTTTAAGGTTAAATATCTGCCTACTCAGTAAAATCCTCAGTGTTTTCATTTAAGAGTGAATGGACCCTCACATCTATGCTTCATTCATTCTGAAAACAGCTAAAGGAACCCGATCCCTGAACATCAGCTCATTGTATTGAACGCATCCCTTTTCCTCAATAAGTGGAAGAATTACTGATGCCGGGTGTCTTTGAGTCCCATATTAACCCATAAGCGAGTGATATCGTTCAGCCTACGATGTTGAGGCATAAGGGTCAGCCGTACACACGGTCAGTGAATAGAGGGTTAATCTTCATTGCTCCAGATGCACCAGCCAACTCAAAAGGGCTCCAATGGCTTCAACTCGGACTTCCACAAAACGTGATCCATTGTTCATCTGTCAGCAGCTTTGTGATATATTCTATCCTACACTTTCGGACAAAACGTACCCTAGGTGATTATACAAGCGGTGCTGCTCGCACCACAACATCGCTGGCTCCGGGATCGTGGACACCAGGCAGCTTGACCCCAGGGTCTCACGCTCTTTTGTTTCCACTGACCTCTGTTTCTTTTACTCCCCCTCTGAACCTAAAACCTCAGCACCCCCCCCCCCCCCCTTCTCCTCCCTTTCCCCCCCTCATTCTCCCACACACTCTTCACACACATACAAATAAAGAAATGGGGCCCCTCCAGTTTATTTTATTAGCACTTTGAAACCATGGTCTTTTACAGGGGAGAGGAGAAAAAAATATAATAGGAAAGGCCTTTAATTGGGAGAGTTATTAGGGTTCAAATAAAACAACAGGGTCA
The DNA here is from genome assembly GCF_963454915.1 of Gymnoscopelus microlampas. NCBI lineage: Eukaryota > Metazoa > Chordata > Actinopteri > Myctophiformes > Myctophidae > Gymnoscopelus > Gymnoscopelus microlampas. The sequence continues at coordinate 24,012,148 of NC_139940.1, forward strand.
GGGTGATGCACTGTCTTTAAACGGTGAGATGTGTGATGACCTTCTCATCTTTGCCTTTGGCCCAAGAAATCTTCAAATCTTCAAAAAAGACTGAACAATCAATCAATCAATTAATCAATCCATCAAATAATCAGAACTTTATTTATATAGCACTTTTTACACTGCTTTTAAACTGCTTCACTTTATAGATCATATAACATAACAGTGAGATCAAAGACACCGACTGGGAAACGCCAGGGACAGCATGATAGACACATGAGAAGGCTGACAGAGTGTGATTGAGGAATGGACGTGGCTTCATGGGGTGTGTGTGTGTGTGTGTGTGTGTGTGTGTGTGTGTGTGTGTGTGTGTGTGTGTGTGTGTGTGTGTGTGTGTGTGTGTGTGTGTGTGTGTGTGTGTGTGTGTGTGTGTGTGTGTGTGTGTGTGTGTGTGTGTGTGTGTGTGTGTGTGTGTGTGTGTGTGTGTGTGGGAGGGGTGCATGATATGCCACACTGTACTGTATGTATATATATATCTCCAGCTGTGTGTATGTGTGTGTTTGTTCAGTGCCAGGTGGGCCGCCGTCTTCCTTTGTGATCCCCCCTCCCATCTGCGTTTCGTGACGGGGAAGCACCAACAATTTCCTTGGCTTACTTTACAGTAAACAGGCTCCCGATTGGCCCACACTCCCGTCACACCTCAGCGTCCGATCCCCTTCTGTCCCCTTCTCGCGTTCCCTCTCCTCTGCTTCCCCTTCCTCTCTTCCTTTGCTCCCCAGTGTCCGCTCCCAACAGCTTTCTCAATGTTTACCAAACACGGCGAAAAGGCCTCCTCCTCCCTCCCCGGGCGCGCCCCTCCTCCCTCCAGTCCCCCCTCCTGCACATGCATGCCTTTGTTTGCGCTCATCTGAGTAGAAAATGGTTCCCATCTACCCGTGGGGCTGCATGGCGTTGGGCCGTAGTGTGAGACAGGAGACCTTAAGTGCTGCCTGCTCCGGGAGAGGTGGTCTCTGATTATGGCACAGAGAGTGCCGATACGGTCGCTGTCCCTGAGGCAAAGCGAGTGAGGGTGGTAGGATGATGAAGAGGAGGGGAATCCCCCAAGTACAGCACAAAGAGAAGCTACACAGGCTTAATATTGTGTCGTCTGACCTGAGGCTTTATAATAGATACATGAGTCTGGAAAATTCACAGCAAAACTGAAACCACTTTGATTTTGACCTGAATTAATCTGGGAAAGTGTTCCTGAGCCCTGGTTATGTTTTTCATTGATGTCGTGCTGCTCATTCAGAGAGTTTTACACAAATTCACACATGGGTACCAAACCACTGAACAGCTTCTTTGGGACAAAATGTGTTTAAAATACATACTCAATGGCACCTTGGGTATCCCCTGTGTAAAGTAGTTACTGGAGCTACTTCATAGCAATACAACACATTGTACAAGTCATTATAATTAATTGCATCATTACTATTATTTCATTTTCCAAGGTAGTATTCCTTCCTACAGTTCCTAATTAAATCAGGATCATTGGTTGGTTGGAGTTTCTCCATTTACCGCCATAGCATGGGAAGATTTTAAACTTCTACTTCTTATTTTGTTTCTCTCTTTCTCTGTGCTCATAATGACAAAGCTTCTAATCACTTCATAGCCAGATGAATAAATGCTGTAGCTTTGTGGCGTAACCTAAAGTGACTCCTGTCAGTTAACCACTTGAGCCCTATTTTAAACTTCATTGTACAATGGTGTCGTGCTGTGGAATTAGCAGATCTACAAGCTCACAACATGTCTCACTGTGAGATACTAGATCTGCTATTTTCGCATTTTTTGTCTTTATTGACAACACAGTGGAGAGAGACAGGAAATGCGGAGCGAGTGTATGGGGATGACATTCAATAAATGGTCCGGCCATGGCGGCCAGTAACCATTCGGCTACCGGTTCGCCCATAGATTAAACTTTTCGTCAGTTTTACTTTTAGTTTTTAAATATACCCGTATACTATACACTGTATAATTTTGTCTATAATAACATGGCCAAAATAGGAATGCCAGGTTGAATGTTAATGTGAAAGCTACAGTGTGCCACAAATGACAGCACAGCAGCTATCCTCAGATTTTGGCACAGAACAATGGGATGACATTGTCAGGGTCATAGCTTATGCAAACCTCACTACAAAACAGCACAGAATGAACAGAAATAGCATTTGCCACAAAGGGATTAAATCTTTATCTCAGAAAAAAAGACCACATGGTGAGGTATTGCTTCTGAAGCTCTGCTGCAGGCGGAGCCTGCTGTGTGTGAGTGAGTGTGTGTGTGTGTGTGTGTGTGTGTGTGTGTGTGTGTGTGTGTGTGTGTGTGTGTGTGTGTGTGTGTGTGTGTGTGTGTGTGTGTGTGTGTGTGTGTGTGTGTGTGTGTGTGTGTGGGGTGTGTGTGTGTGTGTGTGTGTGTGTGTGTGTGTGTGTGTGTGTGTGTGTGTGTGTGTGTGTGTGTGTGTGTGAGTGAGGTGACAGAGAAAGAGAGAGAGTGTGCGGCAGGGTGAGAGGTAGGCATTATAAGTGACTTGCTCCTGGATGACCAAGTAGGTCAGGAGAATCAAGGCTGGGGTGAAGGGGCTCACAAAGCCGGCAGGGGAAGGTCAAGCATGAAATCCCCCTCCTCTTGCCACCATGACCCCCCAGGCAGGAGATCCAGAGCACCAGGGAGCCACAGTGTCTGTGTGTATGTGTTACTTCTGTGGTGTGTATACAGTGTGTAATGTGTGAAACACACGTGCTGGTGGAAAAGTGTGACATTACACTTTGAATGGTATGTGTATGTGTATGTGTATGTGTATGTGTATGTGTATGTGTGCGTGTGCGTGTGCGTGTGCGTGTGCGTGTGCGTGTGCGTGTGCGTGTGCGTGTGCGTGTGCGTGTGCGTGTGCGTGTGTGTGTGTGTGAGAATGGATGACCCTGTGTTGCTTAGTGTAACTGTCCGTGTAAACAAAAGCATGCAAGCATGGTGAGTGCAATGTGAGATGTACATGCGCACGTGTGTGTGTGTGTGTGTGTGTGTGTGTGTGTGTGTGTGTGTGTGTGTGTGTGTTGTCGCCTCAGCGAATCATCTGCCTCCATCTCACCCTGTCCTCTGCCTCCTCTTCTCTCACATCAACTAACTTGACTTTCACTTCATCCATAAATCTCCTCTTTGGTGTTCCTCTATAGGCCTCCTGCCTGGCAGTTCCAGCCTCAGCATCCTTCTACCAATATACTCACTATCCCTTGAATGGCTCTTAAGCATACAAAGGGATGAACATACAGTAGCACGCCATGATAGAATAGTGGAACAAAAAAAAGTCCAAAATATCATTCATCCTCAGTGAGAATGTACAAACATTCCTGTGTCATTCCATCCATGTTTCATCTCTGTGATAACCCAGACATCTTTACATCTTTGACAGCTAATACACCAGATGTTGTTGTGGTTGATGAAGAGTCCAGACAAGTGTCTGTATTAGAGATAGCCTGCACCTTTGACCCTAGCCTAGAGGAAGCTTTTATGACCACGGTCATTAAATACCAACCACTTCTACATACCATCTCAGAGCTGGGCTATTAGGTACAGATTATTTGTTTTTATATTTGGCAGGCTAGTACTGTAGGACATACGCACATACTGGTTGTTAGAGGGTTTCAAAAAGATACAAAAAGCCTGGCAAAGTATTGTGCTGTCTCTGCTATAATTGGAAGCCGTCACATATGGTGGAGACGCTGTTATACCCATAGAGTACTGAGTGACATGCTTATTGTATCATGAGGTGACTACACACAACTCCCTGTCAAGTCAAATTTACGCGCCGTCATATGACAGTGTCGTTCGCTGAAATGAAACCTTTTTCATACAAAAACATGAGTTTGACTATGACTGACATTCAATGAAATATAAATCCTGAGTGGTGGGCTTACAGACCTCAGCTTCCACCAGCTCCACCAGCACTTTCCACTGTTCAAGAGCATGATCCACTACAATTCTCTCTCTCTCTCTCTCTCTCTCTCTCTCTCTCTCTCTCTCTCTCTCTCTCTCTCTCTCTCTCTCTCTCAAATTGATAAAAAAGCTATATCTATTTTTTATCATTCACAAACTTGCAAAAAAGAGAGCCCACTGTTTTTTATTCCAAAAAGAAGAAAAATAAGAGCCAGGGAAATGTTTTTACTGAGACCACATACTCCTTTTCAATATATCTTTTATTCAGACATAGTGCATGCACGCATGCACACGCACACACAGCTACAAGGAAGCTGCTGGAAGATGCTGTTACAAACCGTTTTAAGTGAACATTAGCACTGCAACAAATTCTTGGTACATGGACTTATTTCGTGAAGACTTTCACAACACTGACAGCACATAGCAAACGTCTTCATTCTGATTCACCTGGTCAATGATTTTTAAAAAGTAAACACACCTCTCCTGCACAAACACAAGGTAATTACCTCCCCAAATCCAAATTGCAAAACTAGCCGATACTTGTTCGCCTCCTTGAAGACAATGGATCATCATTACATAGCCGAAGAGAGATTGATTTCCCCTTTGAGGGGAAGGTGTTGAGATGCATCCTGCCAAGATAATGAGTGCCCACTAACCTACAGTACACCATGACTGACAGCTTGTAAGTGATGACTGAGGAATTCCTATAAAGCTGTCAAAGAAAGCGGTGTGTGTGCGCGCGCGCGTGTGTGTGTGTGTGTGTGTGTGTGTGTGTGTGTGTGTGTGTGTGTGTGCGCGCGCGCGTGCGCGTGCGCGTGCATGCGTGTGTGTGTGTGTGTGTGTGTGTGTGTAGACCTGCATGTATGTAAGAGAGATATAACTAGCAAATTATTTGAACATTGTATTGACATTTTTCCATAACCCCAAATAGGGACTTCAGGGTGACAGTGGTTAACGTGACATTACACCACCCATTCCATTTACCTCATGCTACTACGTCTAACATGCACACAAAACGTTGCATCCCCAGTGAAACAAGCATCCTAGTATCCTAGTAGTTGGGTGAAAGTGTTCGTGTTGTGTTTTGTACATGTGTATTAGTGAGCGGTAGGCGGGCCACTTGGCGGAGCAGGTTAGCAGGGAGAAAGGCGGTGGGCCGACCCACGGGATCCTGCGGTCCCTCCTAGAGGTCAGGGCAGAGAGGATGAAACCTGTCATTAAGGAGGTGAGGAGAAGAAAGCTCTCGCCGGGGGGGCCATTGTCCTGGGGGCGGGCGGGAGGGACACCTCTTTAGTGCCTCAAATAACACGGGCCCCGGCAGCCATTGTTGAAGGGTGAAAGGGTCCAAAAGGGGAGGGCGATGGGGGTCGCGGAGGGCGAGGAGGTGATTCTGAACACAGTGGTCAGTGGGAGAAAGGACTTTTGGGGGCAAGGAGATGGGGGGGCTTTTCTACACTTGTTTTCCTCTCCTTTCTTGACAGCTCACCCAGAACCAGGTTCCAATGGTCTTCAGAACCTCAATAGATTAATCGTGTGTGTGTGTGTGTGTGTGTGTGTGTGTGTGTGTGTGTGTGTGTGTGTGTGTGTGTGTGTGTGTGTGTGTGTGTGTGTGTGTGTGTGTGTGTGTGCGTGTGCGTGTGTGTGCGTGTGTGTGCTTTTGTGTGAATTTGCAATACAGTACTTACACTAGATCCAAGCGTACACGTACAAATACATGTACCGTAATTGCGCACCGTAAGAGGTTTGTCTATAATTGGGCGGTTTGCAAACCTTGCGTGCATGTGCAGTTTTACTCGTAATGTATGTGTGCTACTTGACCTGCATGCATGTTTATCTCTGTATATGTGTGTGTGTGTGTGTGTGTGTGTGTGTGTGCGTGTGCGTGTGCGTGTGCGTGTGCATGTGTTTGTGTGTGGGGGGTGGAGTTGCGCAGGTTGAATAGCATTTGACATCCAAGACAGAGCTCAGTGCACAGTCAGGACCTTTCAGTCGTCCAAGTGTTTTAAGGGGTCACGCAAATAATGGGACTCTAAGAGACCAAAGCTTCCCTCTGTAGAGGGAGGTTGTGGAAGAGGCCTTTGATGGCATGTCAATTCCCCAGGCAGCCGACAGCAGATAGATCACAATTCACTTAACTGACGACTGAAGTTGATTATTATCATACACAGTAAAATCCTCAGTGTTCATTTAACTGTGATAGCGTAACATTTGCTGTGTAATTTCGAGTGTGCGGTTTGGGAATAGAGATCAGAAGGTATAGGCTGACTCCTGTTATTGAACCAAAACACACAAAACTATCCAAAAAGTTGTTCTGGAATTGTGAAGAGAACGTTCTCGAGGTATATTAATATTCTTTTTAATTACTACGGGCCTATAGGGCATAGCAGTGGCAACCATTCTCTATAGGAAAAATGTATGTGTTTTCTATCTGTGGCACCACAAAATGGCCACCACTGCTATGCCCTTTATGGGGTGTTGCATAAAATATTACTTATAGATAACCATATAAAGACTTAATGAAAAAGTAATAACAAGAAAATGCCAAAGCTGGACCTGTATAGACTAGGCCTATCAGGTCAGCTAGGTCATGCAATTGTGAAAATCTTTATGTTTTCCATGAACCTGCTAATTCAATTTGCTTTGTTTATTTGATATGAGCCATATCTGTGACAATTGAGCGGTCATTAGAACATTGCTCTCAAAGGATGTTTTCCTCTGGTAATTCTCACTGACCAGAGAAGCAAGTACCTGCCTAATGATGTATACTTTACTTTATATGTCAAAGCTGTTCCTGTAACCAGAGCACCTAATAAACTGACTGGACCAATTACTGACTCCATTAGAAGGCTTTCATCCAATCCCAAAGAACTGATGACTTTAGAGGGCCAATAAAAGTGCTGGGTTGTGACCTGAGTGTTTAGGGACCTAATAGGGGAAATAAGAGGGGACAAACACAGGTCAGCAACATCTCACACTTGTCATACGCCTGTGTGAATGTACATATAACATCTTACTCAAACAGATGCTCCCCTCTCAGTGCAAACAACGCTCTCACCAGATAAAGCATCAACCACACAATCTTACAAACAAACATCTACTTGTTTTTCACTAGATTCTACAGAATCTATGAAAATAAAATAAAACTTAGTTGATTAATCAACCTCAGTCCTCTCTTTCATTTTATTAACCTCAGTCCGCCTTTCCCTTAACTTGTTTTGCCTATTTTGTCGGTAGGCCTATTGTTTTCACACTCAAATGTATAAACTTGGCATAAGATTTGATGATGCAGGGAAATTCCCAGATAGAACATTTAGGAAGAATAATGCTGACTGAAGGTGACAGGGGAAGGGCTTTATCTGCAGTTCTATTCAAAAGAGATCATGGGTAAATGGATGACCAGTTTACAAAATGGGAACAGCCTAAGTGATGACTCGGGTTTAAGGGGGAACTAATATTTGACGTGATTCCGATCATTCTATTGAAGGGGGACTTGTGAATATCTGACACAACACTTCTCAACATGTTCTGTAATCTGTGCAGATTACAGAAATTGTAAAATCACTACCAGCCAACATAAAATGCTTTTTTGTTTTGATGGGTTTCGATGAGTTTTCCTATTGGATTAACGTAAAATATCTGCAAAGGTCCCCTTTAAGGACTACATTTAAGGATTACATTTGAAAAAATATAGAAGGTAAATAATTTGTCAGACAGAATCAGAGAGCCCATTGGAAAGAAGATGAAAGGTGAACTTAAAACCTGGTTGCTTAAGTGTATATTGCAAGTGACAGTTGTGTATCTCAGAACAGAATTCTGTATTGCCATGCCACCCATTTAGCAAAACCAGTAATTAGTTACAGACATCACTGAAAGCCACAGACTCTGTTCAAACTCAAACCCTGCAGATATGTTGGTTATTATTCACATATGTTTGATTGTTTTTTATTTTTTAGCTTGACCAAAATCTAAGGATGTTATTTACATAGCATGCTGTTTATGCTAGATTTGATGTTTACCTGGCATTCTAGTTTCTTTGAAGCACTAAATAGTTTTCTTTACTTAAGTGACAATTTACCCTGCTGTGGGTTGACCAGTGCTCATGCCATTTTTACTCTAATCTTGCACTAAGTTGCTATGGATGCTAAATGCCTAAATTGTAATTGTAAACGTAGCTTTGTCACACCATAAGTTTATACCAAGTATAAAGGAGGTGGAGAAATTATTTTGTGTAAGCTTTCTGCTACTGCAGAAATTGTTAAATAAATAATAATCATAAAATAAAAAAGTTAAAAAGATCTGTATAAAAGGTATAAAGGTATATGCCGACTATATATACAGGCACAAATTGATGAAGAGGTGTTTACTGTACACAGTCAATACAGCAGGTGCAAATATACATAAAAGGTATGAGGATATGTGTGCATATATCCAAATCAAAGTAAACGCGACCAGGTCAATGTACCTGTGGGTAACATAGGGTAACAGACTCCGACAAAAAGTGCAGCAGGGCTCAGTACCTGTTCAGCAGCTTGATGGCCTGTCTGTGTCAACTGTGACTGTCCCTAATAGTCTTTTGTGTGGCATTTGATACTGTGGAATCCACTGCCTGGTGGTAGCAGTGAACAGGGGTGGTTGTTCACAGTCACACTGCCAGGTGTGGCTCGGGTGGTTAGAGTCCGTTTTGCCTCATAGCTATGCATCATCTGAAGTATATGCGTCATATATATCCCAGGGAGGCTCACCTCCGAGTCCGACAATGTGCTGGACCAAGTGTGCTGGAGTTCCCATTCCAGGTGGTGATGCAGCTCGTCAGCACGCTCTCAGGATGCTGCTGTTGTAGTATCTACTGAGGACACGGGGGCTCGCGGCACGCAGGGGGCTCTGTTACAACTTCCATTAGAAGGGAAGCAGAAAATGGAGGGAAGGAAGAAGAGGCGGAGAGAGGTTGGCCTAATCACTTTCCCTGCTGACTTCACAGGGGGGAGGGAGACAAAGATCACAGCTCTGACTGCTGGCGGTTGGCTGTAGTCTCCCTGCGCCTCCCTTTCTCCTCCACTGGCCTCCCTCTGCTATTGAGGGAGAGCCTGGGGTGCCTGGTTCTTTGCGTCTGCCCACTGGGCTATTGAGAGAATGATCGATGACTTCATAAAGGAACAAGTGTTCCATCATCTCTCTCTCTGTCTCTCTATCTTTCACATCAATATCGATGCTATACCCTAGTCCTGTGGTTCCCAATCGTTTTGTCTCGAGACCCAAAAGAGAAAAGTGTCTCCCCAGGACCCAAATTTACAAAAATACTTAATTGAATTAACCAGTTAAGCCCTATCTAATAGTGAAAATAGCAGATCTTCAAGCTCACTAGAAGATCTATCTATCTATCTATCTATCTATCTATCACGCCACTTTATTTCTGTCTTGTTCCGTCTGTTTGCCTGCATCTTTTTCCCCCTGTTTCTCTGTCTCTCTGGGGGGGGGGCTGGGGGGTTGGGGCTAGTGTGGATCTGTACTGGTGAAGGAATGTTTCTCTCTCATTCTCCCCGAGGCTGGGGACAGATGCGGAGGCCTTCCTTTCCCAGCATTCCCTGGGGAGAGAGTGGGGACAGGTCTTAACACCCTATTGGAGGGGGTTGGGGGGAGTTGTTGTCCGAAAGGGTCACGTATTGGGAGTCAAGTGATGCATAAGTAATGCTTTGTTTGGGTTGATTTGAAAAAGGATTTTACTGGATTTGGCTGTAATTGGGTTATTTTCCTTTGAAGTTGCCAATGAAACAAAGATTGTGAAAATTGTGAAAGGGTCATTGTGGTTTCGGAAGGATTATATATGTCCCAAAACTTTGTCGGGCATTAACTGAATACAGATACATTCAGAGATTTCTGTGCAATACTGCATAACATGAAAATGCTAATTGCTCACTTCCACAATACTGATAAATCTTTTGTGGGAAAAGCTAAATCTATTTAACACCTTCAGAGGAGATCTATCTTCTAGCACCAATGGTCAGTTTTAAACAGTCTGTTGGTTATTTGCTCTTTTTCTCCTCGGGCTATTGGAGTGACAGCGCACTATGGACACACTATGAGGACCCTATTCAGGCCTCACCGCCTCCACAGCACAGGCGTGAAAATCGGCTACATTTAATCAGATACGGTGGAGGGTTTAAAGAAAGGGATAAGAGGACTTTGTCTTAATGGATTGGCTACAGTTTAGGGATCCACCACACCGAGTTATACCTAGTTGAAGGCACGTCAGTCACTAACAAACTAACTCAAACCACATGGCCTTTCCTTCAATCTCTCCTCACTCAGTTTTCTTTCTCCCAGATTCCAAAACGTGTAGGTTTCTTCATATCTAGTGCTATTGTTCATCCTAGGAGGGCAGAATGAATTTGACCACGCTGACTCGAACATGGTTTTTGATTGATTCATCAATCAATCATTTGATTTGACCAATGTGTAACAGCCAGGCAAGACAAAAGTGAGTAAGTCTGCTTTTGTTTTTTGATAGTATATCACGTGACTCACACATACTGTGGTCCCAGTTCTTGCAGTCTGTCTGTACATTAGAATTTCAAGCTTACGGCCATGGCAATTCTTAGCAATACAGTAAGGCCATACAAGTCAGAGGCGACATTCAGCAGCAGGGCCAGTGCAGTCCAACAAAGCAGTAAATCAAGTGGCTTGACACATGCTCACCAGACAGTTTGCCGTTTGTCACGGCCCCTGAATGGAACTAAAAGCAAAGTTGCGAACGCATCGGAGCGATCGGCATTGCTCAGATACAGCACAAGAGGCCTTTTCAGACAGCTGCAACACTGATTACATTGTGCGAAGGCCAATCAAAGGGGAAAATGACGGGAGCAGTCACGCCGGACACACACAATGCACAAATGGCAGCGGTCAGATGGAGGAGGAGAGAGGGAGCACTTTGAGGGGGGGGGGGGGGGACACGAACAGAGAGGGAGGGGGGCATAGGGTCAGATGTATGGGAATATAGGACTCACACATCATATATGAACCTAAACATGGAAATGAGCACACATTCATAGATTCATTCCATACTGATTGCTACTATCTACTGAATGATGGCTGCTATGAAACTTTCATAAGTGAAAGCAGGGCTTGTTACTGAAGATGTTGGCGAGGTTTGCTCACAGAAACCGTAAGAAGATTTTGGTGCCTAGGGAGGGTATTATTAGTTAAGACCCGTTTTTCTGGATCCATATGTGCCTCTGCTGGCCTATGATCTAATCCTGCCAGAGCTTTCTCCTCTGCCTCCCATGATTTCTGCCTCTCTCATTTCCTATTGTCTTACTTAATAAAGAAGAAATATACAGGATAGTATGAAATGACACGTAAAACATGTTGATGGCATAATCAATTGTGCTTTTGATGTATTGAACCATATTGAGGCAGGAACATCAGGTAACAATATTCCCCCAGAATGATATGTGATATTTGGGAATGAGCCCCTTCTCTGGTAGGCCTACTATTGCTGCTTTGATCAAATCTTGCTAAAGCTGTGCACCTTGCAAATGGGAGTCATTCAGGTGTAAGGTAAATGAAAGGTAATATAAATGCTAAATCCTTTTAAAATTCTAGATAAAGCTAATGCAAAATATTGCTGCAAAGCAGAGATTTGAGGGTTCAAGCCAACAGAGACTGTTAGACATTGGGGTCTAGATCTTTGACAGTTTCCAATACTTGCATTAAAGATACTTATAACAGCTTTTAAGAGGAAGACAGGTCAAGTCCTTTTTGAGCAATATCGACATCCCCTGTAGACTATATCAGAAAGCTTGTAAACAAATGGGTAGGGGATATTTCTGGATGGATATTCCACTTGATATTCTACCATGGATAAATAGATATGGCATGGATATGCAAAACCTACCTGCCGGTCTAAAACTTGAACAAAATATTGGCAATTATAAAATCGGGATTTTAAAAGCACATGCTCTGTACATAATGAATTAGGCCTATAGGCTTTTTCCGGGAACACACACAGATCGGAAAGAACATTGCCGCTCCGTATGCATATATTCCATCACTGTGTAATATCATTTAAGGTATAAACGTGGCCAATCCACTGTCAAATCTTACTTAATACCAGGAATTGAGAACATTTGATTTTTCACATTCCAGATGTTCTGGTCTTGATGTAATAAAAAATGACATTAATTGCACAAAATAGGGTTTCAGCCCTTGGGGCTTGAACCCATAATTACAATTGTGCATGGTTTTCGGGTACACTCTGAAATGGTCTAATTTGGAGTTTAGATGTACTTTGAGTCTCAACAAAATGTATATGTCATCATAACATGTTTACCTCTTTGAGATCTGGATAGGTGTAGTTCCCACAGACTCTGGCACACAACACAAAGACACAGTCCAGAATAAGTAGAGCCACCACACACATAATATACAGAACGTCACCTTAGGTCTATGAGCATAATGTGACAGATAATGCACATTGCCTATGTACTCATAATATAGCCACTCACGCATGCACACACTCTCTCTCTGTCCATGTGTGTCTCCCCCCCCCCCTCTGTCTCAGTGCTGGGGGTAATGATGATAATATGAGGCAAAAGTACTGGTACACTGTATGTTGCATCCTCTGTTTACTTTAAGCCCCCGGAGCTCCAACTGTGTTGTTGTGTCTTCGCCATGAGAGTGATGGAATAGAGGAATTTTAAAGGTCAATGTTTTTCTCTTCCTCTCTGTTTCTCTGTGCTGCTCTTGTTCTCTTCCTCTCACACATACACATGCATGTAGCGGCATATACATTACATTACATACACATGCTGTGTTACCTACATATCAAGAGTCATTAGGACCATGTGCCTCATGGGAATCAAAGGGAGTATTTGGCCTCAAGGACTCCCAAATGGGAGTCAGTGTGTGTGTGTGTGTGTGTGTGTGTGTGTGTGTGTGTGTGTGTGTGTGTGTGTGTGTGTGTGTGTGTGTGTGTGTGTGTGTGTGTGTGTGTGTGTGTGTGTGTGTGTGTGTGTGTGTGTGTGTGTGTGTGTGTGTGTGTGTGTGTCTGTGCACACGCACGCACGCATGCGTGTATGTGTGGGAGGACGGCTAGAACAGGGGATTTTTTGTGTTAGGGAAAAGAGAGGCTTGGACACTTCATCTTCTCTTCTGTGTGCTGCCAAAAAGGGCAGAGGTCAAAGGTCAGGGCGATTGGAGAATTCCGCGCTGCATGCCGACAGATCGAGTTTCAAGGGTGGGGGAGGGGTCGCAGATTGCCCTAGAGGGATAGGTGCCTCTGTGTTCGTGTGTGTGTGTGTGTGTGTGTGTGTGTGTGCGTGCGTGCGTGCGTGCGTGCGTGCGCTCGCGTGTGCGCGTGTGCACACACACATTTGTGCGTTAATTTGTGCATGCTGGCGCGTGCACATATATGTGTTTGTGTGAGTAGTCGGCTCTTTAAAAAAAAACTCTTACAGCTTCAGTGTTGAAGGGTTTTGAAACATTCTCTTGATGTTTACGGCTTTGTGAGAGCCTTTTGGGGAGAGGCTCACCCAACATAAAGCAAAACCTGACCTCAATATATTGGTGTCTACAGTACGTCATTATCTAAGTTATGTGTTGACCTAAAGTTCAATATCTGTTAATTATTCCATCTGACGTTTTATCAGCCAAGGACAAATAGGTCTACTATCCAAAAAGTATCAACAACATCTTTACATGGTAGATAAAGTACAAATGCTGTAAGGATGGTGCCAGTCAACACTCAAAACGAGACTGCATGGGCCATGAAAGGTTTTTGTAATCATATGTATGGCAATTCAATTATTTTCCCAGTCTGCAACATACTTGAATGGATTAAATTTGCATTTGAAGTTGTTCAAACTGTATTTACTGAGATATTAATCATCACTGACAGTAATGAAACAGTCCACAAAGTACGCCCTGTTTCATCAGGATGATGACAAAATCTCTGTTACTGCTTTAGAGCCATCAAAACACCACAGTCGGACTTAAAACGTCAACCCTGCATTTAATTTAATGAAGACACATCCCAGGTGTTAACGTTTAGCAGAAGGTTCTTCCATTTCAATGGTTTAGGACGCAAAGGAGTACAGACATCAGCGACTAGCGGCAGCCATTGTAACCATTGTAATTGATCATTAACGAACATGTGCTCCTGGTCTCCAGTGGCTCCCGGGGAGCCCTGGACTGATCAGCACAGCTGTGTGTCTATTGTCCTTACCCACAGACCCGCTAAATAACACAACAGCTTGGTTCCCGCTATGTGTAGGAATTTATTGTATTTACTTTCCAGGGCGCGTAGAGGCAAAGCGAGAAAAAAAACGTGTCTTGGGCTGACACATTGGAAACAAACAAGAACGCCTTTATGAGGCTAAAGACAGTGAGTGATTTATGCTGGAACAGTGTATCTATGTAGATAATTGTGTTATGTAGAACACTGAAGTGGGAGTTTAGAATGAAAGTGCTGTTGACCCCGTAGGTAATTGCTTTCTAAAGTGTGTCACTCACTGTTGGGACAGTTACATACAAACAGCATAGTTATTCAACTATAGCTTTGTCCTGTCCTGGGACAATGTCTTTGTGGACGCACTGAACTTGTGAACTTAGTACTGTAAAGTACCAAGTATGTCCTGGAGCTTTCATTGAAACAATTAATAATTATGCAACCTTGATGTGTTGTCTGCTCAAAGGTCTTTTTCAACTGACCACAGATTTCCAGCACTTATATAGCCCTCCATATTGTGGTCTAAGGGGTGGATCATAATGCTATAATATAAAGGTAAGCATGCAGCAAAAGCAACATGTTATTCATAAAAGAACATTGATTCATAGAACATTTTCTGATTGCCGATTCTCACTGAACTGTAAAATCCTGACCCGTTGGGTCCATTTGTCACTCTCAGAGTTCAATTAACAACCAGGATTTGACATTATGAATGGCAGATTTGTGCTTTTGGGACTCTGTGGTTTTTGTGGGTTTTGTAGTGGGAAGAGGAAGTGTAACTATACGCACTGGCAGCAACATCTAGAACAACACGTCCTGTCTCTTCCCGGGCAGTACCAGAGCCAAGGGTACAATGAAATTACACAGAAGCACATACTATTGACCATATTCACATGTTGGGCATTTTAATCTTGCATTATCGTAGTACAAATATGACTTCAGAGCAAAAAGCCGTCATGTGAATATGGTCAATGCCCGTGAGCTCCACATTGAAGTTGCTCCCTGAAAGTGTCCCATGCATTCAATCCATTACTGAAGAAAAGTTTCAAGGCACCATTTTTTTGGGGAATAATGTGGGTCTTGAAGATCCACATGGTGAACGATTTGGCTCCAATATGGAGCTCGGACTTGGTGAGTCTGTGACGTCAGTCGTCTATCTCATATCTGTGAAGCATGGCTCCAAATTTGAGCAAGGTTTATACAAGTATTATAAAATTAAAGTTAAATTCAAAAAGTATAAAACATATATGAAAACAAATGAGTGGAGGTAGAAAGTTCAAAGAAAGTTGGTGCTGATAGGTCCAGCAGTTGCAGTTTGTTCCAGATAAAACACACACACACACACACACACACACACACACACGTGTGAGCTTGTGAGCTTTGAGGAATACAAAGGCAAGAATCACAGGTAAACAAAACGAAATGTTGTGGGGTGCATCCAACAGGACACAAGGAAGCTGGGGGCAGAAATAGAGTTCAACTTTTAACATTCTATAGAGGCCCTGCCGCCCCTCAACATGCAATTCCAATTTGTGGATGCTGGATGTCACGTTCGTGATATATATTTTCGACTCGACCGTGGGCACCGCACTCCCTCGAGTCCTTGTCGATGCCTGCGCAGAGTTTGAAGTCGTTCGCCCATATATGCACATGACCATATATAGGCAATGGGCATAGTGGTCGGATCTGTGGCTCTGGACAACTGGATCTCCATATATG